>NW_024420331.1:1413858-1474615 GCF_014898765.1 Herpailurus yagouaroundi
GGCGGGTGCGCCCCGGCCTCGGGGACCGCCGGGCGCCCTGGGGAGGCGAGGCCCGGGCGAGGGGCGCTCGCTCCCGCTCCCCAGCCCGCCGGCCCCGGCTGCCCCGCGAGCGGAGGAGCGCAGACTGAGCCGGGAGGTGGCGGGCGAGCCTGGCACACGCACACGCACCCCTCGCGGCACTGCAGCTGCCTCCCTGCCTCCTTCCCCAAGCTGAGTCCCTTCTCCGCTCCCCACCCCCACCCGCGGGGAGGGGGGGGGGCTCTCCTGTCACCAGCTGCGTGTGCCTCCAGATCCGAAAGATTGATCTCACAGTCTCGGGCACACCGGGGACAGGGAACGCTACCCCCCTCCCTCCCCAAACCAAAGGAGAGCCGTGCAACCGCAGGTCGCCCAAAGCCTTGGTATGTGCCATAAACAAAACTAGCGATGGGGAAGGAGCAGGGATGATCCAGGCTGGGTGGACCGTCAAGGGGAAGGGGAGGGAGGTGCCCAGCACAGCGGGGCTCGGTTGGGAGAGCACAGAGGTCCCACCGCTTCCCCCAACCACTGGAGCTAGCCGCGACAGCTGGGCTGGCTGGGAAGGTGTGTCTTTGGACATCGGCACAGGGGGAGCGTTGGAGAAATCAGAAAATAAGACCGGGAAGCGTCTGGAGGGGCGGAGGGTACACACAGCTGCTCCTCACTACAGGGGTACGGAGAGGAGGGTCCCAGGAGCCAGTGGCGGGGCGTGGGGGTGGAGGCGGGGGGGACTATGATGAGCGGGGTTCAGAATCTAAAGGAAGAGAAGGGACGAGAATGGGGGTCTGGAAGGCAGCTGAGATGCTTTCTCAAATTGAGCAGCCGGTAAAAAAGGAAAACAAAAAAAAGCAAAAAACCTTACTCATAAAAACAAAAACACGGAAACATAAACACTCACCTTAGGCAGAGTAAACTCCAAGTTGCAGCCATGTAGAACTCCTAGCCTTCCCTTTTACATAATTATCTTGGATAATCACCCCTCTTCATTAACTCAGTTCCATCTCCCCGGAGGCTCAGGCTTCTCCGGGCCTCTTATTCCTGTTCTTTCTCTTGGAGTCTCAAGGCCTCTTCTCCGAAATCCTTTAAAATCTCTCCCCAGACTCTCTGAAGGTCAGATGGTTGCACAAAGTGTGTGTTCTCCCACCCAGAAGCGTTCACCTGATGGCAGGGCCACTGCAAAGAAAAGATGCCACCCCCGAAATGTTGGAGGATCTGGCCAGTGCGCTTTTAGCTCTCTGAGGGGATTAGGGAAAAGGAAATAGGTTTAAAGTTCCCAGACTTCTGCTCCCCTCCAGGTCTGTTGCTGTATTTAAAGTCTTCAGCATTCGAGTCTAGGATTTCCACTTCTTTTTTTAAAAGACATTTCTTTTAAAAATTAAATATAAAATCAGTAGCAGTCTGAAAAATCTAAATGATGTGAAACTCAGGCATAAAATTACATTCTTTAAAATAGAATCAATTTGCCTTTAGCTTCTTACAGACAGACTAGTTTCATTTCACGAACGGGGTTACCACACGTGGTCAGAGGAGGCAAGGGGGACCCTGGCTTTTGAACCCCCTGCTGTTTGTGTAAAATGATGATAGTTTGGGTCTGCACTGTCCCGTATCTTCTTTAAAGCGTTTTATTGATTTACTTATTTATTTTTTGCATTTGAGTCCCATAGCAACCCTGTCGTAGAAGTAAGGCAGCATGTTTAAAAAAGAGAATTCTTTTATTTTTATGCCACAATCTATTCTCCATGTACTAGAGAGAGATGTGTCTTAAATGTGGGTCAGAGAAGGTTATTTGCCTAATCGAAACTCTGCGAAAGCTCTCTATTGCCCTTTGAGCTAAAGTTGTACTCCTACATGACCGAGAAGGGCCTAGGCGCCTTGCCCGTGGGCTCTCTGACCTGCTACTCCTCACCTCACTTTCTCCCGCTCATCGGCTGCCCCATCCCCGCTCAACACTTCCTGGGCCTCCTGGCCGTTCTTCAAACTCTCCAGGTACCCTTCCACGTTTGGCTCTTCGCAATCGTCCTTGCCTTAGCCTGGAAATCTCTTTCCTCAGATAATTGCCCGAACAGCTTCTTCACCACACCGAGTGTTCGTACTAATATCGCTTTTAGCAAGCCACCCCGAAAAGCCTACGTAAAATTGTGAGGCCCCCATGCCCCGGATTCCAGGACCCGTTAACTTTTTTTGTTTTTGTTTGCTTCCATAGCACTTATCACCCACTAATGCTTTGTATAATTTGTTTTTATGTGTTCTGTTTCTTATTTCCTCTCCGATGCCCTCTCTGGAATAAAAGCTCCACAAGGGTAGGGATTTGTTTGTTTGTTTGTTTGTTTGTCACACATGGATCCCAAATGCCTAGAATAGCTCCTTGGGAATAGAAGGACCTTAATAAATATGTGTTCAATGAATGCATTTTGGGCTTGTTAGATTCACAGTCAAGCCAGTGCTGGATACCGTTCCCTCTCTGAGCCCATCACTGGTATTTGTCCACGTCCCCACCACTGCTCGCATCCCCAACACCCTTCTTCCTCCTTTCGATTGCTGACGACGTCAGTGGAGACCCTCTCATATTTGTCAGTTATCTTTCCCCTCCACCCTTTCTACCGTTCCCCAAGACAGTGGCCACCAACACCTTCCCTCACCTCTGGGTCAACATCCAGCAGCACGAGACCAGCCCCTGATGGGGAAAGGGAGATAAAGTCATGCCTGTGGGGAATGTGTTTTGAAAAAGCGCTTCCTTCTGAGAACAGTTGGGTTACCCTTCTTGAAAACAGAATGCTATCAATCAAGAATTATTCCTATGATCAAATAGCCAGCTATTCAACGGTGAAAATGACAGGAAACAGGCATTGTGTTTACTTGTAGAGACACAGCCTTCCTTTAAGACATCTGGTCTACCTGGAACAGCTTGCTGCTCGGGCTTCAATCTGTGCCAATTCGTGCACTACGGTTATGAATGGTGCAGACGCCGACTCCACAGCCTAACAGCTACCAGGAGAAACAACTGGCTCCTCGAGGTCTTTATACTCCTTGGAAATATTAATTACCTATTATGTTTTCTAACGGACGGATGTCTTTTTTTTAAGGCAAAGAGATTCTCCCTCTCCTTTGTTCTTCATTAACATACAAATGGAAGAATCCGCTCCCCCCTCCAAACATGCTAACACAGCCAGTTTATATCTTTAAGCCCACGTGGCAGAGAGGCAAAGATCTGAGTAGCTGGTCTCTCAGCTCTGTTCCCTCTCTGTGCCAGGTGTGTGTGGCCGAGATTGGGATAGGTTTCTTTATCTAGCGTGAAATGGATCTGCCTAAGACAAACAAAAACCAATGAGTGGCATTTGAGTACATATGTGATTTTCGGAAGTTTTATTTTCAGCCTGGATACTCTCTAAGGCCCCTTCTAGAACTTGTAGAGATTTACTCACTGGAAACTGTATTATCTAGCCTGGAGAATCTATTTAATTTGCTTCACTTGGATCCAAGTGACATTTGGTCATTTCTGAAAACCAAACACACTTTCAAACACTGTTGAATGTATTCGTGAATAAGAGACTCAGGGGCAGCACACCCAGAGCAAGTCATTTAACTTGCTGAGACTCAGTTTCTCCACTTATATAATAGAGATGGTAATACACTCCTACCTTACATAGAATGAGCTCTTGAAGGGGTGCCTGGGTGGCTCAGTCGGCTGAGAGTCCTACTTTGGCTCAGGTCATGATCTCACGGTCCGTGAGTTCAAGCCCCACATCGGGCTCTGTGCTGACAGCTCAGAGCCTGGAGCCTGCTTCGGATTCTGTGTCTCCCTCTCTCTCTGCACCTCCCCCTCTCACGCTCTGTCTGTCTCTCTCAAAAATAAATAAACATTGAAAAAATTTAAAAAAAACAACAACAACAAAGAATGAGCCCTTGAAGTTGAACACCAATTCAGAGCCATATAGTTGTGAACTGAGCCACATGGATATTAACCTCACAAGGATTTCCACTTCTTCCTCGACTTATGATGGGGTATGCCTAACCCACCAAATATCCTAACTTAGCCAACCTTAAATGTGCTCAGAATATTTACATTAGATGACAGTTGGGCAAAATCATCTCACACGAGGCCTATTTCATACTAAAGTGTTGACTGTCTCATGTAATTTATTGAATACTGTACCAAAACTGACCTGGGTACAGAATGGTGAGGTGTTGACCCTCATGATCTTGTGGCTGGCTGGGAGCCATGGCCCAGTACCACTGCCTGGAATCACAAGAGAGGATCGGAGCACATAGCGCTAGCCCAGGAAAAGATCAAAATTCAACATACAGTTTGTACTGAGTATCACTTCCGTACCATCGTAAAGCTGAAAAATCTCAAGTCAAACCATCCTCAGTCAGGGACCATCTGGATCATTAGGGTAAGTTTCAGCTGCTAAGACCACTACTTTGAAGGTGAAAACCTTTGCTTTGATGGATCATAGGTTGGTTGTTTTGTCTAAAAATCAACCTCATTGTTGCCTAGCCAGTCACCAAAGCCCTGAGCAGTAGCATCCTTTATGCTCTGTGGGCTCAGGGTAAAGAAGGAGGAATTTCTTCATCACTAGTAAGGCTCTAACTCAAGCTGATGTCAGGAATTTGCTATTGGGCCAGATGTTCTGTACAGGACGGCAGCTTAGCATTCTTTTGCTGCAAATTCTGAAAGATAGAGCCCCATGCACTTTTCAGGTACATCCTGACCATCTCATCACAGTCTTCAAAACCGAAGTGACTAAACAAAAGCAATGTATCTATTAACTCAACAAATATTCACGAAACTTCCCCTATGAGCCAGGCACTATTATAGGCAGTGGAGAATGCACTGGGCAACAAGTTTCTGCTCTCACAGACTTTACGTTCTAAATGGAAAGACAGATGATAAATAGTAAAATAAGAGAAGAATAGCAGATGGTGATATGCAGAGAATTAAAATCATTTTTTACATGTTTATTTATTTATTTATGTTGAGAGAGAGAGAAGGAGGGGCAGAGAGAGAGGGAGAGAACCCCAAGCAAGCTCCACTCTGTCAGCACAGAGCTGGACGGGGGGCTCGAACTCACGAACCATGAGATCATGACCTGAGCTCAAATCAAGAGTTGGATGCTTAACCAACTGAGCCACCCAGGCACCTCCAGAGAATTAAAGTTATTTCTATTGAAAGGGAGTGACTAGGTGACTAAGGTCCGCTGGTCAAGGAACACCTCTCTATGTAGGTGACATAATGTTTATTGATTTTTGAGAGACAGAGACAGAGCACAAGAGGAGGAGGGACAGTGAGAGAGGGAGACACAGAATTTGAAGCAGGCTCCAGGCTCTGAGCTGTCTGCACAGAGCCCGACGTGGGGCTCAAACCCACGAACCGCAAGATCACGAACTGAGCTGAAGTCAGACATTTAAGCAACTGAGCACCCAGGTGCCCCTAAAGATTCTTTTTTAAGTTTATTTATTGAGTTTGAGGGAGAGAGAGGGAGAGGAAGAGGGAGAGCGGCAGAGAGAGAGAAAGAGAATCCCAAGCAGGCTCTGCACTGTCAGCATGCAGCCCAAGAAAGGGCTCAAATCCACAAACCATGAGATCATGACCTGAGTAGAAATCAAGAGTCAGATGCTTAACCGAATGAGCCACCCAGGTGCGCCAGTTACACCCAATTTTTAAGTAATCTCTACACCCAGTGTGGGACTCAAACTCATATCCCCAAGATGAAGAGTCACATGCTCCACCGACCGAGGAGCCAGGTTCCCCTGTATGTGGGTGACATTTAAAATGAGGTATGATGGGGCACCTGGGTGGCTCAGTCAGTTAAGTGTCTCTTGATTTTGGCTTAGGTCATGATCTCACAGTTTGTGGGTTTAAGCCCCATATCAGGTTCTGCACTGACAGCACAGCACCTGCTTTAGATTCTCTGCTCTCCCTCTATTCTCTGCCCCTCTTCATTCATACTCTCTCTTTCTCAAAATAAACACAGTTTAAAAAAATAAAAATAAATAAAATGAGATATGATGAACAGGATGGAGACTCCCACTTGACATTCATGTGGAAACGCATTCCACACAGGACGGTCAGTGAGGGAAAACAGTAACAGAGTCCCTGAGTCAGGAACTGTTGTATGTTTGAAGAATCAGAAGTGAGCCAGTGTGCCTGAAGGATGCGGTGTGAAATGGACGGAGAGTGGGTGAATTTGTCTGGGTAGGCAGGGGCATAATCACGTGCGGCACAACAGGCCACGGGAAGTCATTGGCCTTTTATTGTGGGATGGGGATCCATTAGAGGGTTTTCAGCATGAAGTGGCAAAATCGGATTTATACTCTGAATAACCATTCCTTTTAAAAAAAAAAAAATCTTAGCCCAATGCAGGGCTCGAACCCACAAAGCTGCCAAATCATGACTTGAGCCGAAACCAAGAATTGGGATGCTCAGCTGACTGAGCCACCGCAGCGCCCCTATCCCATCCTTTAAACAAGTCTCTCAATACCTACCCCCAGTCGCTTTCAGCCAAGTCTCATTCTTCTGCTTGTCCTTACGGGAAAGTTCTCGAAAAAACGGTCTCTGTGTGCTCTCACTACATCCTGAATCTACTCCACCTGCATTTTCTCATCACTCTTACCATCACCAGTTCACTGAAACGATTCTTCTTGAGATAACCAGGGCCATCGTGGAGCTCGGTCCAACGACTCATGGTTTAGTGCTAGTACTTGACCCAGCTGACCATTCCCTCTTTCGTGAAACATGTTCTTCACTTGGCTTGGCAGACATCACACTTTCATGGTTTTCTTCCTTCCTTGCTGCTTGCTCCTTCTCAGTATCTTTTGTTACTCTTCTGTCCCTGTGCTCCATCTTGCCAAACTCTAAACATTGCAATGTCCCAGGATTTGGCCCTAGACCTTCTTTCCTCTGAATGTCTATACCTACTTCCTAGGTAATCACATTGAGTTTTATGATGTCTTATATGCTGACAAGCCCCACATTTTCATCTCTGGCCCCTATCCCTCAAGTCCAGACCACCTACTTAACATCTCCATCCGATGTCTACTTGGCACCTCGAACTTCACATATCTGAAAACTAATTCCCATAGGGGAGACTCCTCCCTACAGTCATTTCCATCTTCACTAATGTCAACTCTACTTTTCTAGTTGCTTACTTCCAAAATCGTGGCACCACCTTTGCCTTTTTCCCCCTCTTAAACTTCACGTCAAACCCATCATCACGTCTTTCAATTCTACCTTCAAAAGGATCCACACTATATACACATCTCACCAATTCAACCACAACCACTTAAGTCCAAGCCACCATCACTCTCCTGGATAATTGCAGTGGCCTGCCAAGTGGTTTCCTTGCTCCCCCAAGAGCCCCTACACCCCATAACTAGCAGGCTTCTCTCAAAACAGTAGGCAGATCATGCCATTTCTCTGCTTATAACCTCCAATAGCTTCCCCTTCTCACTCACGAGGGCATGGGTGACACGGTTCCTTGCTCCTTTCTGATTTCATAAACTGTCCCTCTTGGGACGCCTGGGTGGCTCAGTCGGTTAAGTGTTGAACTCTTGATTTCGGCTCAGGTCATGATCTCTGGTCTGTGATATCGAGCCCTCATCAGGCGTTGTGCTGACAGCACGGAGCCTGCTTGGGATTCTCTCTCTCTCCTCTCTCTCTGCCCCTCCCTCTGCTCGCATGTATCTCTCTCTCCCTCTCTTGCTCTCAAAATAAACATTTAAAAAACGAAACAAAACAAAATCACAAAAACTAGTTGGCCATGAGGCATTTGCACGTGTTCTCTCTGCCAGGAAAGTTCTTCTCCCAGGTATCAGAGAGGCCTTTCTTTTGTAACATGCCATTTCAAATAGAGATACCTTCCAAACTCCTTATTCCTCTTCATTGTTTTCCATAGTGCTTCCATACTCTAGGATAATTTTAATTTGTTTTTCATTTCCTATTTCCCCTATCAGAATGTAAGCTCCATAAAGGTGGCAAAGGGAATCAACATACATTGTTGGATGAATGAATGAAGGAATGAAGGAATGAACTATGTTCCATAGAGATAAAGTGAATTATTTAGAGTCCTACATATAGTGAGTAGTAGAGTGAAGATCAGAAGAACCCAGTGTGCTTTGTACTATCCCATCTAATACTTCTCATATCTCAACTAGTGCATAATGGATAGTGGATTGTTAGGGAGAGAAGCGGCAACTGGGGGTGAAGAAGGAGCGCTTCCCAAAGGTGGTAATAGTGTACCTTGAAAGGTACATGAAATTTAGTTACCCTAAAGGTAGCGATGTGGGTACAGGGGGCTCTCACGGTGGAGGGCACAACATCATAAAACAGAGGTATGAAACAGTGTTGTAAATACAGGAGGCGTGGTCAGTTTGATGTTGCTTGATTCTACAGTGAGATAAAGGGAGAGGAGAGAGATAAAGCTTAAGAAGCAGGCAGGGGTCAGGTACATGGACTGTACCTTATGGTCAGTGGGCTTCCAACTTTAATAGCAAAGTATTTTGTCCCGAAGCAATTATTTTCAAGAACCTCAATGCAGAAAGCAAATACAGAGTGGGATTTTCTTGTTTGAAGTGGTAATGTAGACCCCAGCACAAATAGCATCCCCTTTGCCTTCTTACTGCTTTCCAACCAAGGCATTCCCATGGGCTCCATATGAACCCATGTGAGAACCATGGTGCCAGTGATACGAGTCACTGACTGGCATGAAGCAGATGATCTGGTCAGAGAGTTACTGTAGTTGGATCCTTCTTAAGATGGTGAGAAGAATGGACATAAGAAGGTCAGTTAAGAGAATATACAAGGAGTCTATGGCACAAAGGATGGAGAAGTCTGTTGGGGAAAACAATCCCAGGACTACATATGTGATTGTATATGGGAGTAGCAAGTGGGAGAGGGTCGAGGAACTCTCCAGGTGTCTAACTTGGATGCCTGTGCCACTGGAGATGCTCCCGAGACCAGGGGTGCTTCAGAAACAGCTTTAAGGGAAAGACAGGAAGTTCGCTTTGTGACATGTTGCTGAATTTGAATGGGTGATGTCCACAGGATGTTATGTGTACGTGTCTAAACCTAAAGGGAAGTTGTGATATGTCAGTGAGCTGTCAGACGTTTTCACAATGGGTATGAATAATGAAGCCACATTCTCAGAGATGAACTAGGCATCTAAAGACAGCAGGATGCTTGGGAAGGGGGTGGGGGGACATGAATGAAATGAGTGAAGGAGATGAAGAGATACAAACTTCCGTTATCGCATAAATAAGTCATGGAGATGAAAATACAGCAGAGGGAAAACGGTGAATGATATTGTAATAACACTGTATGGTGACAGATGGTGACTACACTTATTGTAGTCAGCACTGAGTAATGTATAGAATTGTCGAATCACTATGTTGCATACCTGAAACTAACATATGTCAACTGTACTTCAAGAATAATAAAAAATAAATAAAATAAAGAAACACAAAGACAATGGGATTCTTGAGAAATGAAGTAAAAAAATGAACAAAAGTAGCAAAAGAAGGATTACTTTAATTTTCTTTCTTTCTTTTCGTTTTTAACTTTGTACCTTGCATGTAAATCTTCGTATTCTACAAGGGTGAGGGATGAGGCTAGAGGTTGGAAGCCAAGACAAGCTGGTTTTAAACATTATTATCATTATTATTATTATTATTATTGTTATTGTTATTTAGAGTGAGCGAGTGCGAGCAAGGGAGAGGGGCAGGAGGGAGAGCAAGAGAATCTCAAGCAGGCTCCACACTCAGCAGAGCCCGACACGGGGCTCAATCCCATGACCCTGGGATCATGACCTCAGCTGAAATCAAGAGTCAGATGCTTAACCAACTGAGCCACCAGGCCCCCCCTTAACATTATTATACTTGGGGTGCCTGGCTGGCTCAGTCCATAGAGCGTGTGACTCTTGACCTCAGCGTTATGAGTTCAAGCCCAACGTTGGATGTAGAGATTACGTAATAAAAAAGATGATTATGCTTATTAGTGATAAGGACAAGAATCATGCTGTACATTTGTAAGTTTTTGTTTTTCTAAATGCTTTTGTTGCATTAGTCTTTAAAATAGCCCTACAAGTTACACAAGAAAGTTATTATTATTCTATTTTAGTTATGACAAAAGGTGAGACCAGAAAAGCTCAGTGATGCTAATAATTTCTACAAAGTATGAGGATTATTATAAGAAGCATTGGTTCCTGAGGATAAGTTAATACCAGTAGGATAGCATTTTTTCCTTTCTTTTTTTTTAGAGACAGAAAGAGAGAGCACAAGCGGGGGAAGGGCAGAAGGAGAGAGAATCTTAAGCACACTCCACACCCAGCACTGAGCTAGGGGCTTGATCCCATGACGGTGAGATCATGACCTGAGCTGAAATCAAGAATGTGATGCCTAACCGACTGAGCCCCACAGGCACCTCAGTACAATAGCTTTTAAATCAAGACTTATGGAACAAAAAGCTCTCAAGTTCTATCAGTATAATTCATTTTTTCCCTCTTTTGTTTTATTCTCTCACATCAGACTCAAAAAGTAAAGGTGTCACATGAGGCTAGAAAAGACAACAGACGAGGCACTAAGATTTCTTGGTTCCATTCCCAAGTGTGTAAATACAAGTGACCCTTGAGATACTATTTAACTTTTCTTGGTGTTAATTTCCTCATCTGTCAACTTTGCGGGTTAGAATAAATTTAGAAGATATTTTGAGATCCCACGTATTTTGGTAACTGTGTAATCAAGAAAAGATAGTGCAGCCCTGTGTTCATCGCAGCATTATTTATAATAGCCAAGACATGGAAACAACCTAAGGGTCCACTGACGGATGAATGGATAAATAAAATGTGGTGCACATATATATGGAATGCAATATTCTTCAGTCATAAAAAGAAGGAAATCCTGCCATTTACTACAACCTGGATGGATCTTGAAGGCATTATGGTACGTGAAGTAATTCAAACAGAGCAAGACAAGTACTCTATGATCTCACCTATATGTGGGACTAAAACAAACAAACAAACAAACAAACTGAACTAAGTCATAGATAGAGAGAAGAGATTAGCAGTTGTGGCTGGCATCAGCGGTGGGTGAAATGGGTGAAAGGCATTAGAAGGTACACACTTCCAGTTATGAGATAAGTAAGTTCTGAGAATATAATGTGTAACACGATCACTACAGTTAATACTGTAATGTATATTTGAAAGTTATGAAAAGGGTAGATCCTAAAAGTTCTCATCACACAAAAAGTTGCAAGTCTATATGATGATAGACTTTTTAAGTTATCTAACTCCTAACTAAACTTATTGCATCCAATGACTAAGTTAACTAAATTTATTATAGTGATCATTTCACAATATATACATGTATCAACTCATGACATTGTACCTTTAAAACTAATACAATGTTACAGGTCAATTACATCTCAATTTTTTTAAGATACAAATTTTTAAAAATAAAATTTTTAAAAAGGCTAGGTTCTACAGGAACAAATTCAAGATCAGATTTTTACCAGTCATTTATGTATCAATAAAATAGGAAATTATTAGTCTACCCTCCTTTTAGCTGAACTTTATTCAAGGATAAGAACCACATTTGCTAAATGTACCTTCCACTAGGCCATATTAGGTCACCTAATTTCCTTTATATCTTTATCCCCACCCTCTCTCACCGTTCTGCTCAGGCATATGCCACAAGTCTGTCAATGTGGCAAGGATTATAATTACTGCTTTCCCACGAATCTCCTCGTGTCTGATGAGGCATGGAAAGAAAAGGAGGGAGGAGGTCATTTAAAAGATTCTGCTGGTGTACAATTTTCCGCATATAAATTCTTACTGTGATATACCCTGTAACAATATTTTGAATTCCTATGCAACAGCGTATAAAAAGAAAACCATAAAGGTTCGTGTTGTCTGAGACATATTTTAATATTTCAGACTTATTTTAAACCTCTCAGATCCAGACTCACTTTTATGCTGTCTTTCTAACATAATGTTCCTACATCTTAGCCTCCGACTAGACAAAAACGAATCAAATCACTTTGAATAACAGCACTTCCGCTTGAAGGGTAAATTGCTCTAATCCTGAAGGCTATTATGAGCGTGAACTTTAAGGAAGATGTATGCGCAAAAATGGCTGAGCTGAGACCAGTTATTTCAGGTTTTTGAATTCTCATGCATGTATTGATTCCTTATTAATTCATTCAATTAATATTTATTGAACACCTCCCACATGCCACCTACCACATACCAGGCACTGTAGGGAGGAAGTCAGAGGAACTAAGACCTGATTCCCGTCTTCAAGGGCTGTGGTAGACACGGTTGCCTACTCCACGGGCAAGTTCTCTTTTCATATGGAAATGAAATCCATCTTAGGGCCACAGGAGGGCCCACCTCTGAACCCGTAAGCCCTCTAGCCCCACAGTGCTTCCAGTCTCCCAATGAGGTCTGCAAGCCTTGAGCCGAATGCATGCCTAACTGATTCAGGAGTTAACACTGGTTGTGGGAGAAGGAGGCCAAATTTCGCAAATACCTAGAGTGTTTAGATACAATAAGGCAATTATCTAAATAACTAGAAGAGAGAGCATTATGGTATCCCACATTGGTATAATGCTTTCCAATCTAAAAAAGGTTCCTGGAGAGAGGGAAGGGAAAATAAATAAATAAACAAACAAATAAATAAATAAAGTTTCTGTACATATCATCTCAGGTTTTACAACAATCCTGTGAGGCAGGGATTATTACCTCCAATCTGTAAACGATAATACTGGGGTTCTACGTGGTTGAGCCACTTGCTAGAGATCGTGTGGCCAGCAAACTAACCAGCAGCGGCCTGCAAACAGATGTATCCCAATTTTGAGTGTCTGGAGCTTTCAGCCGGCCTGGAGCCACTTCAGTCAGCACAATGGCCATGGGGCCTGAGGAACCCCTGGGAGCAGGGAGGGAAGAGGGGAGAGAGGCGTAGACAATGTTGAGAGGGCGAAACTTATCAGGTGGTGAAACAAGGTGACCCTCCTAAAGAAGCGATGCCTTTTGAGCTGGGCCTTATAGGATGGATGGGAATTCAGGAAAATGTCAGAGGAAAGACTACTCCACAGAAAGAGAATGTCACAAAGATGAAAAAAGGAAGATGCAGAATATCCTGAACAAGACAGAGAGAGAGGGGGGGAGAGAGAGAGAGAGGAGAGAACGAGAGGGAGAGCGAGGGAAACAAAAGGTATTATGGACACAAAAATTCTGAAACCAGGTCTTCAATTTCATGCCAAAGAGTGTATTTCAGTAGGCAATGGGGCTCCATCAGCAATGCTAGAAGAGAGACTGTAGGGGCGGTCACAACAGAAGACTGAGCTCTTCTAACACAGCTCTGGGTACATGATGGAGAAAAGAGAGCCCAGACAGCAGGAGCCAGGAAGGGTGATGTGACAACAGAGTGTGTGATGGGCATCCACAGTGGAAGAGATGATGGAGTTGGGATGGTGGCTGGACTTGCCTACTGGGTGTGAGATGGTGTGGAAGGGAGAAACCAAATGAGACTTCAAAGAATTCAATAGAAGCAGGTTCAGGGAAATGGCAGAGATATTGGTCCACGTGCACAAACGTGGAACCTCTCTCTCACACTGCTCAAAGTCACCACCAAAATTTTGGACCCATCCTTAGCTGTGTGCCTGGCTGTGAGACACTAAAATCTACCTCTCACACATTATCCTTCATCACAGGAGGACAGAGGGAGATCCGTGACCTCATTCTTCCTGATGCACAAGCTTTGTCTCTAATCAAGACATGTGATCTTCTCCGCTCTATGGCTTTCTGTTACAGTTATTATTATGTTATTCCTTGTGGCTTTCCTCGGGATCCTTACCATCAATCGTCAGGCAGATGTCCTTCTCTATGGTTCTTCCTGTGTCCTGCTGTGTCACTGGCTAGTGATAAGCAGTGGCTAAGTTGTCAGCTCCCTAATTACAGGACAGTCTAATTACAGACATGTTACACTTGCAAGGTATTATTACTGAGGCCTTGTCTGTCATCACCCAGAAGTAATCTAGCAAAATGTCATTGCAATTGTTAGGGAACTCGTATGCGGAATGATGCGAATTTGCCCATGCATGCTTGGTCTTGGGAAAGCCCTTGGATTCTGGGGAGGGGTCAGCTGAGAGGGGTGGAGTAAAATACTAGGTAAGAGGGGAGAGCTGAGAGAACAGAAGTGTGGGAAATGGAGACGGGCCACCAAGCTAGATTCTTCAGGGCCGTTTGGTGTGGCATGGTGGTTTTCCGGGCCCCTCACCCTACTCAGCCCTGGCCCTCCTCACCCTGAGAAAACTTTGTGCCTGTTCGTTTAAGCTTAGTAACATTTGTATTCTTGTTATGAGAGGCTATCAATGGTGGCAAGTGGGAAGTTCATCTCAGGGTTATTCTACTCAGGGTTATTCGAAGGGACACAAGGACGTAAATCTATTCCTGTGAAGGACTTCACCTATGGAGGGATATATTGGATCTCTTCCAGAAGAGAGATAGGAAACACAGCTTCTACCCACCTGATCCCAACGTGCTTGCCAGGAAGGCTCCAGAAAGGAACCAGGGGTAGAAGAATTCAGAGAAGGGAGACCAGGGAGGGAAAACCTCCCAAGTACCTACCAGAGGCTGACTGCCAAGCCGGAAAGATTCCTCAGTGACAAAAGTAATGGGCACTGTCCTCTGGACTTCCTATATATTTGAGATTAGCCAATAATGAGATGACTTTCTTTCTGATAATACCCCTGGAAAGCCTTCCAGATATGATTTCTTTCCAGTGTTGTAAAACCTAGGGATATCCTTCTAACTCCAGATGTCTGACAGCTCAGGATGACTAGACTCCAGGAGAATCTTCTGGAAAATTGGCATGACCTACACTGGCACACAAACAAAAGCTATGGCCATATGTCAGGATGTTAACACAGTGGAGGAGAGGTCTGGATCCTCAGTATGGACTCACTGTAAGAGCTGACATAGCTTTTATAAAGGCCCTATGGCCCCAACTATGCTCTCAGTATCACTGACCCATCATTTACACGATGATTTAGGAAGCCAGCTAGGCTGTGGGACTGTTCCGGTAGGTCACTGTGTCTTGACAGAAATGAGGGTGAAAAGGTTTTCAGCTGATTTGTTTTCAGCTGGAAAACAAACTATGCAACGCAGAAATTACTGGAGCAGTGGGTTTTGACAGTAAAGAGCATTCACTGATTCGTTGATTCACTCATTCTTTCATTCAATAAATATTTATTGACCAATTACCGCATGGAAGGCACTGTGTAAGACTCTCTGGTTCTAACTGTGACCTATAAATAGATGCAGCTTCTAGGACCTTGACCCTCTAGGAGATGCTCTGCTTTGGGGCTCCATCACTACCACCACAACCACCCCACACTGTATCGAGAATATTGAAATGCTGGGCGCCTGGGTGGCTCAGTCGGTTAAGCATCCAACTCTTGATTTTGGTTCAGGTCATGATCTCACGGTTCATGGGATTGAACCCCACGTCAGGCACTGTGCTGACGGTGCAGAGCCTGCTTGGGATTCTCTCTCTCCCTCTCTTTCTGCCCTTCCTTGTGCTCTCTCTCTCAAAATAAATAAGTAAATAATCAGCTAACTAAAAACAAAAGATTAAAATGCACCCTCATCACACAATAAATAGACATCGCCATACAATTCTTGAAAGGATTTTCAAAATATTTATATTGAATTTTATTCAGAATAAAACATTCAATTTGTTACTGTGATTTAAGTTATATATATATATATATATATATATATATATATATATATAGGCCCTTGGTATTTGGTCACATGTAATAGATCTGGCAACCCCAATGGGCTCTCCTGTCATGGAATGTACCTTTTAGTGTGATAGAGAAAATACTTAATTATCCAATATTGTATATATTTTCAAATACAATATTAGTGAGGAAGAGAATGCACAGAATGTTCAGTGAGCATTGAACTCAGGACCTAACTTTGTCTTGGGAGGAGGAGGGTGTTAGGGCAAGTTTTCCTGAAGTAAATGATACGTTCTGTGCATTGAAGGATAAGTAGAAATTAGAGGAAGAGGGAGCCTGGGTGGCTCAGCCAGTTAAGCAGCCGACTCTTGACTTTGGCTCAGGTAATCATCTCACAGTTCCTGAGATCGAGCCCTGTGCTGGGCTCTGCACTGACAGTGAGGGGCCTGTTCAGGATTTTCTCTCCCCTTCTCTACCCCTCCACCACTCACGCACCTGCTCTCTCTCTCTCTCAAAATAAATAAACTACAAAAAACAAAAACAAAAAGAAAAAACCTTCAGAATGTTCATGTAATTGTTTGCTCAACTCTTCCCTTTTCCTTCTGGGCAGCTAGACTATATTTCCCAGCATCCCTCACCATTGGGTATAGCCACATGAGCGATTTAAGGCCATGAAATATTAGTGGAGGTGTCAGCTCGACCTACAAAAACCTCCTATGTCAAGTTTTGCATCCTCTCTTTCCCCATGAACTGGCTGAAGACAGAGAACCCCAAGGGCCTGCAGAAAAAACGGAGCCATAAGATGGAAAGATTGTGGCTCTCCAAGTGACTATATGGAGCCCTCACCAACCCACTTTGTACTAGTACACAAAGGAACAACTGTTGTATTCGATTTTTGTAACATTTAGATTGGTTGTTATAGCAGTTAGCCTACCCTTCCTAGTACATTGCAAAGGGGGGGGGAGGTCTTATATACCCATCAAATCTATAGGGAGGGTAATAAAATATACTGTTTAATGCCATAAAACCTGGAGCCCAAATACCTGTGTTTGAATCTGACTCCTGCTATTTTCTAGCTGTGAGACTTTAGGCAAATTTCCTTAAATGTTGGCCTCAGTTTCCTCGTACATAAAATTGAGGTAATAATTATCCTTATCTCCTGAGCGTGTTGTGAGATGTAATACATGGAAATTGCCTAGAACGATGTCTCTCAAGGCATGAGTGTCGATAACAGCTATTCTGAGGCTGACACTTGAACATTCTGGTGATGCACATGCTGAGATGTGCAGAAGAAGGCTGCTAGTGTTACAAGACCAGGCTTTGTCATCAAGCCCGGATCTTCCCCAGGACCCTTCCTTCATCAATCTCTGTCACCCAGAGGAGAGTAACCTAGAAGAATCCCTACACCACAAGAATGGGATATTTTGTGAGGTTTGGATAGGATGGTATTGCCTAGGGAACCAAGCACACCGTTTGCTTCATTTTGTGTCAGCTGGAGAGGGACCCCAAATGTATGCACTCTCTGAGGGATTCTCCTGAGGGTCCCCCATCACCCAGCAGAAGACCTTGGGAGGAGGAGAGAAAGTTAGAATGTGCATGGGACACCTTACACAAAGTCACTTGGCCGAGGTGAACTGGTACAGCAGTGGTTCTCCAACAATTTCATTTCATTAAAAATAATAGAAAAGGGGCACCAGGGTGGCTCAGTCCGTTAACCGTCCGACTTCAGCTCAGGTCATGATCTCACGGTTTGTGAGTTCGAGCCCCGTGTCGGACTCTGCGCTGACAGCTCAGAGCTTGGAGTCTGCTTTGGATTCTATATCTCCCTCTCTCTCTCTGCTCCATCCTCGCTCACAACTCTCTCTCTCTCTCTCTCTCAAAATAATAAACATGAAAAAAATACTAGACCTCAAAAAAAATTTTTTTGCCTGAGAAATACCTATTGATATTTACTATGCTAGAAATTAGAACTGAAAATGTTTATTTACGAGTTATTTAAAAATAAGAAGAAACCTTTACATGTTAACATAAAGTAACAAAGTAACATTTTTAATGAAAAATAGCTATATTTTCAAAATAAAAAAATTAATAAGTAGACTAGCACTGTTTTACATTTTGAAATCTCTTTGAGATCTAGCTTAAAGAGGACAGCTGTATTCTCATATTTGCTTCTGCACTCAATCTGTTGAGACATCGTTTGCCATCATTCTTTAGGCTCCAGAAAATTCCACCAGGCATTCATGACAGAATGACATTGAAAAGAGCAAAGTCTTAATATTATTGTAAAAGTAATTTTGACCCTGTGCCTCACCATCAAATGAGTTTTAAGGACCCTCAGGATCCCAGAACACATTTCAAATGGAAGTGCTGGACCATGCCACAGCGCCCAGTGCTTGCTCACTTCTAAATGGTTCTCTGTATTGGACGAGACTTGTAGTATTAATGGCCTGTGTTTTATTTTGAGTGATCATACCTTATTGTATCCTGAGGTAGATGTGGTATACGCATTATCTTAATGTGTTTTATTAAAAAAATTTTTTTAGTGTTTATTTTGGAGAGAGACAGAGCACGAGCAGGGGAGGGGCAGAGAGAGAGGGAGACGCAGAATCCGAAGCAGGCTCCAGGCTCTGAGCTATTAGCACAGAGCCCGACGCGGGGCTTGAACTTGTGAACTGTGAGATCATGACCTGAACCAAAGTCAGATGCTTAACCAACTGAGCCACCCAGGCATCCCGCATTATCTTCATTTGAAGAAGAAACATGCATGAAGAGTTTACTGGTTTCACCCAAGGTCATAGAATCAAGTTTTCTGGAATCCCAGTCTTGGGTTTCCTTCTACCCAATCAAAATTCTTACTTGGCCCAGATACTATACGGAAATATCTATGTGCTCCACTATTAATTTAATGAAAACAGATAATCTGAATATAGCAGACCTTCCACAAGTGACCTCAGCTCTCGTCCAATCCCACCTTGAGGCCATACTCAGCATTTTCTATGCATCCTAACACAGATTCAACTCCATGACTCAATAACCAACAGACAAATATTTTATGAGAATTCTCAAGGGAGAGGGATGGAGAAAAATGACTCATACCACACACTATTTACGAGAAAGTATGTTAATTTCCCTAACTGAAATTTCCACCATCTTTTCCCCCATTTCTGGTCACTCCATCTCTCCTTTCTATCTTCTCACAGAGTCACTTAGAATCCCACTTTATTATGGAGGAAAATGTAGCTATCACCCTTAGTTTATAACTCCCACTCTACAAAAGAAACTTCAGAGATCGGTCACTCTTACTGTTCCTTTGAATGCCCCTCAGAGAGCACAATTCATTTGGCCATGCCTGGAATAACTGATTAAGAAAAACGTGATTGCAAAATTTCTTTACTTCTGTCTTTCATTTCTGCTAAATAGCATAGAACTGACCTCAGCCTCAGAGAACTTGAGGCAATCTCAAAGTCATTGTCTGATTTATACACCTGTGACTATGATAGCACATTCTGCTCCTACAGATACATTTATACATCTTATACATAAAGAGAGCCCGTGAATTTCTCCACACATAGCAATGCAGTTTGAAAGGTTGAGTTTATGCTGTCATTAAAACCTATATTCTCTTGTATATATTATATCAAGGCAATAGAGACAAGCTCAATATATCCCTGTTTCACCTTCATATGTTTGGGCAAATTCTCACATCATTACTCTGTCTTCTCTTCTCCAGGCTAAATAAGCCTATCATCTTCCTTAATTTGAAACTCACGTTTTAATTTCTTTCATCTTTTCCTTAGCTTTCCATAGACTCCCTCCAATTCTTCCATCTTCTCTTTTAAATGTGCAGGCCCAAATTGTACCCAGCCTCTAATAAGTTTGATTTTTAACCATGTAACACACAGCTCATGTGACTATAATAATTCATAATTGTTTTCATTTTGTACTGATGATATCAGTCATCAGTAACATGTTAATTTTAAGATTAAACTGACAATTCCTCTCTTATATCACAGTGAACTAGCTACTAAAATCGGAAGAAGGCAAATAAATAGCCATAGGGTCTTAAAGAAATTATTCTTTTATATTATTACTCAACGAGCAATCGCAAATACATATACCACACTGAACTTTTTTTAGTAGAAATTTTGGAAACTATGTGTGATTCCACTCAAATCTCCCTTGAAAGTATAGGATCAAGTGTTTATTTTTATAATCTGTGGCCCCAATCCTAGACACAGGGTGGTGGACCAATGATGACCACTTAGCCTAAGGTCAACCACCAAAGATTAGCCAAATTCTGCCACTTGAGAATTTGAACTCAGAGTCACAAAACTGCAGTCAGCCAATGGAGGGTCATAGAGCTGTAAGGTCATGTAACTTGGGCCCTTTTGAGCCCTTTATAAATGGTCAACATTGTTGGAGAGCAGAGACCAAGAGAAGCAGAAGTGGAAGAGATCCTATAATCTTGAACAAAGTATTCAAGAGGGACAGAGTCAGTCCTAGGACCTTCCCTTCTCCCATTCTCCGGAAGCGTGGCCACCTTTGATTCCTGTGTCTGAGCGATTACATAGTGTAAATATACTACAACTCCCTTATTTCCATGAACTAGTTTGAGCAGATTTCTAACTCTTGCAGCCAAATGAGCCCCAGCCAAGACCATCTTCATCACCAGACAACTTAGGTAGGATATGCATGATGCTCCAAGTCTGATACAGCACTGGACACCTAAGACAATCCTGCCCCCACCTTCACTCTTCAGTGGCAGAAGGTGTTCTCATTGAATCTCCTACACACACGCAGAAGGCCTTTTTGTTTCCATTGACAATACCAATGACCCAACAATGACTTGAAAATGGTTTTGCCTGTTACTATATTTGTTAACAGTCAGCAGTGATCTGTTGTGGATTTTAATTTTCTTCCTTCCTTCCTCCCTTTCCTTCTTTCTTTCTTTCTTTCTTTCTTTCTTTTTTTTCTTTCTTTCAGAAAAGTATAGTAATCCCACTTATCCATGATGGACACATTCCAAGACCTCCACTAGGTGCTTGAAACCATGGATAGTACCAAACCTATGGAGATGTGTGTGTGTGTGTGTGTGTGTGTGTGTGTATACACACACTATGTTTTTTTTTTCTTATCCATACATATCTATGATAGAATTTATCAATTAGGCACAATAAGAGATTAACAACAATAATTAAATGGAACAATTATAACAATATAGTGTAATAAAAGTCATGTGAATGCAGTCTCTCTTTCAAAATATCATACTGCCCTGTACACAACCCTTCTTCTATGATGATAGGAGATAAAATGTCTGTGTGACAAGATGAAGTGAGATGAATTACATAGGCATGTGACAGCACAAGGCTACTACTGACCTTTTGATGATTCATCAGGGGGATCATCTGCTTCCAGGCCATGGCTGACCATGGGTAAGTGAAACCACAGGAAGCAAAACCACCAATAAAGGGGGACTACTGTATTTAGAAATTTGTTCCAAGAAAGAAAAGAAACTGGGGTAAGAATACTTCTGAACACTTTCAGAAAAGTCTCCTCTTTGCTGTCCACTTAAGTACTTAACAGGTTAATTAATGGTTCTTGATGAAGAGAGTTCCAGTGGATAATTCTACTTACTAGTATGTAGACAAGGCAATAATGGAATGTAAGAAATAAAATTAGTAAAGAGTGAGTATTTAGATCTAAGAGTCAAGTAGGCTTTGGGAAGGAGGTAGATTTTGACATGGTTTTAAGGTGTTTTAGAAGGCAGTAATGATTTAAAAAAATTTTTTGAACACTCTAAAATTCATCCTTTGCTTATTTTTCCTAATCACTGTATGTGTGTTATATTAAGAGTAAAATAATTTTAAACATAAAAGAATCACCCAGATGAAATGATGTATGTAAAATAGAAAAATAAAAAGCAAATCAGAAAGAAAAGAAGCAATTAATACAGGTTATAAGGCTCAGAAGACAAAATGGTTGGAACATGGACATTGGGAAGATCATTTGGTAAAATGCGATAATTTTTTAAAGATTTTATTTTGTTTTTAATGTTTATTTATTTTTTGAGAGAGAGGGAGAGACAGAGCATGAGTGGGGGAGGGACAAAGAGAGAGGGAGACACGGAATCAGAAGCAGGCTCCAGGCTCCAAGCTGTCAGCACAGAGCCCGACAAGGGATTCAAACCCACAAACAAGGAGATCATGTCCTGAGCTGAAGTCAGAGGCTCAACCCACTGAGCCACCCAGGTGCCCCTAAGATTTTATTTTTAAGTAATCTTCACACCCAATGTGGGGCCTGAACTCACAACCTCGAGACCAAGAGTCACATGCTCCACCAACTGAAACACCCAGGTGTCCCAAATCTGATTAAAAAAATTTTTTTTAGTGTTTACTTTTGAGAGAGAGACAGACAGAGCATGAGTGGGGGAGGCACAGAGAGAGAGGGAGACACAGAATCGGAAGCAGGCTCCAGGCTCTGAGCTGTCAGCACAGAGCCCAACAAGGGGCTCGGACCCATGAACCGTGAGATCATGACCTGAGCCGAAGTTGGACACTTAACCGACTGAGCCACCCAGGAGCCCCTGATACATGTTTTAAATGTTAATAGAGGTTGCAGAAATGAAGGGATGGTCGTACACCATAAGCAGACAAGTTTTCACAGCAGAGAAACCTCTCAGAGTGAAGTGAAGGAAGCAAGCTGCACTCCATTTATGGGGCCAAAATCCATAGGACACCCTGAGTGCCAGGCCTGTGAGTTTTAACATAATGTGAAAGCCAGCGCTATAGTATTTGGGAGAGAAATGATATTATGGCCTTCTGTTTGGGGGAAAAATTGACATGAGTTCAGTATCGTTGAAGGGGAGGGAGCGAAAGACGTAAATGGTGGCATCAGGAGGCGGCCGCGGGAATGCGGGTCGACATGAGAAACACCTAGACAAGGATGGTGGTAGTAGAAACAAAAAGAAAAGGTAGCCTCTGAGTGACAATGAAAATAAAGAGTGATGTGTGTGGTGACTGACTTGGTACAGGGAAAAAAGAAAATGGAGGACTTCCAACGGTGTATCCATCGAATTCAATAAACACAAACAAATACATATTCTCTGATGCTGCTATAGCAGAAAAGGGTCATATTTATTAGCAACCCAAACTGAATGTAGTTATCTTAGGCATCAAGGGAATTTATCCTAACACCAGGTGCTCACCCCATCAGTGAGAGCTTGGAGGGTGAGGCTTAAAAGGATGACAGATCCAAAAATGCCCCGGAGCAGTCTTTCCAACCTGAGTTCCTTGAGAAAATTAAGCTCAACCATTACATATAACGCACACATTGTGTATAATGGCCTCACTGCTCTCCTATGCATCTAAAATGGTAGTGGTAGTGGTTGGGGCGCCTGGCCAGCTCAGTCAGTAGAGCATGTGACTCTTGATCTTGGAGTCATGAGTTCAAGCCCCATGTTGGGTGCCGAGGTTACTTAAAAATAAAATCTTAAAAGGAGAAAAAAGTAATAAAATGATACTAGTTATGTGCCATCTCTGGCAGAACTGAGAAAACTGTCACTCAAATCATTTTCTGTGGCTTAGGTGAGACACCCCAATTGAAAAAGGGTCTGGGGGCACGTGGGTGGCTCAGTCGTTTGAGAGTCTGACTCTTCATTTTGGCTCAGGTCATGATCCCAGGGTGAGGGGGTCAAGCCCCCGTCAGGCTCTATGCTGGGTGTGGCACCTGCTTAATATTCTCTCTCTCCCTCTGCTCCTCTCCCCTGCTTGTGCTCTCTCCCTCTCTCTCTTAAAAAAAAAGAAAAGGAAAAGAAGAAATGAAAAAGGTTGTCTGGGGGCTGAGCAGAAGGCACCAGAACAAGATGGTCTCCGCCACCCACTACTCACTGCCTTTGTTCTGAACTTATTGCTTTACTTGCTCAAGATTTACAGTCCCAGGAGCATGGAGAGAGTTCAAGTATCTGTGAAGGCTTTAAACAGGGTTGCTTTAAAATGGATCTTGAAAAAAAACAGCGAATTTTGTAAGTTTGGCAAAAACGAGATCATCATGGGGGCGCCCGGCCTGCTCAGTTGGTAGAGTGACTGTTGATCTTGGGTTCGTGAGTTCGAGCCCCACATTGGGGGTAGAATTGTCTTTCAAAAAAAGATCATCATGTCCAAAGACAGAGGTTGGAAGGGCTTGGCATGCTGGGGAAATGGCGAGAAGAGTGATAAGGCTGGGTGCGGATGGGGAGTCTAACAGTTGAGGGCAGATGATACGGTGTGAAATGTGAACAGGCCATGGAGGGTCTGATATGTTCTCACAGAGCTTAGACCTTTCCCCTCTACATCCTGGAAAGTCAGTGAAGTTAGAAAAGTTTAAGAGTGACATGATCAGGCTTATTTGTCACAACAGGAAAACTGATGGGGGATGAGTTATAAGAAGGAAAGACTAGAATAGTAGGGAAAAGACGAAATATATATGACATGTCAGGGGCAATGAGCTATTCATCCATGACTCTACGTACATAAATCAAGACTCAAAAATGTTAAGTGACTAGTGTAGACAAGCACAGCTTGCAAGGGAAGAGTGAAGATTGAAACCACCAGGAAGCAAGGAAACCATCCAGAAATGAATTTAAATCACCTAGATGATAAATGATAAGGTTTTGCAAAAAGGGAGTGGTAGCAGCAGTGGGGAGGAGAAGACATTGTAGGAATGATAATAAGGCTAAGGGAAGGGTTGTGAGTCGATCTCAGATCTACAGAATTATCCCAATATGTGAAACATAAAGGCACAGTGTGGAGTAAATGAGGAAGAGAATGGAGAGGCCAGCACTGGGGGATACTCCGAGTCAGGGGATGCAGTGAGGAAAGGAGCCAACAGAGGGACAGGGGGGCAGGAAGAGAGTATCAGAGATGCACCATGGGTGTGTGTGTGGGGGGGGGCTGGCATACAACACTGGAGAAAGGGGACACTTAAAGAAGAGATAGTAGGGGTGTCTGGCTGGCTCAGTTGGTGGAGCATGCGACTCTTGATCTCGGGGTTGTGAGTTCAAGCCCCACGTTGGGTGGACAGATTACTTAAAAATAAAGTGTTAAAATAAAAGGACGGAGGGAGGGAGGAAGGGAAGGAGAGAGAGAGAGAGAGAGAGAGAGAAAGTAATCACAAAGACCAGAAACATTCTCCCAAGGAGATACATCTTATTTCTTTTCCCCTCAAATTCCTCAGATCCTAGTCTCATTTAAAAACAATAAACACTTCTTCCGATATTATTCATATGACAAAGAATAACATCGTCTCCTTGCTTCTTTGTGTAAGCTTCCTTCCATCAAAATCTCATGTACTGTCTGGGATATTTATTCTGACAGCACTGAAAGTCTACTAGACATAATTAATTATGACCATATGGTTTGGCCTGGTCTACTACCTTTAGGAATATATTCCAAGGAATTACTTAAAAATATATTTAAGACTGGTTATAGTTGCACTGTCCATTGCATAAACAAACAAAGCAGAAGAAAAAAACCCAGAAAAGACACCTCACAAGTGAGCAAAGCTGGGATGTAGTTACATGTCATATGTGTAACAATATGGTACACTGTGGACCAAATAGATATACAAAAAATTTACATGGATAAAGGAAAAAGGAAAAAAAAAAAAAAAACCATGAATGTACCAGAACAAGAAGTGGAAAGCAATCATAGAATCATACCGACGGCGGGGTGGGGGGCCTGGCTGGCTCAGTCAGAAAAGCATGTGACTCTCAATCTCGGGGTTGAGTTCGAGCCCTAGGTGGGGGCAGAGATTACTTAAATAAATAAAAAAGCTTAAATGAAGAGAATCATACAGATAAATAAGATCATTTAAAAATTCATTTTGTATTTTTACTATTTCATGATTTGTTTATTTTGAAGATGGTCAAATGGTGACTAAAAATAAAATCTAGAACAGTCATTTCTCACACATCAGGACAATGAGAAAACAAATTTCATTTGTTGGCTTAAATTGCCAGAGATAATGTAGTTAAACTCCACTGCATCACGAAAGAGCTTGTGTAATGCATTTGATGGGACTCAGGACCCACTGCCCAAAATATGGCACCTTGGCAAATTCTTCTGAGCTGAAGGAGCTTGAGTGAACGGCAGGAGCAGGAAGATCAATGTGAGCTCCTCCCCTTCTTGCTCTTCTCCCCAGAAACAGGCCCTGAGACCTCAGGTGCGAGGGTCCACCCGCATACCCCGAGGAAAGGAGCATACAGATCTCCAAAGACAAAGGGACACTGAGAAGAATCCCAACAAAGAGGCCTCGCCTCCCCCAGTTCCTATACTTGCCTTATACTCCTCCTTAACCTACCTATTCCTCCACATCTGCCCCCTCGTTTTATCAAACTCAGCACAACAATACACAAAGCTGTTTCTTTGAGGCTTCATTTCCTCATCAAGTCTCCTGTGCCACGTAAAACCTACATTAAATTGATATGCGTGCTTTCTCCTGATAACCTGTCATTGTCAGTTTACTTTTCAGACCCAGTCAAGGACCCTAAAAGGCTCAGGAAAACTTTTCCTTGCCTTATGTATTCTAACGAGCAAAAAGTCAAAATGGCCTGGTAAAATAATATTTCAATAAAAAATAAGATGCAATTGAAATATGCACAAGTAAAGATTAAAAATATGATTTTAAAAGCTTTTCAGGAAAGTAATCTGGGCTATATTATTTACCCAGAAATAGGAAAGAATAAGAACAATTTTGGAGAAGAAAGATTTGTTTCTTCATTTATTGTGAAATGGGAATTCATGTTTATGTGATACCAGCCAAGAGAATTATCATAAAATATCTTCTAGAACAACAGAAGAATACAATTTTCTTTAAAAGACAAACAAACCAAAACCTGTGAGCCGATTTCCCACCCTCAAAGACATACAGAAAACAAATAGTCACAGAAACAGTGAACAAGGGAAAACTGTTGAAATTTAAGAAAGGAAAAGATGAATATTCTGAAAAATGAGAGAAGAGATAGTTGAGAAGGAAAAAGAAAAATGGCTAACAGGACGAAAAAATATTGCAGAAAGGCTCTGTAGCATGTAACAGGCTATAGGAAGCAAGACATTTTAAAGGTGAACTTGAATGAGAACAAGAGCATGTGACAGAAAATTCCCAGTTGGTAGCATAAAAGAAGTGAAAAAGATGGTCTAAAAAGATATAAAGAGATTAAAGGACAGGAAAATACCGGAGCCATTTTAAAGTTATACGTATAATTTAATGTTCTGTACAATTCTTTCATCTTTCCGGGAAAAAAAAAAATGCTTCCTAGCTCCAAATATCTATATAAATGTCCTTAAATTGCCCCAGTATTTCATTTTCTTTAATATAGTGCTTTTTAAGGCTCTTGATTGCCAATGACAGTATTCCAACTCAGACCATATTTAACTAAAAAGGACTGAATTGGTTCATTATGGTAAGTTCCCAAAGGTGTCCATATCCTAATCCCCAGAATCTGAAAATATGCTTCCTTAGATGCCAAAGGGAACTTTCCTGATGTGACTAAGTTAAGGGTTTTGAGAGGAGATGATTATCTGGGATTATCTGGGGCAAGTTCCGTATAATCAGTAGGGGCCTTATAAGGGAAAATAGGGAGGCGAGCAGGAGAGTCAGAAGCAGAGAAAGAGAAAGACGTGATGGAAGAAGCAGAGGTCAAAGCGATGAGGACCCAAGGCATGTGAGCGGTCCCTAGAAGGTGAAAAAGGCAAGGAAATGGATTCTCCTCTAAAATCCCCAGAAAGAACGTAGCCCTGCAGACCTGTTTGACACTTCTGGCCTCCAAATTATGAGCTAATGAATATGTGTTGTCTAAAACCACTAAGTGTATGATTAGTTGTTACAGCAGCAAGAACAAACTCATACACTCATGTAACCAGGCAGTTCAAAGAGTACAGCTAACTTCCAGCCCATTTCAATCCAGTGGTTCAACTGACGTGAACCTGTCCATGACAATGATCTCTAAACAGGGCTTTCCTCTGTGCCAGTCTCATTTTCAGCCAGTTCCTCCCCATGTCATAGAAAAGATAAACATAGGTGGTTCAAGGCTTGAGCTGTACCGTGTGGTGGCCCTGCTTAAACCTGACAACCCCAGAAGAAAACCCAGAGCTTTCCCCCCACCATAATAAAGAAAAGCCCAAGGGGGAATCTCACTGGCTTGGAAGAGGTCACACCTTTTCCTGGAACTAATTATTTAGCTCAGGGTATGCAGTACTTTCATTTGCCAGGTCTTGGTCCTCTCACTCTTGTGTTTGCAGCAAGAGGGATGGGGAAGGGTCAGCCCCATAGAAACCATATAGACTTGGGTCCCCACAAGAAAGAAAAGTGCTGTTAACAGGAGAGGGGAAAGGAAAGGATACTGAGGAAATGAGAATCATAGCTACCAGTGGGAACAAACATACTATTTCAAAAGCACATATTCAGTATTTGATCAAAAAATGCATTATTAATGCACTTCTCTTGGCTATTGACTATATGTATGTATGTGCATACACACACACATATATACATGTGTGTGTGTGTATATATATATATATATATATATATATATTTTTTTTTTTTTTAAGTAAACTCTACCTTTAACATGGGACTTGAACTCATGACTCCAAGATCAAGAGCTGCCTGCTCTACTGACTGAGCCAGCCAGGTGCCGATTCTAACTTTTTAAAAACATTATTATAATATGAAAATAATATTCCAGGCTTTGATTTCACGTGTGGTTTCATTAATGCCCTTGATCCACCATCACCCATCACCCCCATGATGGATACGGCTCCTAAAAAAATTAGCTTGGTCTAAGTTAATAAGTGAATTTGGTAACTCAGCAGCAAAAAGGGCAATTATTGCATAAATAACAGGTAAAACCATAGTAAAATGCTATATCTAAGTGGCATGGTTTTCAATCCAAGGCGGGACTGCCCCTGTAGGGACATGGCCACTGTTCAAAGGGCACTTGGGATGGCAGGGTGTCAGAATTCCAAAGAGTTGATGGTTGGTAGAATGAGATGGGAGAACATCAGGACTCTCTGATGAGTGAGTCTCCTCCTTCATTTACTGATCTGTTATCACTGTGTCCTCCCTTCCTGCTTTGAAGAGCCTGGCCACGCCCAAAGAAAAGTGGTGGTAGTGGCGAAGGTTTCATGGAAGGCGCTGGAATAACTGTCGGGGTCTAGCGCTCAGAGATGTGTCATAAAGCAATTAAAATGTGTTCACTTTTTTCGAGGTGTCTTTAATTTATTTATTTTTTAAATGTTTTAAAATTTATTTTGAGAGAGAGAGAGAGAGAGAGAGAGAGAGAGAGAGAGATCCAGCAAGTGAGCAGGGAAAGGGCAGAGAGAGGGAGAGAGAGAATCGCAAGCAGGCTCCAAGCTGTCAGCATAGAGCCCGATGCTGGGCTCGAACTCACGAACCGTGAGATCATGACCTGAGGCAAAATCGAGAGGAGATGCTCAACGGAGGGAATCACCCAGTGGCCCCTCGAGGTATCTTTTAAAATCTCAGGTGAATGAAACCAAGTCTGATGCATGAGTAGGAGTAGGACAGGCTTTTAATCTACTTGAAAGACTTAGAGGGTAGTAGAAAAGTTGATCTATTAATATAGCACCTTCATCCTCTTGATCAGCCTACCGGGTCCCAGCACTTAGGAGGAGCTCTATAAACACACACTGAATGAGTAAATGGGCTTCAAAGTGTTGCCCTTTCTCGCTCGCCGAATATAGATTTGACTTTAAGCCTATACAAAAAGGCACAACTATCCTTTTCCATTCGGCTTCTGCATTTTTATTATCATCAACATCCATTTGACGCTTGCTTCTTTCTGATATTACGTTCATGTTATGAATCTGAAGTCAGGGGTTAAGTGAAAGATTAAAGGAATTATACACAGCAATGATTCTGATGTTACTCCACCCACAAACACACACATGCATGTAAATACACACACGGAAGGTATTCAAGTTAATGCAAATTCTAAACGTCTAAGAGAATGCAGCTTGGAATGCCGCCAGCAAAAATGTCATTTTCTGACTTAATGGAGAGATTAATAAATCAAAACCATGAATTATATATGAAGTCTCACCCAGGATCGCGGTTATTTTTAGCACAGGAGAGTAACATGATGCTGCAGTTATGGTTTGTGCCAACACCATAACTGGAGAGCAAAGTAGCAAGGAAAGCAGGGCTGGGACGTCTCAATCAACAAAAGCAGAGACAAAAAGTCCGCCTCGCCCAGAAGAGAGAGACGGCTTTTCCCCTGTGCGAAATGGAATGGCAAATGTGATGGAAGGAATCGCAAGTGTAAGGAGGGGACTTCAGCCGCATACTAATAACTATGCAAATAACTGAACTCCGTCTTAAGTGCGTCTCTGCCCGTCACGTGACAGAAGTAATGCACAGCTGGAATTTTAACTTGCCCTCCTCTAAAGAAGACCACCATCTGAAGCAAAAACGAAGGGGATAATTAGCACCGGACAAAGCTAGAGCGAGTATGCAGAGCGAAAAGGAGTCCATGGACGCGAGTGCCAATCCCCGGTTGCCACTGACTCTGCGTTGTCCTGGACAAGTGAGTCAACCTATAGAAGCCTCAGTTTTCTGGTCTGTAAAATGAGAACGGTATGCATATATCATAACGTTTGGGGAAGGATGCAAGGGAAAGACACGCGCCAAGTATTCAGTCTGCTGTCCAGTATACAGCAAGTGCTCAGTAAATCATGAATGAGTCTCAGGAGTGGAAGTATGACAAGAACAAAGATGAGTACCTGTGTGTGCCCCCACATTAACTTGTAAAATCACTAAGAAGTTCAACCATCTATCGTGTGCATGTCTAAAACTTGCGAGACCAGGATCAAAAGGTTTTCGCTGATACGGAACATGGTGACATAGGTCCAGGCCCCGTCGATTAAATAGTTTTGAAGCAACCGGCATGACAATCATCGAAGGAAGTCTGCTATTCAATGAAGAGAGAAGACAACTCCAAAAAGAGTGAATCTATGATCTTTTAGTTCTCCACCCATCCCCTGGCCTTTAGTGCCACAGGTACTGGACCCAGACAGTGGCCCTGCCTGCCACTTATCAGATTTAAACCTTAAGGTTAAGCCAATCACAAATAAACCAAGTTCTCAGAGATTTACAGACAGAAGCGTTTGAGAACAGCATCTTTTTTGTTTTTGTTTGTAAGAAAGAGTGTGCATGAGCAGGGGCGGGGCAGAGGGAGACCGAGAGAATCCCCAGCGTGGAGCCTGACACGGGCAGGAGCTCCATCTCATGACCATGAGCCATGACCTGAGCCAAAATCCAGAGTTGGATGCTCCACCGACTGAGCCACCCAGGTGCCCTGAGAATAGCCTCTTTCTACTACAAAAATATTCTTTGGGGCCCCTGGCTGGCTCAGTTGGTGGAGCACGTGACTTTTGATCTCGGGGTTGTGAGTTCCAGCCCCATGTTGGGTATAGAAATTACTTGAAAATAAAAACTTAAAAAAAAAAAAAAGAATATTCATTGACTATTCACCAAAATGTGAACTCTAGTTATCTCTGGGTGGCAGAATATAGGTGATTTTTACTTTTCAAGATTTTTAGTAGCTAATTTGTAAATTTTAATTTCTATATATAACTTAAAATTTTTTTAATGTGTGTTTATTTTTGAGAGAGACAGAGACAGAGCACAAGTGGGGAAGGAGCAGAAAGACAGGGAGACACAGAATCCAAAGCAGGCTCCAGGTTCTGAGCCGTCAGCACAGAACCCGACACGGGGTTCGAACCCATGAACCACAAGATCGTGACCTGGGTCGAAGTCAGACACTTAACCAACTGATGCACCCAGGCGTCCCCCTATATCTAACCTTTTTTTTCCTTTTTTTAAAAATGTTTATTTATTTTTGAGAGAGAGAGACAGAGCATGAGCAGGGGAGGGGCAGAGAGAGAGAGGGAGACATAGAATCTGAAACAGGCTCCAGGCTCTGAGCTGTCAGCACAGAGCCTGACATAGGGCTTGAACTCACAAACCATGAGATCACGACCTGAGCTGAAGTCGGATGCTTAACCAACTGAGTCACCCAGGTACCCCTATATATAACTTTTATGTATATTCTTTCTATATATATATATATATATATATATATATATATATATATATATGTATACACACACATATACATATATATGTAACTTCTACATTATGGAACAGAAGATATTTAAGTAGTATCTTCTTATTTGATCTAAGCAGGAGGGGAAAAAAAGAGCCTGCAAACTATTCTGTCCATACCTTGCTTTTGTAAATAAAGCTTTATTGTAACACAGCCACACCCCTTTGTTTGTGTACTGTCCAAGGCTGCTTTGGCACTACAAAGGCAGAGTTGAGGAGTCACAAGAGATTTCATGGCCCACAGAGCCTAAAATATTGACTATTTAGCTCTTTAGAATGTGTTGACCCTGAGTTAGTCTGAAGCAAATTCTCAAGCCTGGCTTGCCCATTATGAAATACTTATTACAAATGGGCCACTGTCTATGCCATAGCTTGGACAAGTCATTTAAAGAAAGAGACAGGCAGAGAAGGAAGGAAGGTTGGTTTATTTTTACTGAGTGTTTACTACGTACCAGGCACTCTTCTAAGTGGTTTACAAATATTAACTAATTGAGTTACCATGACAGCCCTGAAGTGGAAATTCTATTATTATTTCCATAGTATCGATGAGGTGTCAGTGTGCCTTGTCCGATGTCGTTTGTTGAATTTGACAGGAACAGACCCAGGAAATCCAAGCTCCAGACCTTGTGCCCTTAACCAAGCAGCCCAACTCTGGAATTAAAAAGGAGCCCTACTGCATGACCACTGAGACACCTCAGTCTTTAAAATTTAGGATTTTATGTTGCGGCATTTCGTCTTGAAGAATATGCCAAGAATATGGTTTTCCTTAAGACACAAGTCACAAACTCCTGGCCCACCTATGATGTCTTGCCATAGCTATGTTTTTGGATGGCATAGTGCGTGCGAAACACTAGAATGAAAGTTTCTGTGAGTGCGCGTGCCCCTCCTACCCCAGTGTAGATGGCTCCTTCCTATCCTAGTGCATCCAGCTGCCCCTCACCTTCACCTCTCCGCTCAGCCTAGGAAGGCACGTGAGACCCCCCAAGACTTCGGCAGAGGAAGGTCGGTTGATGAGTGTTTGCATTAGACGCTGTCATTGCGACAGGCGTCGAGGGTGGCAGGAGCGCGAATGTTTGTCTTGAAGTTTAGTCCTCTGGGCAAACTGGGGGTGGGGGTTATCTCAACGCTTTCAAGATACCTCCTGGAAAAATCTCAGAAATAATTGAGAGAAAAGGCTTTGTTGGATGCGGGCAGCACACTCTCAGATACACACTGATACCTGATATGCCATGAGACAAGTCATAGGAACAAAAAGGCCACCACTTTGAAAGTTTAATGCACTCTCAAATTACACCCTCATCTTAGCCATTGTTTTCCTGAGACGACAGCAACACTCTGAGAACACCAACTAAGCCTTTCAGGACGGTTTTGCTAAGTTACTCTTTGGAGCAATCATCACGGGCCACAAGAAACTCTGGTAAGGGCCCTATTTCAAGGGGAAGATGCGCATACACAAATTTGAGTAAAAATTCTAAGGATTCATAAACCATTGCTCCTCAAATACCCATTGATTCTAAGGCATCTATAAACCCTTGGTTAAGAACCCTTGCTTTAAAGCATTAAAACACACACACACCCCCCCCACACACACACAAACACTGTATTTCCTACTTATTTCGAGTACACAGAATAACCCAGGAGTCCGAAACATGTAATGCAGCAGATAAACTGTGCCACTAAATTTTCTAAAAAGCTCACATTTACGTGAACAAAACAGAAAAAGCCAACATTTAAATATATAGGTTATCACTTTGAAAGGAACAGATACTGAGGAGGAAGAGAGAATAAGATGATTGAAAATGGAGTGGTAAGACCTATTAAAATTCCTTTTTATTATTTTCCTATTTATTACTCTGTCTCTGGGATGTTTTATAGCCTATATATATATATATATATATATATATATATGCGCATCACGGTTGGAAATGTGCCTCCCCCCTATAGATCGATGGGTTAAACATGCTTAGATGCCAAAGATAGGCTTGACTTCAGAACAAAGAAAACTAAATTACTTTCAAGACCCCCATTTATGTGTATGAGAAGAGAAGTAGACGCAGGGCAGGGCAGGGGCCAGTCCCACTGCCTCTCCGCCAAGGTCAGTTCAGCTTAGAACACTGTGATGGCCTCTGTCAGTCACACCTCAAAAAGGGCACAGAACAATTCTCGTGTATCTATACAAAAGAGCGAAATGTAGTCTTGAGGACAGTGTTCGTGAATACTGTGGTAAACACACACTATTCACTCATACATGCACAGACTGGAAAACAAGGACTAAAATTTTTGAGTGTTTTGGGGGTAGTGGGATAAAGGGCAACTTTCTTCCTTTCTCCCTTCCTTCCTTTTCTTCCTTCCTTTCTTTTGGAGTTATACATTGTCCAGGTTTTTTATAATGAATATTCATTTTCTTTGAAGTCAGAAAAAACTTCTATTGGGAAAAGAAAAACAGCGATGCACTAGAATCGATCAATATAAGCATCCCCCTGATAAGGTCAGAATTTTGTCTTATGAGAAACACTGGAAGGACTGTGCAATTTTGATCATGGAAATCCTGAAGGCTCTGGAGAATGAGATAAGTTTCACCAAATATGCTAATGAACAGCTATGTAGGGGAGGGATGAAACTTTAGTCTGGGGGTACCTTCAGAGAGTTGTCCAAGGACCAATAGGTATAAAAGTAAAGGGAGGTTCACTGAAGCTCACTTAGAGAAAGAAATACTTTCCCAAGATAAGAGTGTGCTAAAAAGCTTAACGGGGCTCCCTCTCTGTGGACGCACACTCCCAGATGACCATCTATAGAAACACACCCCCAGATGTTAGACAACCAGCGTGGAAACACATCTCCAGATGCCGAATGACCGACCATACATGCAAATACACAGCCAGGTACCAATGGCCATATAAGACAGACTCTGCCCATGCTGAATGTCCTTCCTGCCCACAACCCATCATAAGAAGCGACCATAAAGTTGGTTTTCCATCCTTAAAGACATTCCTTGGAGCTCTGAGACATGTCCTAAAATAATAAGCCACAAAGCCAATAGCCTGTCTGTAGGGGCAGCAGTGTTTTATGAATATGAAGAATGCCTTGGATGCAACAGCACTGGTGACAATTAGCTTCAGAAGAGCCACATGGTAATGCTCAGCTGTTCCTTTCAAGCACTTGGTTTATGGCTTCACAGATGCAGGAGACACGCATGACCCTCCCTTTAAAAAATGCTTTCAGTTGGGGCACCTGGGTGGCTCAGTCGGTTAAGCGGCCGACTTTGGCTCAGGTCATGATCTCACAGTTCATGGGTTTGAGCCCCCACGTCAGGCTCTGTGCTGACTCTCAGAGCCTGGAGTCTGTTTTGGATTCTTTGTCTGCCTCTCCCTTTGCCCCTCCCCCGCTCATTCTCTGTCTTTCAAAAATAAATAAACGTTAAAAAAAAAAAAAGTTTAAAAAAATGCTTTCAATTAAGAAAGAAAGGGGAGAGTTTCAAGAAAGAAGAGAACACAAGATCAAAGAGGAGAAACAAGGGATGGTAAAGTATGGAGAACGAGAAACAAAGCAACAAATTAATACACATATAAAAGCTTGTAGGAAACAACCGATGGCAAACATTCAAAATAAATTTACAGTCTGGCCTTTGAGGTTTAGTCACTTGCCTAAATAGCTGCTTTTTTTAAATGCTTCAAAAACTGTCCTACAGGGGCGCCTGGGTGGCTCAGTCGGTTAAGGGTCTGACTCGATTCGGCTCAGGTCATGATCTCAAGGTTTGTAGGATTGAGCCCCACGTTAGGCTCTGCATTGACAGCAGGGAGCCTGTTCTCTCTCTCTCCGCCTGCTAAAATATGGAGGCACACACTCTCTCATTCTCTCAAAATAAATAAACGTTAAAAAAACTGTCCTGCAAAAGGTCTTACATGGTATAAATGGGTTGTTTAAATAGAAGGAAAAGAAAAACCAGAACACCTATATTTTATCATCAATTCCCCTAATTAGCTGTATGATGTGGAAGAAGTTACTTAATCTCTCCAAAACTCCACTTTTTCATATACAAAATGAGGATTATACTTACCCAGGCTGTTGTAAGAATTAAATATTTTCTTACATATAGGTACATACTCACAGGTGTTGAATACATCCTGGCTTTGGTATTATGGGTATTGTTAAAAATAGCTTATTGGCTCTAAAAAGGAATAGGTACAGATATTTTTCTGAGATCCTGTCTGAGATGAGATTTACATGTACTAACTCTACTTAAGTCCATCAAATCTTTTTTTTTTTTTTAAGTTTATGTACTTATTTTGAGAGAAAGAGAGAGGCAGAGGGAGAAAGAGAGGAGAGAGAGAGTCCCAAGCAGGCCCCCATCGGCTGGCACAGAGCCCTGTGCAGGGCTTGAAGCCATGAACTGCAAGATCATGACCTGAACGGATATCAAGAGGCAGACACTTAATCGACTGAGCCACCCAGGCGCCCCAAGTCCATCAAATCTCTGACCTAGAGCTTCACTTGACACTTGTTCTGCAAAGGGCCAAACAGTAAAGATTTTAGGCTTTACAGATGTACAATCTCTACTGAAAATACTGAATTCTGCCTCAGTAGTGCAAAAGCAACTATAGGCAATATGTACATGAATGGGCATGACTGTGTCCCCATACAACCTGATTTATCAAAGCAGTCCAGACTTGGCTTGTGGGCAGTAATTTGTTGACCTCTGACCTGGACAGTATTCCCAAATTACAACTGAAGAAGCTACTGCTCAAAGCGCTCGCGCGCCTATTATCAGCAACCAATGCTCAGTCACTTAGCTCGGAAGCGGCAGACCTGGGGTTTGAGAACCATACGTCCCAGAGCTCATGTACTTTCCTCCACGCTGCGTTGTGTTAATTGGCATTATACCTTTTGTAGTCATTTAAATACAGGATTTATGGTTCAGAGAAGAAATTCCACTCACCTAAATACACAGTTGCTGCAGAACAGAAACGGTGCCCAAAGAATTCAAGTAGAACAGATCAAGATTCTACTAGGGCCCACGCTCACTGTAAACTTTGCAGTCTCAGAAGAGTTTGCTGGTATTATTTTAGTGAGACCTTGGTATTGCCAAAATCAAGTGAAGAGTTATTATATGCATGTCAAAAAATAATTTTAACTTGCATTTCCTTGAAAATACAAATACATGTTTTCTTGTTTGGGCTCCAATAACCCAGAGATTCGTCCCAAACATCCAGGGCATTGCCACAAAGAAAGGAACTGAATGATTGGTTCTTCGTGGGATAAGAAACAGGAATAAGAAAGTATCCATTCTTGGGGCGTCTGGGTGGCTCAGTCCGTTAAGTATCCGACTCTTGACTTTGGCTCAGGGCATGATCTCACGGTTTGTAAGATCAAGCCCCGAGTCGGGCTCTGTGCTGACAGCATGAAACCTGCTTGGGATTCATTCTCTCTCTCTCTCTCTCTCTGCCTCTCCCCTGCTTGTGCTCTCTGTCCCTCTCTTCCTCTCAAATTAAATAAATACACATTTAAAAAAAAAAGTATCCCACAGCACTACCAACAATAGCCATAGTATGGAAAGAGCCCAAATGTCCATCGATGGATGAATGGATAAAGAAGATGTGGTGTATATATACACAATGGAGTATTACTCGGCAATCAAAAAGAATGAAATCTTGCCATTTGCAACTACGTGGATGGAACTGGAGGGTATTAGGCTAAGCGAAATGAGTCAGTCAGAGAAAGACAAATATCATATGACTTCACTCATATGAGCACTTTAAGACATGGAACAGATGAACATAAGGGAAGGGAAGCGAAAAGAATACCAAAACAGGGAGGGGGATAAACATAAGAGACTCTTCCTGGAGGGGTTGTGGGAGGGGGGATGGGCTAAATGGGTAAATGGATAAGGGGCATTAAGGAATCTACTCCTGAAATCATTGTTGCACTATATGTTAACCAACTTGGATTTAAATTAAAAAAATAAAATGAAAATGAAAAAAAAGTATCCATTCTTCCAATTATGTATGCTAACATTAATTTCCTTTAAAGATGGGCCACAGGCATTTACAAAATACCTAAGAGTAGTAGTTTTCCATTGGGTTGCAAGGAGAAGGAACGGAGAAAGAGACACTGACAGAAATAACTGGAAATATCTACCACAAATATACCATCCAGGCTTCACCTCCACCAGCTGAAGCTTCAAACCCCCCAGGGAGGGTCAGGAAATGACTTGGTCCTTGCACTTAGGAAGCAAAGTAAGGGGAAAAAACACTTAAGAAGTGATTCTAAGTATTTCACCTTCAGAAGCATTGGTTAATACTGAGATTCTCCCCTTGAACACGACTGACACTCCTAAGCTGGATAAATCTTTGTTGTGGGAGTTGTTGCCCTGTGCATTGCAGGACATGGGACAGCAGGCCTGGCCTCTACCCACTAGATGTCAGTAATATCCTACCCCCAATCATGACGATGGAAAATGTCTGCAGACACTGCCAACTGTTCCCTGGCGGGCAAAGTTGCCCGGGGCAGAACCTAACTCATCTGGCATTGGCTTTACCTTAACACTCAATCCAAAAAAGTGGCAAAGAAAAGTCCACGTAAGCTCTAGTTAGAGCACTTTTGTTCTGCTTTATTTAAGGACCACGGGCCCACTCATAGCTTCACCTTTTTACTCAAGTGTAGCCATTATGTTGTAGCTCTGAACTCCTTGCAAATCTTAAGTATGCACTAACATGCCTTCCTGATATGTTTTATAGTACCAAATATCACTTGTCACTCACTATAATAGGTTTTATGTCAATATTAATGCTCAATGGATCAACATTTTTTCCCTGATTTTTTTTTTCTTTTTCATCCTGTTTTTTATACATTTTAAATGATCTTGGAATTCATAATAACCATCTTTTGTTCATGTTTATTTATTTTTGACAGAGAGAGAGAGAGAGAGAGAGAGAGAGAGAGACAGGGTGTGAGTAGAGGAGGGGCAGAGAGAGGGGGAGACATAGAATAGGAAGCACACTCCAGGCTCTGAGCTGTCAGCACAGAGCCCTACATGGGGCTCGAACTCACGAACCGCGAGATCATGACCTGAGCCGAAGTTAGATGCTTAACCGACTGAGCCCCCCAGGTACCCCCATAATAACCGTCTGTTAAAACTTCTATCACCTCCAGCCTTCCCTAACTAAAATCAATTACCTGAAATACATAATAAAAAGTAACTACCTAGGTCTAGACAAGAACAAGCATTGGCCAAGATGTAGAAAAATTGGAACTGTCATATATTGTTAGCAGGATGGCAAAATGGTGCAGCTACTTTGAAAATAGGTTGGCAGTTTCTTAAAAAGTTAAAACATCATTTATCACAAGACCCAGCAATTCTGCTCTTACGTATCTACCTAGGAAGAGGGACAACAAATGCTGACACAAAGACTTAGACTCAAAGAACAGCATTATTCATAATAGCCAAAAAGTGAACAGAACCCAAATGTGGTGCATCCATACAATGGAATATTCTTCAGCAATAAAAAGGAACGAGGTCCTGACGCCTGTACACCATGGATGAACCTGGAAAACCCAGTGCTGAGTGAAGGAAGCCAGACACAAAGGGCACACACTGTATGATGCCATTTATCGGAAATGTCCAGAATAGGCAAATCTCTAGAGACAGAAATTATATTAGCCAGGGCTGGATATGCATGTGGGGGGTAAGGATGGGGAGTAGGTCCCAATATGTATTAAGCTTTTTAGGGTGATGAAAATGTTCTAAAATTCGAACACAGTGATGGTTGCACAATTTTGTAAATAAACTAAAAATTATTAAATTATACACTTTAAATGAGTTAATTTTATGATTTGTATTTTTTTAATTTTTTAATATAATTTATCGTCAAATTGGCTTCCATATAACACCCAGTGCTCGTCCCAACAGGTGCCCTCCTCAATGCCCATCCCCCACTTTCCCCTCTCCCCCACACCATCAACCCTCAGTTTGTTCTCTGTGGTAGTTTCCCTGCCTCCCTCTCTGTAACTATTTTTCTCTTTCCCTTCCCCCATCGTCTTTTGTTGAGTTTCTCAAGATCCACACATGAGTGAAAACATAAGGTATCTGTCCTTCTCTGACTGACTTATGTCACTCAGCATAATACCTTCCAGTTCCATCCACATTGCTGCAAATGGCCGGATTTCATTCTTTCTCATTGCCAACGAGTATTCCACTGTATACATAAACCACATCTTCTTTATCCATTCATCAGTGGATGGACATTTCGGCTCTTTCCATAATTTGGCTATTGTTGAGAGCACTGCTATAAACATTGGGGTACACGTGCCCCTATGCATCAGCACTCCTGTATCCCTGGGGTAAATTCCTAGCAGTGATATTGCTGGGTCATAGGGTACTTCTATTTTTAATTTTTTGAGGAACTTCCACACTGTTTTCCAGAGTGGCTGGACCAGTTTGCATTCCCGCCAACAGTGTAAGAGGGTTCTCGTTTCTCCACACCTCACCAGCTACGATTTATAACTTCTATCTCATTAAAGTTTTAAAAATATTTATTGCTCAGGGCTAGATGAAACTTCTCCTGAATGAAAATGGAGGTTCACCCACCAGGCTATAAACACAGTCTGTAAGCTTCTACTGTCCTTCCATTCATGAGGCCTAACTATAAGCCTCAACAATAAAAGATTTGCCCATGTCTCTACGTCACCTGCTATTCTAATATTCTCCGCATCCTCAAAAAAAATTGCTTTAAGTTTATTTATTTATTGAGAGAGAACCCCAAGCAGGATCCACACTGGCAGGGCTAGAACTCACAAACTGCAAGATCATGACCTGAGCTGAAACCAAGAGTCAGACGCTTAACCGATGCCAGGCATCCCTCTGCGTCCTCAAACTTAATGAGGCAGAGAAGATACCAAGTGTTACAGGTTCTGATTTCATTGTTGTAGTGACATTATAATGGAATCCCAGATCAATTTACTTATTCATATGTAAGTGTATCAATCAGCAGGCACTCCTTCGTTTCAGTGGAGTAGGTGGTAGCTACTTTCTGGAGGATTCTGGAGCATTTGAAGTCCTCATACCCCCAGAGTTCCCCTTGCTGTTCTGTCCCCAACTCCCTTCTTTTTGGCTCAGGCGTTGATTCTAACAGTTCCTGTCAAATGTATACTAAACAAAGTGTTTTGATTAATGGATCTTGATCAAGCTGGAGGGAAGATTCCTGTGGCTTGCCACAGGACCATGTCTGTTATCAACATTGCTGAAGCCAGGGTCCTCATTCAATTTGTTACTCAAAACTAGGAGGAGCAGAGAAAACATTAGCTAATAGAGAGAAGATTAAAAAGTATCTTGATAAATTGGAACAAAGTGCTGAAATAAACAAAATAAAATTAAAATTAGATATAAAAGTTCAATAAATCCATTTCACATGAACACAATGAAGGAGACCCAGATTCACACTCACTCACTTAAAAGAAGTCAGTGGGTTTTACATGCCAACAATTTCCATATAAATTGGATATATCATTTATCTATAAAAATAATATGATGGTCGTGAGCAGCAGAACTGGAAGCACAAAATTCAGATGACATTGGGAATAGTACACCCATTTCTGAGTGTAGCATTTTAAGAGGTATGTTACAGAGTAGCCATTCAACAGCCTTCAACAAATAATTGAGGCCTCAGTGTCAGACGCCACGCTGGGTACTGGGAATACAGGACAACACAAGGAAACAAAGTCTTGGTCCTTGTGAAGGCAGGTTTTGAGTCCGTTATTACCAGCATTCAAAGGAAGAGGGGAGAGCTAATGAGAGCAGATAAGGGTGGCCCTAGTCTTAGCGTTCCTTCAGAGGAAGGTGACCTCAGCGGTTAGGGATCTGGAAACAGTAAGGCATAGTTGAGAGACCTAGGGATGGGTAATTTAGACAAGAGAAGATTTTCTGGGGTGTGGCTGAAGTGTCATTATGTGGATAAAGAACAACTCTTACGTTTGTTATTTCAAAGAATTAGGACCAACAAGGAGAAATTCCAAGGAGGCAGACTTTCTTATGTTCTTTTTAAAGGTTTATTTTATTTATTTTGAGACAGAGGGCAAGCGGGGGAGGGGAGGAGAGAGAGGGGGAGAGCGGATCCCAAGCAGGCCATGCACTGGTAGCACAGAGCCCGACTTGGGGGCTGGAACTCAGGAACCGTGGGATCATGACCTGAGCTGAAATCAAGAGTCAGATGCTTAACCGACTGAGCCCCCCGGGGCGCCCCAGGAGGCAGACTTTCTGTGGGGTATTTGTGAGAACTTCCCTGGACAACAGAGGAGGTGGCTTAATAAAGTAATCGGCCAACACAAAAAGCCTCCAAGCCCGTGACCTTTGTGTTCGACTAGATCAGGTGTCAGACCAGGCCCTGTAAGGGCCGAAGGGGAAACATTTTAGGCTTTTCAGTCTACATCGTCTGTTGCAACTATTCAGCTGCACCACTGTACCAAGAAAGAACCACAGCTAATACAGAAATCAATGAACATGACGGTGTGCCAATAAAACTTCATTTATTGACCCTGAAATTTGAATTTAATATAATCTTCACGTGTCATGAAATATTATTCTTTCGATTTTTTTCTCCGACAAGTCTTAGCCTGCGGACTGTGAACATACAGGCAGTGGGCCAGATTTAGCCGACAGGATGTCGTTTCCCAGTGCCTGGATGAGATGGAGTTTGCTTTGAGTTTTATGACTCTGAGCTTGAGGAAAACCTGAGAGACAAGGAGCGTCCTGTAAAATTTTTTTTTTTAACATTTTATTTATTTCTGAGAGAGAGAGCGTGCGCACGTGCAAATGGGAGAGGGGCAGAGAGAGAGGGAGACACAGAATCTGAAGCAGGCTCCAGGCTCTGAGCTGTCAGCGCAGAGCCCGGCGCGGGGCTCGAACCATGAACTGCGAGATCATGACCTGAGCCAAAGTTGGGTGCTCAACCGAGTAAGCCACCCAGGTGCCCCAAGGAGTGTCCTTTTAAAGGTTTGTGGGGGTATTTTCTTTTGTTTAATTTTTAAGTAATCTGTACACCCAGTGTGGGACTCAAACTCACAAGTCCGAGATCAAGAGTCGCATGCTCTACCTACAGAACCAGCCTGGCGCCCCAAGGCGTGTCTTTTTAAACTCATCTGCTCTTAGCCAATAATTCTAACTATGGCTCACATTGAGGCCAAAGCATAGAGAATGTTTCACAGCAACAAAGTGACGAACTGGGATTTGAACACAGGCAGCCAGGCTCCAGAATCATTTTTCTGGATATCCTTTCGGTCCATCAACAAACCTAGAAGGCAGGCGTGCACCATGAAAGCTGAGACGGAGCTGTTAGGAACCCAGCCACACGCACAAGAGGGCAAGCGCTGGGAGCAGAGCTCAGTCTGCCTCACGAGCCCCGTACTAAACCCACCCCCCGAGGCTGCAAGCTTCATGAGCTACTGCCCATAAACGGCTGGAGGACTTTAGATGGAACCAAACAAGCCAAGAAGTACAACAGGACGGCTGATTTGTACTTACTCTTGCATTTATTAAACTGCTCACTCTCCTGGTCTTTGGGTGGGTTTGCAAACAAGCAACCGTGTAGTAATTATTCTCAGAACTGTTCCTCCCACCCTGAGAAAATCAAGTCTAAAGGCCAAGGCACAATGGCCACTGTGACTGAAAAGACCTGGAAAGCCACAAGATTGCAATCTTTGAAATCTCTTTCCTAGTTCTGTCAAATTGCAACTCTGTCAGAGGAATGAATGACAGGACCAGTTTGGGTCCTTGTGCTGTCTTTTCTCTAAGTGATCGGAGCAGGAACTCCCTTGCACGAAGGCTATCTTCTGCCTGCCAGGAGGCAGCAGGTAGGAGAAAGACGGGAGCTGGACGGACAAGGCAGGAGAGATGACGCCCGGCTCAGTACGGAAGCGGGACACTGATTTTCGGTCACCTCATCTATGAGGCCTTCCCTGGTTTGCAGGCAGAGTTGGAGGTCTCTCCTCTGTGCCTCAGCAGTACCACACACACCTCTGTCATACCACACATGCCCGTTTGAAATAGTTGATTTGCCCATCTGGCAAATGGACATTTCTAAAGGGCACGGTTTGTTTTTGTCACGAGCTCGTCTCTAATGACTACAAAGCTGGGCAAGGTGTGGGCTCCCAATAAACAGGCAATAACAATAAACAATAAACTCTCCTTGGTTTGCTTATCAGGACAGTGAGAGAACAGGAAGAGATGGTCATTAACGTCTCTTCTGGCCTTGAGATTTAGACAAAGACCACTGTTCTAATTCTCAAGTAGACTCTTATACAGGTGACTGCTCTTTAGTTTGCTGGGGACAGTGGGGAAGGAGACAGAGTCTCAAAGGACAAATAAATTTACAAGACTAGATCCCTCTTCCCACAGAACAGACATTCTCTTCTCAAGCTGGCATCCAGAAAGCTCCATTTTCAAACAGGGAAGCTCTCATTGCTCCCCTGTTCGTAACCTTCCAGATGATTCCCCATCCTGCCTAGAGCAAAAGCCACAATCCTCCCTGTGACCTACAGACACCGTACCATCTGGCCTTTTGCCCAACCACCTCTCTGACCTCTACCTGTGGCTCACTGCCGTCTAGCCACATGTGTCTCCTTCCTCCTCCTCCAATTTACCACATACCTTCCGCCCTTGGAGTCTGTACCCCTCTGGTTCCCTCCTCCTGGAACTTCTCCCCCTAGCCATCCCAGTGGCTCGCTTCTTCGCCTCCTTCAAATCTGCCCAAAGTCACCTTCACAGGCAGACCCATCCTAACACCTCATCGACAGTCTGCAGTCTCCCTTCCGGCACGCCCTGTCCTGTTGACTGATTTTTCTCCATGGTGCTCGTCACCTTTCATTATACTATAAAGGTTACTTTGAGTTTATAGGCTCTTGCAGCTGGCGTTTTTGTCCGGTCCCGATCACTGCCGTGTCGTTGCACCCACAAGACTGCCAGGCAATGCAGCGTGGGGCTCACTGAAGGTTTGTTGGATGAATGAACACAACTAAGGCAGCATGGTGAGGTAGGAGTGAGGCTCAGCTCATGAGCCTCAAGCCCCACTGCTTTTCCTGGTTGGCCTTTGGGCTGTTGCTCTAATCTAATGTTCATGGCCTCCTCCAGAGTCCACAGTTGCTCTGTTCTTCCTGTGGATTTTCCTTTGGTAAACTCTGTTCTCTCTTTCAGGACTGTGGGAGCTCCATCCCAAGGCAAATTAAGCAGGAGGGAAAACAACAGAAAGGGAAAATGCCTGCATGTACTAATAGAAGGCAAAAGCTATTATCAACAGGGAAGGCATGGGGTTGACCATTGACCTTATTTCTTGATGTGGAAAAAGGAGGCAAACATCAAATTTTCAATCCCAGACTCTCTTAAAAGCTATTTTTGAGCTAATGATGGTCAGAGATGCAACTTTACAAATAAAACTCTAATACACAAATCCGGCACTGCTTCCTAGGCATAGATGGTGTACAAGGGGATTGTCCAAACTTTGTGAAGTCCTTATGTCCAACGATATAATTCATTATAACAAGAAGAAAGAGGCAGCAGGGTAGAATGAAAAGATCCAGACTTTGGATACAGGCACTTTCACTTCTTCATACGAAGAAACAAAATCATAATCCCTACTTTACAAATTTGTTTTAGAATGAATCGGGATATTTTAAGAGCAGGATGCCATCGTGTACAACTATCCCGTCTATAATGGGCACTCGATGGACGTCAGCTGTCACTACCACCACCATCATCATCATTGTTATTTGGAAGGGTTGTTCTGCCTCAGAGGCAGTAAGAGGGAAGAGTCCCATCACACTGAGGGAAAGAGAGAAGAGGGGACCTGTGGAGTACAGGTTGAAAAGACGAATCTGGTTCGACTAGTCGAGGGTTACGCAAAAGTGGCACAGTTGACGTCGGGGTCACGCGATTCTTTGCTCTAGGGGTCCTGCCCTGCACACTGTAAAATGTTTAACGTGATTCATGACCTATACACACTAGATACAGTAGCAACCTCCCCCGCCCAGTTGTGATAAACAAAAATGTCTCCAGACATTGCCTAACGTCCCCTGGGAGGCTCAATCACTCCAGGTTGAGAACCACTGATGTCTGACCAGGAAACAGGAGATCAAAGGCAGTAAAAAACAAAGGCGACTTAAATCTTTTGCACACGTAAGGGGGGTATGTCTTTACAATTTACAGCAGAGGTCAGCGCATGGCGGCGCACAGGTCAAATCCATCTCACCACTTGTTTTTGTGACTAAAGTTTTACTGAAACGTAGACAGGTGCATCGTTTGCATTATTGTCTATGGCTGCTTTCACACTACAAAGGCAGACTTGAATAGCTGAGACAGAATTAGCATGACCCACCAAGCCTTAAATATTTACTACCTGTCCCTTCTCAGCCGACATGGTCGATCCTTGGTTTATAGCACACGTAGGATCTGGAGGTAGGCTGCTTGTTTTTAAATCCTAGTTCGGCTGATTATCACCAATGTTTTGCTGCAAGGTCCTCAAACCTCCAGATGCTTCGGCTTACTAATCAGTCAATGGGGCTGATGGTAACAGTGACAAACTCACAAGACTGTTGTGAGGATTCAGTGAATAAAGACATATGATGCGTTCAGAACAGTCCCTGGGATGTGTAGGTACTTGATACATGTTTGCATGATGATACTTTTTGTGTTTATTTATTTTGAGAGAGTGAGAGAGCGAGTGAGCACGCGCAGGAGCCCGGGAGGTACAGAGAGAGGTTGGGGGGAAAGAATCCCGAGCAGGCTGTGCCCTGTCAGCATGGAGCCTTACTCGGGGCTTGACCTCATGAACTGGGAGATCATGACCTGAGCCGACATCAAGAGTCGAACGTTTAACTGACTGAGCCACCCAGGCACCCTATGCATTATACTTTTCGAGGGGAAACAAAGAAAACATGTTGATATTACGACTTAAGGAGCTGATTTATATAACTATAAAATCTGCTGGGAAAAGAATAAAATTTCTCACATCCAATCAACTTCTTAATCTCTCCCCTTCGATCATTTCTAATATTTGACGTGCTAATTTCAAAGAAAGAAGGGGAGAATCAAAAGCCTTTGAAAAATATGAGTTTAAACTATCTGATGGAAAACCCAAGAGGAGAAATACAAATTTATAGTGAAATTAATATGGGCTTTATGTACTTTCTGGCCATTTCAGATCCAGAAAGTCTATGCTTTCTTTATTTACCGTCTCATTTAAAAACTGCTATAAAGGAAAGGCTTTCAGGTAATAATGTACATTTATGTAGGCCTACATGTGTATACAGTTGACCCTCAGACAACATAGGCTTGAATTGTGTGGGTCCACTTATGCGAGGATTTTTTTTATATAAATACTATCCAGTACTGTAAATGTATTTTCTCTTCCTTAAGAATCACATCTTCTTTTCTGCAGGTTACTTTATTGTAACAATACAGTATATAATACATACACCATACAAAATATGTGTTAATCGATTGTTTATGCTATCCATAAGGCTTCTGGTCAACAGGAGACGATTGTTAGTTAAGTTTTTGGTGAGTCAACAGTTATACGGTGGATTTTGGACTATGTGGAGGATCGGGGCCCTCAAAACCCCACATCGTCCAAAGGTCAACTGTATATCCTCACCAGAAATCTGCCCACCCCAACTAGACCCGGAACCTCACTGTTGATCAAATTAGATTCTTGCCTGTCCCCTAGCCTAACCCTATTCTCCACGTGTCAGCATGGGTACTTTTCTTCCTGTGGCCCTATCTCAACATAAGCACATCCTGTGAATAAGCAATTCCACTCCTTGGTTTATTCTCCACAAAAAAATGCATGCATATGTTCATTAAAAGTTAAATACTAGAACTTTCATAGTGATACCATTCATAATTGCCAAAAGGTAAAAACCACCTAAATGTTGATTAAGTAGAATGAATAAAGAAATATCTACATTCTTCTAATGGAATATGATACAGCAAAGAAGAGGAACAATATCCAATATTCCCATGGGCATAGATGAATTTCACAAACCTAATATTGAGCGAAAGAATTCACACAGAAAAGGGCACATAGTGTATGATCCAGTTTGTATGGAGTACAAAACCTAGTGAACAAACCTATGGTGTTACAAGTTAAGAAAATGGTTATTCTTGCAGAGGGGTATGAGAGATCTCCTCACAGATGAATGCTAATGTTCTATTTTGTTTTGTATCTGAGTGTCGGTTATATGGGTGTGTTCAATTTGTGAAAATTTATTGAGTTGTGAAATTAAATATGTACCTTCTTTTAAAAAAATTTTTTTAATGTTTATTTTGAGAGAGAGAGAGAGAGAGAGAGAGAGAGAGAGGGCGCGCACGCGTGCGAATCCCAAGCAGGCTCCGTGCTGTCAGCACAGAGCCCAACACGGGGTTGATCCCATGAACCATGAGATCATGACCTGAGCTGAAATCAAGAGTCAGATGCTGACTGACTAAGCCACACATGCACTCCAAACTATGTAGACTTTTTACATGTAGACTACCCTTCAATATAAATTTAAATTACTCTGGTTGATTTAATGAGGAGTAAATTAGCAATATTCACCTTTCCTTCCAGGTACTTTCTGTTTTGTACATAGTACGTGGGTCCCAGAGCCACCATTCCCTGCAGAACAAACTATAATGCTACGCTCACAGGCTCACTAAAACCCTTCCATTCACCAGTACCAACTTAGCACCTCCAGGCTTTTGCTAAACACACTGGTACTTGTCATTCTTTACACAGAACTCAGCACTGGGAACTGGGAAGAACTTCATTTTATAGACTAGAAAACAGACTCTAAGAGCCAAGTTGTTGGTCTGAGACCAGGCAGTGAATTCACAGCTAAGAGTGAGGTCCCAAAAGCCTGCCTCCAGTTACACTCTTGCCTCCCGTTTGCTAGGAATTACCAAAGCTCCACAGGAAAGGTCCACAGTTTACACCCTCCTGGGGAGGCCGATTATCCTTGGAGCACAACACACATATTGTGCCTGCTGCAAAGGTACCACGAGCTCTCGGTCACCACACTTTTCTATGAAAACTTGACATGAATTTAATCAAAGAGGATACATTTCTTAATTTTCTTTGGGGCCAACTGTTTCTTGCACACTCTGTGTATGTGCTAATTTCTGTAGCTAAACAGCAGAATCACAACCTAGTACTTGGTTAATAATTATATGGTACATTGTGTTGTAGGGTTGTTACATGCTTTGGGGGGAAGAAAGAGGAAAGTCTTGCAAGCAGCAGTTATTTGCCTTGTCATTCTGAAGGCAAAAAAAAAAAAATCTATGCTTTGTACTCAAGGAAAACACGTTTAAATTAATGATGTGAGTATATTTTTTTATTCTTCCTTGCACAAGGCTTTTGTATTCTTTCTCTACTTAATGCATACTGATGCCGAGAAGGAGGTGAGGTTACAAAAGAGGCCGAAGTATTACATAACCTACCGGGGGAAACAAACCTAGCTACCTGGGAGGCTTCCTGCATCTCGATGCTGACCCTGGGTGATATCAACAATGAGCAAGGAATTCTAAGAGGAGAGCGCTGAGTGCATCAACCTGTACATCAAATACAGGCAGCAGAGCAGGACGGAACGGAATCCAATTATGAAAGAGGGGGGAAGTTGGCTGAGAAAGCCTGTTGTTGCCATATTCGGAACTTCTCTCTTCTCTTTGATTTTCCCCTAACCTCTCAGCTGCCACCTCTCCTCCCCACCTCCCATCTTGAGGCCCCTAGGGCTTTTATTTTTTTTTATTACTTTTTTATTTTTGTTTATTTATTTATTTTTTGAGACAGAGAGAGCTGAGTGGGGGACAGGCAGAGAGTGAGGGAGAGAGAGAATCCTCAGCGCACAGCCCAATGCGGGACTCAAACCCATGAACCATGATATCGTGACCTGAGCCACAATCAAGAGCCAGCCACTTAACCAAGTGAGCCACCCAGGCACCCCAGGCCCTCGGCGCTTTTAATGGACATACTCTGAGGTGACCCCCAAAGAGTCATACCATGTATAATCCCTTCCTCTTCAGTGCAAGTAGGATGTATAATCTGCTTGTCACCAACAGAATACGACAAAGATGGTAGATGTCACTCCACTGATTAAGCAAAGGCAAAGGTGATGGAATGTTACGTAAGACTCCATCTTAGGAGGCTGGAGTGACAGACTCCTTGACTGACCCTGAAGAAGCAATCTGCCATGTCGTGAGAGGGCCTCGTGGCGAGGAATGCAGGCATCCTCTAGGCGTGACAGCAGCCCCAGCTGACAGCTGGCAAGATATGTGGGGACCTCAGGGTGCCTGGGTGGCTCAGTGGGTTAAGCATCCGACGTCAGCTCGGGTCATGATCTCACGGTCTGTGAGTTCGAGCCCTGCAGCAGGCTCAGAGCCTGGAGCCTGTTTTGGATTCTGTGTCTCCCTCTCTCTCTGCCCCTCCCCCACACACTGTCTCTGTCTCTCTCTCTCTCTTTCGCTCTGAAAAATAAACATTAAAAAAAAAGAAAAAAAAAAAAAGAAATGCAGGGACCTCAGTTCCACAATGCCAAGCCACAGTTCTGCCAACAAGCGGGTGAGTTCGGAAGGCGATCCGGGAAAGTAAGGCAGGCCAGTTGACACCATGATGGCAGCCATGTGAGACGAGGAGCAGAGGACCCACCTCAGCCATGACTGTACTCCTGACCCACCGAAAGTGTAAGACACTAAACATGTGTTGTTTTAAGCTGCTAAGTTTGTGGTAACTTATTACAGAGCAACAGAAAACAAACACACAATAACAGGAGGAAAGCGAGAAATTTCATAAATGTCTGGAGATTAAACCACATGGTCCTCAACAACCAATGGGTCAGAGAATAAATCAAAAGGGAAATAAAGAAATATCTTGCAACAAATAAAAATGGAAGCATAACATATTAAAACCTATGAGGTGCTGCAAAAGCAGTTCTAAAAGAGAAGTTTATAGTGGTAAATGACTACATGAAGAAATATATCTCAAAAAAATAAAATATATCTCTATTGAGGAGAGAGGCAATAGTGATAGGATAGAATAAAAAATAAAGCAAACCTAATGATGAGCGAAAGGACGAGAGAAAGAAAGAAATCTCGAATAAACAACCTAAGTTTACACCTCAAGGAACCAGAAAAGAAAAACAAACTAAGCCCAAAGGTAACACTAGGAATTAAATAACAAAGTTCAGAGCAGAAATAAATGAAATAGTGACCAGAAACACAATACAATAGATCAGTGAAACTAAGAGCTAATTTTTTAACAGATAAACAAAATCAACAAACTTTTAGCTAGACCAACTCAGATAAAAGAGAGAACTCAAATTAGATCAGAAGTGAAAAAGGACCTATTACAACCGATACCGCGGAAATACAAAGGAACAGGAGAGACTACTATGAATAATTATATGCCAACAAACTAGATAAGCCAGAAGAAATGAATAAACTCCTGGAAACACAGCCTACCAAGACTAAATCAGAGTAGATAGAAGACATAGAAAATCTCGACAAACCAATACTGAGTATGTAAATTGAACCAGTAATCAAAGTCCTCCCACTACAGAAAAGCCTAGGACAAGACATTTTCACTGACGAATTATACCCAACAGTTAAAGAATTAAGGCCAATCCTTCCCAAATTCTTCAAAAACAAACAAACAAAAACTGAAGAGGAGAGAATACTGCCAAACTAATTTTACAAGGCCAACATTCACCTTGTTACTAAAACAAGATAAGGACACACTACAAGAAAACTACAGACAAATATCCTTGATGAATACAGATGCAAACATTCTCAACAAAATATTAGCAAACTGAATTCAACAGCACATTGAAAGGATCATACCCCACAATCAAGTGGAATTCCCCCCCCCGGGAGGCAAGGATGCTTCAACATACGTAAATCAATAAATGTGATATATCACATTAGTAGAATGAAAGATAAAAATCGCATGATCATCTCCATAGCAGCAGAAAAGAAATGTGATAAAATTCAACATCTTTCATGATAAAAAAAAAAAAACTCTCAACAAACTGGGTATAGAAGGCACATAATAAAGGCCATATTTGACAAGGCGACAGCTAACACCATGTTCAGCGGTGAAAGGTTGAAAGCTTTCTCTCTAAGACCAGGAACAAGACAAGGGTGGCCATTCTCAGTGTTCCTATTCAACAGGGCACTAGAAATCCTAGCCATAGCAATCAGGTGGGAAAAAGAAGTAAAAGGCATCCAAACAGGAAAGGAAGAAGTGGAATTGTTCTTGATTGCAGATGATATGATTTTATATAGAGGAATTTCTAAAGATTCCACCAAAACACTGCTAGAAATAATCAACAAATTCAGTAAAGTTGCAGGATATGAAATCAACATACAGAAAACAGTTGCATTTCTATAGCTAACAACAAAACATCTGGAAAAGAAATTTTAAAAAAATCAATCCCATTCACAATATAGGATCAAAAACAATAAAATACTTAGGAATAAATTTAACCAAGCAGATAAAATATGTGCACACTGCAAACTTTAAGAGTTCGACCAAAAATCTGAAGGAGACACAAAAAAAAGGGAAGACATCTCATGTTCACAGATCAGAAGACTTAATATTGTTAAAATGTCCATATTACCCAAAGCCATCTACAGATTCAATGCAATCCCTTTCAAAATTTCAATGACATTTTTCTCAGAAAGAGAAGAGTCATAAAATTCGTATGGAGCCACAAAAGACCCCAAATAGCCAAAGCAATCCTGAGAAAAAAGAGCAATGCTGGAGGCATCACACTTCCTGATTTCAAACTCCATTACAATGCAACAGTAATCAAAACAGTATGGTGCTGGCATAAAAACAGACACATAATACAATGGAATAGAATCAAGAGCCCAGAAATAAATCTTCATGGACATGGTTAACTAGTATTTGACAAGGGACCCAAGAATACTCAATGGGGAAAGGTGGTCTCTTCCAAAAATGGTGCCAGGAAAACTAAATAACCACACGCAGAAGAATGAAACTGGACTCCTTCCTTATACCTAACTCACACAAAATAATTTGAAGTGGATATTAAAGACTTCAACATAAGATCTAAAACCATAAAAATTCCTAGAAGAAAACACAGGGAAAAAACTTTTTGACATTGGTCTTGGCAGTGATTTCCTAGATATCGCACCGAGGGTACAAGAAACAGAAGCAAAAAGTAAACCAGTGGAACCACATCAAACTAAAAAGCTTCTGCACAGCAAAGAAACCATCAACAGAATGAAAAGGCAACCGACAGAATGGGAGAAACATTTGCAAATCGTATTTCTGATAGGGGGTTAATACCCCAAATACAAAAACAACTCATACAACTCAACGGCAAAAACACAAACAACCCAATTAAAAATTAGGCCAAGGGCCTGAATAGACATTTTCCTAAAGAAAATATGCAACGGCCAACAAGACGCTCGACATTAATCATCGGGGAAATACAAATCAAATCCACAAGGAGACGTCACCTCACACCTGTCAGAATGGCCAGTATCAAAAACACCCAGAAGATAACAAGCGTTGGCGAGGATGTGGAGAAACAGAAACCCTCATGCACTGCTGGCGGGAATGCAAACTGGTGCAGCCACTGTGGAAAACAGTATGGAGGTTCCTCAAAAAAGTAAAAATAGAACTATCATATGATCCAGCAACTTCACTTCTAGGTATATATCCACGGGAAACGAAAGCAGGATCTCAAAGAGATGTTTGCGTACTCCTGTTTACAGCAACATTGATTGAAAACAGCCAAGATCTGGGGCGCCTGGGTGGCGCAGTCGGTTAAGCGTCCGACTTCAGCCAGGTCACGATCTCGCGGTCCGTGAGTTCGAGCCCCGCGTCGGGCTCTGGGCTGATGGCTCGGAGCCTGGAGCCTGTTTCCGATTCTGTGTCTCCCTCTCTCTCTGCCCCTCCCCCCGTTCATGCTCTGTCTCTCTCTGTCCCAAAAATAAATAAACGTTGAAAAAAAAAATTAAAAAAAAAGAAAACAGCCAAGATCTGGAAACAACCTACGTGTCCATCCACAGATGCCTGGATAAAGAAGATGTGAAGATACATGTACACAGTGAAATATTAATCAGCCATGAGAAAAAAAGAACCTGCCGTTTGTGACAACTTACAGGAAACTTGAGGGCACTGTGCTATGTGAAATAAGTCAGAGAAAGGCAAATACTATATGATCACACTTGGATGTGAAATGTGAAAAAGCCAAACTCAGAAAGTAGAACAGTAGTTACCAGAGGCTGGTTGGTGGACAAGATGGAGAGATATGGTCAAAGGGTACAGACCTTCTGTTATAAGATTATCAGATCTGGGGATCTGATATACAGCAGGGTGATGATAGCTAATAATGTTGTATTATGTACTTGAAAGTTGCTAAAAGAGTAAACCTTAAATGTACTCACCACAAAGCAGATATGGTAATTATGTGACAGGACGGATGGGTTCGCTAACGCTATAGTGGTAACCATGTTGCACGCGGGAATGTATCAAATGAACACATGGCACAGCTTAAACTTCTACAATGTCATAGGCCAATTATATCTTGAGAAAGCTGGCGTGGGGCAGGGGAGAAAACAAATCCAGTGCTCCCAGGATTAGCTTGACTTCTCTGGGCCCTCCTGTCACAACGCACCCAAACCTCCCTATCTTCGTCCAAACTTTGAAAGAGGCTCTCACGAAAACCTCTGTCCTCAAACAGAGCCTGAAAGAGAAATGCTTGTTTCTCCAGAACCTTAAAGAGAATTGTTTATCTCTGATAGACTGATTAATAATTAAGCATTAGTGACCTTGTCATCTATCCATCCCAGGAATATAAACTTTTCAATAGAAAACCTCAGGATTTTTCCAGATGTGCTCCCTGAGTTGTGAATTATTATAGAAAAACACAAAACACAACAACAGCAATTCTGTGTTTGAGAAATTGTGTTCCCACATGTTTGGGAAATGCTGAGCAAAGCAAAGTTAACCAAGCTGTTTTGTTTTGTTTTGTTTTATTGCAGGAGTTTTAGAGCTTGGGACACTCTGAAGAAGTTGGAGCGTTCACAAAAGGAGGTACGCACATAGCATTTGTGTAGCGTATTTGACTAGAGGGCCATTTCCCTTCTCCTTTCAGTGGGTGTGCTTTCGTGTGTATGTGTGTGGAATCTTACAGGACACCAACCCAGATGGCAGGCAGGCAGGCAGGCAGACACGCACATACAAAAATAACTAGAAGATATTCAAATTGAATGTCTATAAATAATAGTAGTTATAACAGTAGTTATTATATAACAATGAGTATACGGGTATTTACTTGTCTCCTCTATGATTCTTATTGTTTGCAAATCATTTTTAAAAGATACAAAAATTAGAATAACTAGCATGTATCCATCTTGATCCAGGAATTATTATTTTTTTAAATTAATTTATTTTGAAAGAGAGAGAACAAGCAGGGGAGGGGCAGAGAGAGAGAGAAAGAGAGAGTATCCCAAGCAGGCTCTGCACTGTCAGCGCAGAGCTCGACGTGGGGCTTGAACTCACGAACCGTGAGATCATGACCTGAGCTGAAATCAAGAGTTGCATGCTTAACCGACTGAGCCACCCAGGTGCCCCCAGAAATTATTTTAATTTAATTTAATTAAGGGATGATTATTCTCAAGACAATACGATCAATTCTTATCAGTATTCAAAAGATGTCCACAGGTTCCTATAAAAGGTTAACCTCCTCATGCATTTAAATTATGTTTCAATTTTTAAAATTTGAAATACACACGTTCAGTGCAATAATTGCTCTATGGTCGATTCACAGAAAGACTTCATTTAATTGAATTCTTTGAAGCCACATTTACTGGGTAAAATTAACCATCTGCTAATATGGTAATAGCATATATCTGCTATTATGGGGCATTAGTAAATACCATTATCAGAGTTCATTATTTGAGATTAGTGTTTCATGATTTCTTTTATCCCGAGCACTGAGTTGTAAATAAGCGAGGTTCAGACTAAAAGCATTTTATTTGTTCTTCCGATATTTGTGATCCCCTGACGATATCCAAACATCAACATTTTTCCTCAACATTTCTGGGCTCTACCAAAATTCAGGATGTCATATGTGAGCTTGCGTTGCAGTTCTGTTCCACACAAGGGGATCTCACGCCCAAGTCAATGGCCTTTCCAAAGCTTCCACCCAATGTGGCTTCTCTCTTCTGGCACTTTCCTACACCAGAAGAAGATTACTTTAAGTAGCTATTATGCCATTCTGCTTTCATTCATAGTAGAAAGGCAAGAAATTTGAAAATCCAATGCTTACCGGTTTTGCTGACATGTTGGACATTATTCATTATTGTAGATAATGAAACCACCAAAATGTCTAGCTCTCTTTTGATGGCCACAAATAGGACTCCATAGTAACATCAGAAATTCCCCATCACTCCTTCAGAGCCCCAAAATCATCTAGATAACTTCATATATTTACTCATTGTGAAATATAAGCTTTTTGCAAAATGAAGGGTGCTTTAAAATGTGTGCACGCGCGCACACACTCACACAGGCACCTATAAATATGATTAGAGGTTCTCAAAGAAACAATAAATAATAAATAAGGAATTAGCTGTATCTTACATTATCATCCCACTTGGTTAAAAACTTATTTTCTTTAAAAATTAATTAGTCTCCTAAAGAAAATGACTTGCTCTTGATTCCTGGAAGAAACAAACTAAAAATATCATGAGTCGGGCTATATCGGGCAATTTCGAAAGTATAACTCACAGAGTGTCTGAATAATGTCACTGTGAGAAGGAAGAATATTTATGGTGGTTCCTTCCTTGCATCATAAATTTCACAGGAACAAGGAAATTTGTTTCATACACAGCATAGAATACTGATGAAATTTTCGAAGGTAGAAGCTGTCAATTCTGGTGACATTAGGGGATTTCAAATGTAGTAAAAAATGAAAAGCACAACTCCTACAAGAGTCCATGGTCATATATTTCTCCTTCCCCATTAGAATCTAAAATTATACTCAAAGAATTAAATAGAAGAAACTGGCAATCTAAAAAGAGCAACTCAAGTGTCATCAGGCATAGGAAAGGCTGGGCAGCTTTGCTGTTCGTTTTCATCCTGTTACTAGATCTATGAGCTTCCTTCCTCCCAGTTAAGTACTTAGAGTATATAAGACCATGGTCAAATTCACAGCTGAGAAAGCGGTCTGGCAAAAGAGAAATCACAAGTAATGACAAGCTCACTACTTACAAAACCATGACCTCAAGACTGCCTGACAAAGACTACTCTGTTCGTATTAAACTGTAAGCAAAAATAGGTGCAGTCCTCTTACAGTGTAGCCTCTGGGCAAATCTTAGTTGAAAAAAGAAAGATACCACGATCCTAGACGGGAAGAAAATGTTGTTGGCACGAACCTCAACCAAGTCCTAATGCCTAACTTGTATCTACAAGCGAAACAAAGATAAAGGCAACAAAGGAAAGCTTAGTTTCATTCTCTGTGGTCTTAGTCCATGGGAGGACCAGGGTTTTGTGTTGGGCAGCAAGCCATGGCAGAACAGGACAACTTAATTTTTGGTCATGTGCAAATTACTCTAAGGTGACTTAGCTCATGAAAAGAACCAAAGTGAGAAAGTCAGGAAAGATTTGCCATGATCAAGTTTCCAGTGGGTAGCTTTGAATAGGCAGCCATTTAAATAGGAGGAAAGACAGACAAATAGGTAAATAATTCACAGGAGTTGAGTCTGATACATTTTCAGAAGATAATAAAATGTGATATTGATGCCTTTATAAAGAAATAATTCAGCTTTGCATTATTTAGCTGAGTTGCTAAAAAAAAAAATCTATAATGATATTGTATTGACCTTCTACAGTTACCTAGAAAAGCAGGTGTAATCACTACTGAAAGGGACATGGCCATACATTCTCTTTGAATTATAATTCCCAAATAATCACAACATAATTTCTAGAATTCTAGATGCTTCCTCTTATTATTTCTTCTCAACAACAATCTTCTAGCCCTTCTTTAGGCTCTGATATTTTCTGGTGTTTTTAACGTAGACGTTGCTTTTGTTTTCTGCTTCTGATTTTTTTTAACGTCTTTGAGAAAAGGATCCTTTACAGTTTATTTATTTTCTTAGTAATCTCCACACCCAACATGGGGCTCAAACTCACAACTCGAGATCAAGAATCGCATACTATTCCCACTGAGCCAGCCAGGCGCCCCTCTGCTTCCAACTTTTAGAAGCTCTACTGAGAGCTGTGTGCCCAGCTAATGTCTTCTCACAGATATCCGTGGGTTAGCTTCTCTCTTAAGACCTGTCAGGAGAAAAAAAACCTTCTCTGACTGAGGGATGTAAGCCAGAAACAAGAGTACTCCTGGTGGGCATCTATGGCAATACCACCGAAAAGGAAACATGAACAGCCTTTTCTCCAGACTCCTTCAAGAAGTGATGGTTAGGAACAGGACCATGTACATTATGGTCTGAACCAAAATGCTTGTGAAAGTGGAAATTTGGAAAATAAAAACACCCAGAAAACAGATGTAAACCAGGACTGTTCTGGCCAAACAGGGATGTATGGCCATTCTAAGTATTAAAGTTAGAAATTGAGAATTTGTCCCTGGGTAACTGAAGTGAAGCAAGAAATAGAATTTGTTAACTTGTGGAGATGAGAACAGAGAAGGTCCTGGCCTTGGTAAGTAACACTATCATTCTCTCCTCATTGGGGAGGACGTCCTCGTTCTATTTGTGCTCAGAGAAAAAAGCACATTACTGATTGAAAGGATATGGTGTCTGAATTCCACGAGTTTCCAAAAGTAATTGGTTTAGTGACAATTTTCAAAATGGAAGAACTTCATTTCTACACAAATGTGTAAGTGATCCAAATGGTACATTAAGTTATGATATATCTTTGATTTTACTTTTTATTTAAACTCTGGAATACAAAGAGATATTCATGTTTCTAGCCAATTTGTACTATAGATTATTAAATGGGCCTTCTCTATTTTAAGACCTTGGTTGCAGAATATTTTTCAATTAATGCTGCCAATAGCAGGATGACCTGAAGAGGTGGGTCAAGACTGCAGATATTTACAAAATAAATGAAATCATCAGGTTATGACTACAGAACTGGCAGGACTTACTACTAACCTCAATTTGAATGAAAAAAATGACATAATAAAACAAAATAAATGGAAATGCTCCTTCACGAGTGCCAATAATTTAGATTTATGGGGTCATCCATACAAACTGCAGTTCCTAATGGATTGCCAAACATGTGTCTGAGGACGTTCATTTCCTGTTTTGTACATTTTATTATCATTTGAAGGGCTAGAAAATTGGAGTCTTAAAGTGCGAAAACGGGGACGTAAGCAAACGTCTGGAAAACGGATCATGTGCAGAGATTCAATAAGCAAATTGGAGGCTTTACAAGAGTTTTTTTTTTTTTATCATCGTTTAATTATGTAAGTTGTGAAATTTCATTCTTTCCTCAATCAAAAGAAACGCCCTGAGATTGTAAATGGTAACTTCAGATATTCCAACTGCCAGGCGTCTTGGTGGGGGCGGGGGGGATTGTCAGTAGATGCAGCAGCCCTTTCCAAATGAGAGTACCATTTCTGTGGTTATAATGCCCTTCTTTTACGGAAATGTAGAAAATTTTACAGGTGAAGTGACCTGGGTTTAGAGAAGTCACAGGCCAAAGGAGAAACATAAATACAGGGTGGACTCACAGCTACATTCATACCAATTCCATCTTAATTATGCTCCCATGAAATTACACTGCATGGATTTTACTGCCATCAGGAGATGCCCACTGTCTCCTTAATGGAAACCTGGGGAAAGACCCTAGCTTAATGGATCTCAACCGGGGTCGATGAGGCTCCCATCCCTACAAGGGACACTTGGCAATGTCTGGAGACATTTTTAGCTGATACATCCCTGGGAGGTGAGGAGGGCCAGGCGTGTTGTTAAAGATCCTACAATACACAGAACGGTCTCCAACAACAAAGAACTACCCAGCCTCAAATGTCAGTAGTGTTGCAGTTAAGAAATCCTATCCTAGGCATCAGCCCGTTACTTCCAAGTGATTTTGCTGGGATGGAACCTACCCATTTGATAACTCATACAACCCAGTTTACGTTGATGCCTATGGGCTGTAACATCAGATACGTTTATAATTAGTTTCCTGATTGTGGGAACGTACTGCAGCTGAAGTTTGATGCTCCCCATTCAAAGTGTCGCAGGACCTTCAGAAGGTGTTTCTGGCGGAGGAAGGGAGGGAGGAAATTCTTTTCAATTACTTTTTTTTATTCTCAATTTAGCTAACATACAGTATGGTCGTGGCTTCAGGAGTAGATTCCAGTGATTCATCACTTACACGTAACACCCAGTGCTCATCCCAACAAGTGCCCTCCTTAATGCCCATCACCCATTTTCCTCACCCTCCCACACTCATCAACCCTCAGTTTGTTCTCTGTATTTAAAAGTCGCTTATGGTTTGCCTCCTTCTCTGTTTTTAGCTTATTTTTCCTACCCTTCCCCTATGATCATCTGTTAAGTTTCTCAAATTCCACATATCAGTGAAACCATAGGATATCTGTCTTTCTCTGACTTATTTCCCTTAGCATAATGCCCTCCAGTTCCATCCACGTTGTTGCAAATGGCAAGATTTCATTATTTTTCATTGCCAAATAGTATTCCATTACACACGCACATACACACAAACGTGTGTATGTGCGTGTGTATATAAATATATATAATATATATTTTATATTTTATTTATTTATATATATATATATATATATATATATATATATATATATAAGTACATCGGG
>NW_024420331.1:1474715-1477833 GCF_014898765.1 Herpailurus yagouaroundi
TATTTTATATTTTTTTTTTTTATATATATATATATATATATATATATATATATATATAAGTACCACGTCTTCTTAATCCATTCATTAGTTGATGGACATTGGGCTCTTTCCATAACTTGGCTATTGTTGATAGCACTACTATAAACATTGGGGTGCATGTGCCCCTTCAAATCAGCACTCCTGTATCCTTTCGATAAATTCCTAGTAGTGCAATTGCTGGGTTGTAGGGTAATTCTCTTTTTAGTTTTTTGAGGAACCTCCACACTGTTTTCCAGAGTGGCTTGCATTCCCACCAATAGTGCAAGAGCGTTCCCCTTTCTCCACAGCCTTGCCACATCTGTTGTTTCCTGTGTTGTTAATGTTAGCCATTCTGACAGGTGTCAGGTGGTATCTCAGTGTGGTTTTGATTTGTATTTCCCAGATGATGAGTGATGTTGAGCATCTTTTCATGTGTCTCTTTGCCATTTGGATGTCTTCTTTGGAAAAGTGTCTATTCATGTCCAGAAGAATTTTTTTTAATGAAATAAATTAAGATTTAAAGAAGCAGATTGATATTAAAAATAAAGATTGACTGGGGCACCTGGGTGGCTCAGTCGGCTAAGCATCAGACTTGGTTTCAGCTCAGGTCATGATCTCATGGCTTCATGGGTTCAAGCTCCACATCAGGCTCTGTGTTGGCAGCATGGATTTGCTTGGAATTCTCTCTCTCCCTCTCTCTCTCTCTCTCTCTCTGCGCCCCTCCCCTCCACTCACACTGTGTCTGTCTCCTTCAAAATAAACTTTAAAAAAATAAAAACAAAAAAATAAAGATGGATTAAAAATTAAAAACACTTGATAAGTGGGCAAATTAGAATGGGTGGGAAGTTAAAATAGGAGGCTTCTAATTTTAAAGCTAGATGGTAAAATAGAAGAATACAAAAGAGGAACAAAAAACAGCATAAATTTAGATAAGGATATTAATTAAAACAGTATGAGGGGAACTTGAGCAGGGTTAAGTCATCAATAAAATATTAATTCAGATTTTCAGAAGCAACTAACACTAAGGAAAAGATCAATGGACCCCCACTCTAACTACGGTAGACAACAGTTCTAGAGAAGGTTTTAAGAAGTTCTCATTACGCTAACAGACCTCCATTGGGTATTTTTTTTAATGTTTATTTATTGACAAAGTGTGTACGTGCACACCCCCATGCATGAGGGGCGGGGCAGAGAGAGAGAGATTGAGAGAGAGAGAGAGAAAGAGAGAGACAGAGAATCCCAAGCAGGCTCTGTGCTGTCAGCGCAGAGCCCGACATGGGGCTTGATCTCACCAACCGGGAGATCATGACCTGAGCTGAAATCCAGAGTTGGATACTTCACCAACTGAGCCACCCAGGCACCAGAAGGGAGGAAATTCTGAGGGACTGTAAGAAAAAAATGGCCAGCCTCTTATTCTTTACACCCTAACATGACCTCCAGTGAGCCACAACCTTGCAGAGTCCCATCCTCTTATGTGTGGCTGGGACCTGTAGCTTGCTTCTAACTGACATAATTTGGAAAAGCCAATGGGATGTTACTCTTACGATTATATTTCATTACAGAAGACTCAGTCTCCGAAGACTGAAATGAGAAATTCTCCTTCTGGCTTTGAAGAAGTAAGCTGTCATGTTGTGAGCTGACTATGAAGTGGGCCACATGTCTAGGAACTTCTAGGAGACTTCTAGGGCCCAAGGACAGCCTTCAGCTGATGGGCGATAAAAAGCCAGGAACCTCAGTCCTAAAAGCTCAGGAAATGATCTGCTGAAAAGCTGAGGAAATTTTGGAGAAGGTCTTTCCCTGGTCAAGCTGCAAATGACACTGCAGCCCTGGCTGATTCAAGAATCACAGGCTGGGAGGCCCCAAGCCAAAGACCTCGTTGAGCTGTGCTCGAACATGACCCACAGGAACGGTGACATAGTGTGTTGTTTTAAGCCGGTCATTGGCTACGCAGCGACAGGATGAACTCAGCATGGAAGAGCGGTGTCCCTGGTGCTAAAGAAAATGCGTGGAGCCATCCGCCACTCTTCTTTATTGATCTGACTTTCTGACTGAGAGAAAGAAGGTTCAGGGGTGTTGCATGGGCTTAGGATCACTGTAAAATGGCACCTGGAGGCCAATTGACAGCACTGGATAAAGGAAGCTGCACGTAGAAAATTCCACGGTTTCACCAAACAAAATTATGGAAAACCCTCCAGGTTCCACTCTCACCCATTTTCTCTCCAACGTGACCAATCACCCCTAAGTGGGTAAGAGCACCGTGCTGTGTGGCCTGACACAGGAACCCCCTGGCGGAGCAGTTTTAACAGGCAGGGAGGGAAATCTCAAGGAGATGGAATTCTCCGTTTCCAGCTGAAAAGCCCCACACCCTCTCCTCATTCCTATAGGAAACTGAGGGGCTGAACACAAACAGCAGGCCCCAGCCCTCCACGTGGGGTTCCAAGAGGAAGATTCGAATAGTGTTCACGCAACAACACACGTGAATCAAGGAAACTGTTGGTGGTGCTCATGGAGGTAAAAGGGGTGGGTGCCAGCAGAACTGACCCAGCACGAAACCCACAAAGCAATAAAAACCACATGTGGGGTCTAAACAAAGCACTTGTAACGGAATGAGTGCCTTTTGGAAGGAGAAGGCAGATGATGTGAATAATCAGGGGAAGATTTATTCCAGGAAACAACAGACCATTTTCAGCGATTCAAATGGTGAGAGAAATGAAAGAAAAGACAGGCTAAAACCAGGAGAAAAATTCATAATAAAAATAAAAAAGAACAGAATGAGAAGGGTGCTCGTAGAGCTGAGGAAACAAATTAAGGAAAAAATGATGCGTGGTGTGACTAAAAGAGAACTAGAGGCCAGTTTACTGAGGTAACATAAACTTGATATGACTTAGATAGGTGATACGAATCCATCTAAGTCTGGAGGCAGTGAGGGAGGAGGAAGAGGAGGAGGAGGAAGAGAAGGAAGAGGAGGAGGAGGAGGAAGAGGAGGAGGAGGAAGAGGAGGAAGAGGAGGAGGAGGAAGAGGAGGAAGAGGAGGAAGAGGAGGAGGAGAAGAGGAAGAGGAGGAGGAAGAGGAGGAGGAGGTGGAGGAAGAGGAGGAGGA
>NW_024420331.1:1477933-1526779 GCF_014898765.1 Herpailurus yagouaroundi
ATGTGGGAGAGCGGGGAGCCAAGAAGAAAAGTCTACTCAGAGAAGCAGGGGGAGAATGAATATAGAGCCATTTTGTGGAATTTGAGCAAGGAGCTTCTGGATACACGAACAGTCAGGGTTAAGTGTGAAGGAAAGGTCATCAATAAGTAGACTAAGTGGGGCAAACTTCCTCTCTACAGAGGAAGGAAAATCGGAGGGCCTTCAGCGGCTCTGCCCTCAGGGACTTTGATCTCTCTGGGCTGCCAAGGGAAAATCTGAACTTTCCAGATCAAAGTGGGGGAACAGCAGATGTCTGATCACCTGTAGTTTTCGAATAGGGCACTTAAGCTGCTAAGAGAGTGGTTTCTCAACCATCCTTGCTTCTAACAAATGAACCTCAGGATTTGAAGGGAATTTTTACTCTTTGAGAGAAGATTTCTGCCTCAAGACTGCAGGCACACTTATGAATCCTGGCAATAGGTCAGGATACCCCTGTCCCACCCCTCACCCTTTCTCTCTCGCTCTCTCTCTCTCGCTCTCTCTCTCGCTCTCTCTCTCTCAGGAAAGGGTTGAAGCTACAGTTGATGCTTTCCCCAGTATTATGCCATCTAAGGACTACCAACTTGCCAGTGGAAAACACTAGTTGGTGCTACTGTGTAGAGGTTAACAGTCAGTGAGAGGGGCCAAATGCTTTATTCATACATTAATATGCTTCAGTCAACCTCCTATAGAAAGGAGAGATGTTCTTAATCATCTATCCCAAGGATCTACTCACAAGACAGGGAAGAAAGCACCGAAAATCATTCCTTACAGTTGTTTCAAAAGAACAAAACAAAATGCAAGCAACGATTTCGGAAAGAACTCCCGGAATGATTTCATGAAGTGTTTATTATGAAGCAGAGGCCAGAATTTGGGGTTCAGGCACTGCTAACAACAGGGCAGGGGAAGGAAAGGACTTGCCAAGTGAGAAATGTCTTAGTTTGCATTTCCAGATTCATTTTCCCAGGGCTCTTTGACTCCAGACCCACGGAAAGCTCAGTTCCGTTCAGGCAAACTAATCCGGCACCCACTGTGGTCCTTGGCTGTGACCAGCACTAGCTGTGTTTCTTTCAGCAGCTCTCCTAAACTGAGCCTCTTTTTCCTTGCCGTTCAAAGACAGAGGATCATGAAGCATGGATAAAGAGGCACTGCTGCATCTGCTTTATTTAAAAAAAAAATTTTTTTTAGTGTTTTTATTTTTGAAGGAGAGAGAGAGAGACAAAGCATAAGTGGGGGAGGAGCAGAGAGAGAGGGAGACACAGAATTCAAAGCAGGCTCCAGGCTCTGAGCTGTCAGCACAGAGCCCAACGCGGGGCTCGAACTCACAAACCGCGAGATCATGACCTGAGCCAAAGCCACCCAGGTGCCCAACCGACGACGCTCAACCGACCGAGCCACCCAGGTGCCCCGTGTTGCATCTGCTTTAAAACATTGTGAGAAGGGGCGCCTGGATGGCTGGGCAACTTGCACGTCCAACTCTTGGTTTCAGCTCAGGTCATGGTCTCACAGTCGGTTGTGAAGGGGCAGAGTGTGGAGCCTGCTTGGGATTCCCTCCCTCCCTCTCCCGCGGCCCCCTCTCCCCGCTACTTGCACTCGCTCTCTCTCCAAAAAAAAAAATTTTTTTTTTTTTAAAAACCTACATTGTGAGGAATAAATTACATACTCTAAGTACGGTGCTCAACACGGTGTTTGGCAGATTATAAGTACCCTTTTATATAAGTTATCATGTACAGATTTAATTCTTTATGTTGATAACATGACTTTTTTTTTTTAATTAAAAAAAAATTTTTTAACGTTTATTTATTTTTGAGACAGAGAGAGACAGAGCATGAACAGGGGAGGGGCAGAGAGAGAGGGAGACACAGAATCTGAAACAGGCTCTAGGCTCTGAGCTGTCAGCACAGAGCCCGACGTGGGGCTCAAACTCACAGACCGTGAGATCATGACCTGAGCCGAAGTCGGACGCTTAACCGACCAACCACCCAGGCGCCCCATGACTGACTTTTTAAATAAAGTTTATTTATCTTGACACCCAAAGTGGGCCTCGAACTCATGACTCCAAGATCAAGAGTCCCATGCTCTTCCAAATGAGCCAGCCAGACGCCCCACAATTGACTTTTTAAAAAGACCACCAGACCTCTCAATCTATCTTCTTGACCTGGCTATTTTGGTCACTGGCAGGGTCCATGAGGAAAAGAGCCACTTCATCTATGGGTGCACATGGGGAGGACAGAAGTGGTTTGGAACAGAGGGGCAGGGGAAATCTGAGGTGTTACAGCCCAACGGCAAGCTCCTCGCACAGCACTGTCCACTGGACTGTCGTTACGTGTTTCTCTCTTTCCTCTTCGAGATGGTGAGTTCATAGAGAGCAGGTGTTTATCTTCCCCTCCTAGTTTCTTAACCAAGGCTACTGAGATAGACTGAAGGGGGAAGCAAGCTCGGTTTCAGTGAAGGAGTGTCAAGTCTCCATTTCAAAGTCGCATCTAATGATGGCACTTGCGTTGACCATCCCTTTTATGAAATCCCCAGGTCACAAATACAGGTCTTACCTTCGAGACCTGTGGGCACTATTCAGCTCTCAGCCCCACCAATACTGTATTCTGTGTGTAGCGGTAAAGTCTTGTCCATCCCCCCTTGGGAGTCATCATCTACTACCATCATTACCATCAACATCCCCACCAGCACCCCCACCACTATGAAATGGATATAGACGTTAAATCTCGAGAAGGTTAAAAGCTTCCATTTCTATGTCTCTGTCTTGTGACATCCACTGCAAGGAAGGCTCTTCTTCCTCCCTGGGTCCTCATACAGAATTTTTACCATGAATAGTTGTATCTTGAGCACATCCCTCAATCCAGGCTGCTGAGCTGACTGTCCTTCTCCTCTTTCCTTCTAAGACTCAGGCTGGAGAGTCTTGGTACATTCATTCCCTGACGTTGCCTGGTGGCATCTAGAACATCCTTGACCCAGGAGGAAAAAATCTGTTTAGATCTGGGTTGTTTTTTTTTTTTTTTTTTCAGACTTCCACTCTTTCTTCCCTCTACTCTGTGGTCCTGAGTTGTATCGTTATTCTTTCCTTATAGGTAGGAAGAAAATGACTTCCAGAGTTCTCTGAAAGGTATCTTTGGTTTCTTCCCAAATGTCACCATCACCATTCCTGTGGTCTTTCCAGAAACCTCCAGGCAGCAACTTATGAGATGTTCCACCACAGCCCGTGCCCTCCCAAACTTCAATAGCATTGATAGTACATTTGGCCCAAAGTTTTTGGTCTCTGGCCACCTCTCATGCTCAATGAACACAGGCATATACAGATAATACTTTCCAATCTAAAAAATTAAACAGCAAAATGAAGCACTACCTGGTTTGTTCTATGCCAAGGCAAAGCCATGGAATATCTCCAGGTAGTAGACATGCTCAGTCACCGGGCTCAAGGGTAGATTCATATTATAGCCTTCATAGGCATCAGACCCACTCGCACCTGTTTCTGACATGATCTGGCCAAGTAAATTGCCTTCCTCCACCTGTAAGCTTATTACTCCTCAACTTATTTAAATTCTTTTTTAAATTTTATTTTATATATAGAAAGAGAGAGAGCACACAGGGGAGGGGATGGAGGGGGACGGAGGGAGAGGGAGGGGGAGAGTTGGGGGGGAAGGGGGGGGGAGGCAGGAGAGAGGGTGAGAGGGGGCGAGAGAGAGAGAGAGAGAGAGAGAGAGAGAGAGAGAGTGTGTGTGTATCTCAAGCAGGCTTCACCCTAAATGTGGAGTGCAACACGGGGATCGATCCCACAACCCTGGGATCATGACTTGAGCTGAAATCAAGAGTCAGATGCTCAATTGACTGAGACACCAAGGTGCCCCTTTAAAAAATTTTTTTCTCTCAACCTCTTTATCGTTGGTTACAATCCTCTACACCTACAGAGGCTGCAAGATCCTTCTTCCCTTCACAAACACTGCACTTCTCTTTACAAAGACCGTAAATTAAAACATTTGGTGAAAAAAGAAATAAAACATTTGGAGAAGAATGTTTCTGAACACTGTTGTAAGAGTTACAGGATAAAAGAGATGATCTTATGGGCATCCGGGGGGGGCTCAGTCAGCTGAGCGTCCAACTCTTGGTTTCAACGCAGGTCATGATCTCACAGTTTGTGGGTTCCAGCCACAGACAGCACAGAGCCTGCTTGGGATTCTCTCTCTCCCTCTTTCCCCTCTGCTCATGGTCTCTCTCTCTCTCAAAATAAATAAACTTAAGAAAAAGAGAAGTTATCTTAATTCTTGCACTCTACATCGTGCAAATCCATGCAGAGTAAAAGTGGTTTCAATCTCTTGTCACTAGAGAAAAGCTAGAAAAACATGCAATGCGTTTTTGCAACACTTACATCTTCTTATATCTCAAATTTCATTAGTAGAATATAAGAACCATACGTTAAATCAGTAATATGCTGCACTGAAGGAATAATCTCACCTATCTTGCAGTAGTAAGGCAGGTCTACTGCAGTCTAACTGGCTTGATTTCAGGGAATCGAGAAAATCCTTTTTTTTTTTTTTTTTAAGCTGACTGATCCTTGAAATTTTGCATCAATTATCACTTTGGGCGAAGACATTGATCTCTTAGGAAAAATCTCTACGCAGGCATGAGGGATTTGTATCTAAGTGAGGACCTGAGACCAGGATTTACTTGGACACAGAAGGCGCACAGAAGGAGGACAGGAAGGGGCAGTTCTGGGAGATGGGGGCTGGAGGGAAGACACAGGAAGAAAAGTCAGGAGGATGGGCTCGGCTAAGAGAAGTGTCACCTCCTTCTCGATTTTGGAGTGGGAGCTGCAGACAGCAATGACTTTAAAGCAAGTAAATTACTCTGGAAGTTTCTTTTACAAAAAATACAGCCTATGGGGGCGCCTGGGTGGCGCAGTCGGTTAAGCGTCCGACTTCAGCCAGGTCACGATCTCGCCGTCCGTGAGTTCGAGCCCCGCGTCAGGCTCTGGGCTGATGGCTCGGAGCCTGGAGCCTGTTTCCGATTCTGTGTCTCCCTCTCTCTCTGCCCCTCCCCCGTTCATGCTCTGTCTCTCTCTGTCCCAAAAATAAATAAACGTTGAAAAAAAAATTAAAAAAAAAATACAGCCTATGAATAAAATATTGATGAATTTCATGTGAACTATTCCAGTGTACACAAACTTGAGACATTTTCAATACAGCATTTATTTCTGTCAAAGAATTCGTATGCAGAGTATATAGAGTCCTACAAATTGGTTTTTTAAAAAAGGCCAACAACCCAGTGAAACACTTGAAAAGGAAACAGGCAAATCAATAAAACAAAAAAGGAAAGAAACTAAGAAGTCAATGAACACATGAAGTATTATCTAGTAATCCTGAATAAAATGATGGAAATGCCCATTTGTAGAAAACAACTATTAAAACAAAAATGACACACAATTTCCCACACATGTGATTGGCACTACGCAAAAAGTCTGATAATGACAAGTGTAGACGAGGCTATTGGAAAATGTAGACAAGAGTACAACGATAAATGAATACACCCATTTTAGAGAGTAATCTGGCACTATCTAGTAAAGAAGGAGCCCCACTTGCCATTTGGTACAGTAATGCCCCTTCTAGGCATACTCCTTAGAGCAAGGGGAAGCAAATCATCATTTGGGCCAAATCCAGCCCAATGCCTGTGTTTATATAGCCCATGAGCTCAAAACATTTTTTAATGTTTATTAATGTTTGAAGGAGAGGGAGAGCTAGTGGGGAAGGGGCAGAGAGAAAGAGAAAGAGACAGAGGATCCAAAGCAGGCTCTGCGCTGACAGCAGAGGGGCTGACGAGGGGCTCAAATTCACGAGCCGTGAGATCATGACATGAGCCGAAGTTGGATGCTTAACTGACTGAGCCACCCAGGTGACCCTCAAAATGTTTTTTAACATTTTTAAGTAGCCGAGGACAAATATCAAATGCGTAATAATGACACATGAAAATGATACGAAATTCACATGTCAGCATCCATAAATAGAGTTTCATTGGCGCACAGCCATGCCCATTTCTTTACATAATGTCCATGGTGTTTTCACGCTACCAGGACAGAGTTTAGTAGTTGTGACAGAGGCGAGATAAAACCGCAAAGGTGAAAATATTTACTATCTGGTCCTTTACGAAAAAAAAAAAAAATTGTAGACTCTGGCCGTAGAGAAACTCTCATACGTGTGTGCGAGAGTGTTCACTGGGGTGTTGTTTGTATTAGAAAGAAACTGGAAGTAATACGAACGTTCATTAAGAAGTGACTGGATAAATGAATCTTAGTTTATTTATACAATGAACTCTAATAGGTTTTAAATAATCGACCTACATGTATCAATTTGGACAAACCTCAAATACTCAATGCTGCATGCAGGGCAAATGTTGCAAAAGAATACAGGATAAAACCATTTAGATACATTCTGAAAAACCTTAAATGATACAATATATGGTATATGGATATGTATATATATGTATATATATATATATATATATATATATAAAGAGAGACTGAAAGTATAAAAATAAACACTCTGAGGATGCCAGTTATTTCTGCAGAGGAGGAGAGGGCAATGGGATGGAGACCTTCATCTGCATCTATAATGCTCTATTGCCTTGAAAAGAAAAAAAAAAAGAAGTACTGGTAGCAAATTTTAAAAAACAATACATTTATTATGGGTGTATGTGTGTTTACTGCAATGTGATCCATACCTTTGAAATGTATGAACTATTTTCGCAATTTAAAATATGATCTCAGAATTACAAAATTACCCCGACAGCTATTATTTCCATTGTCCACATTTTCAGCTGACCACAGCCTTTTCTGTAAATGCCCTTTGAATTACATAACACTGGGGGAAGGCAGTCAGGTGGGAGGTTTGGTTAGTGTCAGCCCTGCATTGTTGGATACTAGGCAATGCACACCAGCAGGCATGATTAATTACATAGTCCATAAAGCTGTGTTCTCCCACCATCCACCTAATTACTGTGACACCATAGGGTATGGGTGACAAAATAATTGCTGTAACCCTAGACAAATCTTTTATGAATATTGGAACAGAGACGGAAACGGAAAAGAGATTCAGTAGCAATATATTTTGTGGGGAGTGCGCATTTCCCAATCACCCCTCTGTTAATAAAGAGTGTACATTTCCCAGACACGGTGAGTGAAAAATAGCTCCGTTTCCAACAGCAGTATCAGGAAACGAAATAGCAATGTGCTCTTCCCGGCTATAAGTCGAGAAGGATAGAGCTACGAAGCATGATTAAGTACTAATGAGAACGATGTCAGACGTGGTGGGAAACTTACACCATCTATTTTACCGCTGGGCAGGTTGAGGCTCGCTGGTGCCAGCGAGTGTTCGTGGAAACTCGTGTTGCTGTATAATCACTCACTGCTGGGTCAAACAACCGCCTGGTGGGTCCTTCCTTTTGCTGGTCAGGGTGGAGGTGGAGCCCTGGAAAAGTTTTGACCACTCTCGGAAATTTTATGGAGAAAGCAGCAGGCACGGCTATTCTGTCAGGCTCTATCAGCCTCGCGATGGTGCCTGTTTGCCTTCACTAATGAGGAGGCGACGAGGAGGAGAGATTATGCAGCATTAGGGCAAGATTCTTGGAGCCAGGAAACCTGGATTTTGTTATCAGCGCTGCCACTCGCTGTCTGTGCAACCCTGGGTGAGCATCTTGTATTCTCCAAGGCCAAATGACTGAAACTGTAAGCTAATAAGGGTAATATCTAACCCACAGGATTGTGGAACGTTTTCAAGGAAATTTTCTGCAAACATGCTTTAGAAAGGGTTAAGTTCAGTAAAAAATAGTAGCTGTTCTCCCAGCTGCTTTGTGCACTGTGCAACTTAGTGAGAACATTTCCAGTGATCTGTGTGGTGTATGTCATCGTTCATGGGATTTACAAAGGGGAGGGAGGCAAGAGGGAGGGAAGGAAGGAAAGAGAAAAGGGAGGCATGCAGGGAAAGTGCAGGAGGAGGGAGAAGGGAGACAAAGGGGGAAGGGAGAGAAAGATGAAGGAGGAAGAAAAGCAAGAAGTGAGGGAAGGAGGAAAGGGGGAGGGTAGGAGGGAATGAAGCCTGTCTCCTGCCTCCAAAGGTAAATCTTGACGAGGTCTCAGAGACCCATTCTTATCAGTACTATTTATGGGCTCTGGGCAGGTAACTGAACCATCTTATTATTGTCACCTGCAGTGTGTAGATAATTTAACCAGTCTCTCAAAAATACTGCAAAGTAATTTTCTGAGATGAAAAATTGACTCCCCAAAATAAATCCAGAGCACACGCTCCCCTGGACGTTCTCAGTGACCGATAGAGCCTAGTGCGAGAGGGAACAGAGTGGTCTGCAATGCAAATGCCCAAGAAGCTCCAAGTTTCACAACTTTAAATGATTTAGCTCACTTGTATCTCATCTTTGAAAAGGCTGTTTCATTACATTGACAATATCAGTTCCACAATATATATCTATTTTTTGGCCCAGAGGGCCATCTTTTATATGAGATAAGGATGCTAACGCACTGTCACTGGAGCTGGATTTTTTCCAGTGGCTTGGAGGAGCCTGAGATGAATCAGCCTCATGTGCTCAAGCTCCCCAACGTTTATTTATATGGCTCGCTTTGGTGGTGCAATCCACAGCTACAGAACAATTGTTTCTCTGTTCAAAGCCCACAGAACTACATCGGATTGGAACCTTGAACCATGGCCTCAACTTACGATTCTAACAAAATGAGCTAAACCAGATATAATAACTGACAGTTAGATAGGTGTCGGTATATATGGGTTTCCTCTGAAAGCCCAGGCTTTTAAAAAAAAATTTTTTTAATGTTTATTTATTTTTGAGAGAGAGATAGACAGGGCTGAGCAGGAGAGGGAGACACAGAATGTGAAGCAGGCTCCAGGCTACAAGCTGTCAGCACAGAGCCCAACATGGGGCTCAAACTCATGAGCCATGAGCTCATGACCTGAGCTGAAGTCAGACGCTTAGCCGACTGAGCCACCCAGGCGCCCCTGAAAGCCCAGGCTTTTAAAACATGTTACATCCTGTTATCCCCTCGAAATCAGGAAAATTTCCACAAGTTTCTGTATTTCTCTTTTTTGTATCAAAGCTACAAATTTTGAAAAGCCTCTCACACTAAAAACTGGCATAAAAATCCTTTTGTTAAAATGTATGTCCCTGTCAATTTTTCAGAAAATATGTGATTTGTTCCTTCATCACTTTTAAGGCCAAGCTTTTCACAGGACCCTTGGGCCCCACCCCCACTTTTTGATCACTCAAGTGGATCACTTTAGCAAGGACGCCCACGCCTCCTGCACCTTCAATCCCCCCCCCCCATTTGATCATCGCTACCTGCATTCAAATATCCTGTAACATCTCCTGTGTTAAAAGTAAAAGGCCTTCTGTGGTCCCACATCATTCTCCAGCTACTGCCCAAGTGTTTGCATTTGTAGCTAAATTTCTAGATTGGTTTGCCTACACTTTCTCCACCTCCTGCCTACCTATTCTCCCTGGACCTACTGCAATCAGGTGTTTTTCTCCACCATTCTATCTGAACTGCTCATTCAAGGTCAACAATGAAAATCCCTCTCAGTGTCCTCATTTCCTTTACCTGCAAACATTGTGGTGCTCTGAGCCCAGATCTCTTCCATCTATCCACTGATGCTTCCAAAATTCAGGTCTTCAGCCTGGACCTCTTCTCAGAACTCCAGATTCATATCCTGTTATCTCACATCCAATTCATGAGAAAATCCGATTAGCACTTGCTTAGAAATATATCCAAAATATGGTGACTTCGCACCACCTTTGCCACAGCAACTGGGATCTAAACCAACATTATCGCTTGCCTGGACTCCTATTCTGCCTATAGCCTAATCTCCATGCAGCAGGGAGAGTGGTATTTATAGACCATCAGATCACACCTCCTGAAGCTTCCTGTGCTACTCAGAGTAGAAGTCAATGTCCTAACCATGGCCCTCAGGACCGGCCCAATTTACCTCTCCAATCTCTCTGCCAACAGTCTGCCATTCATTTACTGGGCTCTATCCGCAGGCATCACTTTGTGGCTCATTGAATATGCCAAGCATCCTCCCGACTCAGGACCCTTGCTCTTAGTTGGGTTAATAACACTGCCCACTTCCTCATGTCTTTCAGGTTCTACTCCAATGTCACCTTCTTCAAGTGGTCTTCTCTGTTTCCCTATCTAATCAGCAACCCAACCCCCTCCTTTCCACAAGCCATTTATTTTCCTTCAAAGCACTGATACAGCTGTGTATTCATTTGTTTTTCTTGTTTCTTTGTTGTCTGTGCATCCCCTCCAAATATAAGCACCTCAGGGGAAGGAACTTCTTCTTTATACAGTGCCTAGGATTGAGCCTCACACACAATAGATACTCAACAGATGTTAAATATTTACTAAGTATCAAATGAAATATTTAACAAGGACTGTTTTAATAGCACTGCATCAGTTAATCAACTAATCAATGAGTTCAGCAATTGTTGACTGTGGACCTACTGTGTGTTAAGAATTTTGCTAAAAGCCAGGAACGCAATGGAAGAAAACGGAGCTCTAAGATCTCACACTTAAGGGGAAAGTTCAAAAAATAAGCAGTCCAGTTCCATAGTTTATGGCATAAGGTGTTCATTAGACTCTGACAGTAAGGAAGGAGGGGTTAGGGGTTGAGGGTCAGAAGGTCCCAACACAGATCAATCTTCAACAGAACTGCTGTGTTCTCTAAGTCATGGTTCCCTTTGTCCCTCAATACTTTTTTAAAGAGAATTTTAAAAAAATATTTATTTTGAGAGAGAGAGTGAGCATGGAGGAGGAGCAGAGAAAGAGAGAGAGAATCCTAAGCAGGCTCAGCATGGAGCCCAATGCAGGTCTCAAAGCCATGAATCCAGAGATCATGACCTGAGCTGGAGTCAAGAGTCAGGTGCTTCACTGAGTGAGCCACCCAGGCACCCCCTTTTATACTTTTCTGAAGAGTAAATGTTTTTGGAATATCGAAGCTTATTATTATAATCAGAAAAAAAAAAGTGGTCTATTCGAAAAAACACAAACTTGTCATTGCATTAGTTTTCTATTGCTCCTGTAACAAACTCAGTGGCTTAAGGCAACACAAACCTATTATGTTACATTTCTGGAGGCTACAAGTCCAAAACAGGTCCCACATAGCTAAAATCAAAGCTGTTCTTTCTGGGGGTTCTAGGGAAGACTCTGTTTCCTTGCCTCTTCTAGCTTCTACAGGCTGTCTGCATCCCTTGGCTTATGGCCCCTTCCTCCATCTTCAAAGCCAGCACAATCACATCATCAAATCTTTCTCTTTCTCTTTCTCCCTCTCCCTCCCCAACTTCTGCTTCTGTTATGCTCCTTCTCTGATTCTGATCCTCCTGCCTCCCTCTTGTAAGGACCCTTGTGATACATTGGAACTATACAGATAATCTAAGAGAATCTTCCCATCTCAAAATCCCTAATTTAATCACATCTGCAGTTTCCTTGGCATGTGATGAATGTGCCACTTTGGCGTATGGATTATTTTGAGCTGAAGGCACTTGACACCCTGCAGGCTCAAAAGAAACCTTTGTCCTTCCCTTAACTACACAGAAGAATCTAAATTGGGGGTCTTCACAAGAATAAGGGCTATTAGCAGAGATAAACTTTATCTGAGTGACCCATCTATATGGTAGAGCACACATTATTTCTTTTTTCTAAAATTCCAGAACTCTACCCATTCTCCTTAGTTCAGAATGACATACATACCTCATTTTGTCTGTCGTTGGAATTCCCATGTCTATGTGGATTATTGTACATATGTATGCCTATTAAACTAGATTTTCTCGTGTCAATTTGATTCTTAGTCCAGCTAGAAGAACCTTTGAGGGCATAAGAATTCTTGCTCCCCAACATGAGATAACATTCAGGACTGGGACATGGAAATTTTTGGAGAAAGGGCATTATACTGCCTACAGTAGTCATTCACTGTGAGACCAAAAGGAAAAGATATACTATTTTTTTCTTTTTTTTTTTTTAACGTTTATTTATCTTTGAGAGAGAGAGACAGAGCACCAGCAGGGGAGGGGCAGAGACAGAGGGAGACACAGAATCGGAAGCAGGCTCCAGGCTCTGGGCTGTCAGCACAGAGCCTGACGTGGGGCTCGAACTCACAAACCAATGAGATCATGACCTGAGCCGAAGTCAGATGCTTAACCGATTAAACCCCATGCTTCCCTAACGTGTACTGTTTTGAGCCATCGGATCAGCAACTTAGGCATACCAAAACTACAGCAGAAGTCAAGAATATACAAATTATTTACATAAAACATCGTCCATGTAGTGCTTGGCTTTGAGTGACCAAGGCCAGAAGGGCTGACTGCTGACAGCCCCGATCGGCCATGGGCACTTCTGGGACCTGGACACTGCCTGCAGGCCAGTAGGGGGGGCGGGGAACAAGGGTGTGCAGGCCATCTTCTCATCTCATGTGAAAGAAGTTCACCGTGCAAGAGACTTGTCATGGAGGTCAACGTTTCTTTAAAATCTTGGGGTTGCTATATTTTGTTTTGCAGTTTTTATGGTATCTGGGGTTATAAACTATAGGAGCTAGAGTTTGAGTTTTACAATAGTGTCCCCCCCCCCAATAATGCTTGCTTTATACTGTTTCTATAAAAATAAAATCATCCATAATTTGTTTTAAAGTTACAATAAAACATTATTTCAAGGGGATCCTGGGTGGCTCAGTGGGTTGAGAGGCCGACTTCAGCTCAGGTCATGATCTCACAGTGTTGGGAAAATAAAGTTCTGCACCATGAGATGGCCCACGGGAGTAACATAAACTCTAGTTCCTAACTTAGAGACTCCTCTTCCGGGTTCTTCTTGCTCTGTTTTCCACACACGTGCAAACCGCCCTGAATGCAGAAGAGATAACGCTATAAATTACCCCTCCCACATGCGTTCAGCTCAGATCTCTGGAAAAGGATCTCCCCTGAGCCTGCAGGTGTAAAATAAAACTTTGATCCACCACGATCTCCAAATGTCGCTTGGTTTTTCCACCAGAGGTCCAGCCTGGTTCTGTAACAACAGTTCATGAGTTCAAGCCCCACATCAGGCTCTGTGCTGACAGCTCTGAGCCTGGGGCCTGCTTCAGATTTTCTGTCTCCCTGGCTCTCTGCCCACCCCCTGCCCCCCACCCCAACATCACTCGTGATCTCTCTCTCTCTCAAAAATAAATAAATGTTAAAAAATTTTTAAAAACCATTATATCAAGAACTTAGGTGGCCTATATGAATCCTGTATTTTTTATTACTCTTCAAGCATCCCAAATATTCAAAAACCTCAGTGCTCCATAATTAAATTTTTCTTTCCCCATCAGCAAGCCCAAAGTAGTTATATTTGTTACAGGGCAAACAGAACTTAAGCTGTTTAAAGGGCAAAAGACAGAAAAGAAATGCTGAATATCTCATCAAATATATTTGCTTAATTGATCCTTTCATTGGTTTCTGTGCACAGCATGCTCACAAAAAGGCACATCCCTGGGAAGTTCAATTTCAAGGGTTCATCTCTAATCATGGACAATTATAGAAAACAGTCTTAGAATTTGATTTGTTTCCTAGGTAACACCCCTTCAAATCTGGTATCCGTGCCTCATCATTTTGCTCCTACACATGGATAAAGAGCCTGAAACTGCCTAGTATAAGTTTCAGGTACAGAAGATGACATGAGCAGACATCCTAAAAGAAGGATCTGGGGTGGATGTTATTCTCTGGAAAGAAATTTAATTTATTTAAGTTAACAAAAATAGCAGGAGAAAGAAACAAAATTGGAAACTTGCCGAAACTTAATTCACTGCAGGATGTTGTTATCTAGCAGGTTAATCTTGGGTCCCAACAAAATGATTTAAATTTCCAAAACATATGAAATACCTCATAGTTTAACCCAATAGCTGTGACATAATAGAGCTCCCAGAGGAGGAATACAGTTAGATTTATACGTTTCAACAACTGTGGTTGATTTCTAAACCTTAATGGGCAGGACTAGAGACATAGCATAAATGAGATATATACAGGCTGAAAAAAAAAAACAAAAACAAAAGAAGAATCTCCCACATAGTCCCAAGGTATGATTACTAAAGATATAAACATTACATTCAATAAGTAACCTCAAGGGTTGATATGGAAGTGGAGAGGGAGGGAGGAAGGAGGAATACTGGTCCACCTAGACACAGCCAATCCACCTGCTCATGCCGTTTGAATCGAACTGTCCTATGTGCTGAAATGGGCATGTGAATAAACCTCAGTTCCCCTGATGACAAAGTGAAATTTGTCGCCAGTGTTTGGCATCTGGTGAACACATACTCTCCTTTTCTTTTTATTTTTTATTTGTTAAAAAAATTTTTTTTACTGTTTATTTTTGAGAGAGAGAGAGAGAGAGAGAGCGCACACCCAAGCGGGGGAGCAGTAGAGAGAGAGGGAGACAGAATCCAAAGTAGGCTCCAGGCTCTGAGCTGTCAACACAGAGCCCGATGCAGGGCTCGAACCCACAAACAGTGAGATCATGACCTGCGCCAAAGTCAGACACTTAACCGACTGAGCCACCCAGGTGCCCCCATATACTCTGCTTCTCAAGCTTTCCGCCACTATAAGTCACTGCATTTCCAGATACCTACTTCTCTCAGTCGATCAGTACCTGAGACTGGCCAGGGACAACTAAGTTAGAAAGGTATAAATCCGAATACCTGGAGCTCACACGGAAATCTGTTTAAAGGCTTAATAATTTATTTCCTTCTAGTATTCACTGAGTTCTCAAAAGTCACAACACCCACTCAATTTGCCAATTGAGAATGATTTAAAAGTCAATAGTATTTGCAAATAGGAATCTTTGCATCCTTTTACAAACTACAGAAGCCTAATTGCTCTATTTTCATGTTAAATGTCTCCTCTTCATTTAGTAAGTATGGGTTATTAATTATGCACACTGACATTTAAAAACCATATGAATTCTATGTATTTATTACTAGCTTGAAGGGTACAAACCATAAACTTCCTCCAAAAATTAGCTCATTTTTGCTAAACCAGACCAGAGAATTTTTAGTAATCTTTATTAAAAAGTAATACTAATCCACTGAAATAAACATGTTTTCAATTTTTCTTAGGGCTCATCTAACTACTATATCTAGCCCTAGAATAAATTTTCTTCTGGTATAGCTTTTCAGGGATTCCTATGATCTATTTCCTTTTTTTTTTTTAACGTTTATTTGTTTTGAGAGAGAGTGAGAGAGCACAAGCTGGGCATGGGCAGAGAGAGAAGGAGAGAGAGAATCCCACACAGGTTCTGCACTGTCAGCATAGAGCCTGATGTGGGGCGGGGCTGGAGCCCATGAACCAAGAGATCATGACCTGAGTCCCAATCAAGAGTCTAATGCTGGGGCACCTGGGTGGCTCAGTCGGTTAAGCATCCGACTTTGGCTCAGGTCATGATCTCAAAGTTCGTGTGTTTGAGCCCTGCATCCGGGTCTCTGCTGACAGCTCAGAGCCCGGAGCCTGCTTCGGATTCTGTCTCCCTCTCTCTCTGCCCCTCCCCTTCTCGTGCTCTGTTTCTCTATGTCTCAGAAATAAATAAACATTTTAAAACAATTTTTTAAACAAGAGTCTGATGCTCAACCAAATGAGCCACCCATGTGTCCCTCTTTTTTTTTTTTTTTTTTTTAAGTAAGCTCTACACCTAATGTGGGGTTTAAACTCACAACCCTGAGATCAAGACTAGCATGCTCTACTTACTGAGCCAGACAGGCACTCCTTTCCCCATTTTTTTTAAAGAACTGGAGGGGCTGACAGTGTGGAGCCTGACATGGGGTTTGAACCCACGAACTGTGAGATCATGACTGAGCCACCCACGTGTCCCTCAAAATGGATTTTAACAAAATCTCCCTCATCTGTCAGCTCAATATGCCTTGATTTATAATAAATATATGTTAGACTTTGAGTTTGGGGAGCAAAAAAATGTTCCTTAATACAATAGAACAAAAAAGTACATAAAGATATTAAAATTGTTTTGTGTGTGTAATCTCCATCCCCAACACGGGGCTTGAACTCATGACCCTGATATCAAGAGTCACATGCTCTACTGACTGAGCCAGCCAGGCATTACCAGTAAATTATTTTTTCATAGATTTTTTAGCACAAACATCACTATCATTACATGTATTGTTACTATAAAAATGCGAAATCTTCATTTTCCGGTTTCAAAAAAAATACCACTTGCTTTTGGTGATCATAAATTAAGCATGCTTTAATTTTTTTCTTTTTGTTTGCTACTTTTGTCTTTTCTCCTAATTGTAGGACCCCATTTGGCTTTTGTAGTTCCATTACTTCCTAGTTGGTGAACTTGATTTCTATTTCTTACTTTCCTCATCTCAAAAATGGGTATAATAATCTTCCCCATTACACATGAAGATTAAGTGAGGCACATGGCAAATACTATGCAGTAAAATATGTGAGTCATTATTATTCCCAAACAGCAAGGAGTCAGGAAAATGTGTAGCAGCCAATTTGGATACATAGCACATTAAATTACCAATATAATCATGACTCATTGTACATAAGTACAAAAATAAAACTACATGATACACCTAAAAAATATATTATTCTTATAAAGTTTTTAAAATTTTTTTTAATATTTATTTTGGAGAGAGAGAGAGAGAAACAGAGTGCGACTGGGGGTAGGGCAGAGAAAGAGAGAGGGAGACACAGAATCTGAAGCAGGTTCCAGGCTCTGAGCTGTCAGCACAGAGCCCAACATGGGGCTCGAAGTCACGAACGGCAAGGTCATGACCTGAGTCCAAGTCGGAGGCTTAACCAACTGAGCCACCCAGGCGCCCCTTATAAAGTTTTTTTAATGTTTGTTTTTGAGATAGAGCAAGTGGGGGAGGGGCAGAGAGAGGGAGACAGAGAATCTCAAGCAGGCTGCGCTGTGGGCACAGAGCCCAACATGGGGCTGGAACTCCCGAGCCTTGAGATCATGACCTGATCCGAAATCAAGAGTCGGAGGTTTAGCCAACTGAGCCACCCAGGTGACCCCAAAACACATTATTTTTAAACAGACTTTATATGAACAGAGAAAGGGGAATAGGGAATACACACAGCAGGTGAAAACGGGTGAGAACAAAGCAGTTAGAGGCTTCATAGATCTACTCTTTCATTCCTGGCCAATGATCCACTTAGCAGCAACTTTTATGTTCTTTGCTTAAACTTATAGACAAGGGGAAAGAGTTTCACTCTTTAAAGATATAGACATAGCCTAGAAAATCCTTAGACAGACTCTTTTCAGTCTACCGGAATCACATTTAATCTAGTAAACTACTTTCACTTAGTGCGGAATTTGTCAACCCCAGCACTAGCGACTGGTGCTACTATTCAGCTGGATAATTATTTGTTATGGGGGGCTGTCCTGTGCACTGCAGAATATTGACCAGCAACCCTCATCCCTACCCACTACATGCCAGAAGCACCCCTGTCTTCTAGTTATGACAACTAAAAATGTCTCTGGACGTTGCTAAATACCTCCTGGTAGTGGGGGGAGGGTATGCAAAACGGCCCCAGGTTGAAAAATCACTGACTTGGTCAACTGATGAACATTCTCCTTTGTCATGAAATATTCTCTAAATGCATCTTTTAATGATCTGACAATATCACAACGTATATTAACATATAATTAGATATTTTCATTTGATCACCTTTTAATTTGTTTCATGATAAATAAGAAATGCACAAAATTCTTTGGATAACTTATGATTTTCTGAGGATAAACTCCCAGGCTGAATGATTCAGTCAAAGGGTATAATAAACATTTTTTAAATATATCTGTGGTCCACTTTCCAGAAATGCTGAATCAAAGGACAAATTTGTTCGCAGGGGAAATGTGTTTTTATGCCACCAACACTAAGCAACCCTGTGGTATGATACTTGATAAAAATTATGTATGAAACCAGTGCATGAAAAATGACATAACACTTCACAGTGAACTATTTTTATTTATTAGCATTTCTTTTCCTACTTACCCTTCAATGAACTTGAAGTCATTTTATTTGATGACTGAGTCTTATATGAAATATAATCCGTCTGTTTTATGACACTATTTCTTGAAGTAATTTCTAATTTTGAATGACAGATGATACCCTCTGTGTTCCCTGTATAATTTTAATTTATTAGCCCTGACCCCACTGCCTTGGAAGATTTGAAATGGTGTGAGGATAGCAATGTAAAGGGTGCATAGATCCACTGTGAGAGGAAGTAGGCATTCTTTCCTACCAGCCCAGAACAAGAATTGCTTACTTCCCTAGTAATAGATAGTCTAGTAAGCTCAGTCCTCTGGAAACTATAACTCAAGCTACTAATTGCACTGTACCACGATTCTAATTTCTGTAACAACAAGGTACACGAATGGACATTCATGCTACTATTTGTACCTTTTCAGAAACATCAAATGAAGTATAATATGGTCTGTTTGAAAAGATAGTATTGTAAGGTGGCCTCCATGCTCTGTACTGTGTCAGTGGCCGCCTGGAGGGGGCCCCAAGCAGAGGACCCAGCAAGCCCACACCTGGACTCCTGACGCACAGAAATTGTGAGTTAAGAAATGTATGTTGTTTTAAGCTACCTGGGAAGGAAAACTAATACTATAGGAGGTAACTAATACTGATGTAGGATAACTTTTGTGAAAATGCTTAGATTATTTGAGCCCTTGAAAAGTCAACTTCAATTATTTTATCTGAAAATCCATTCCATTTGAGCCTCAGTCCCCAACAAGGCTCAGTGAAAAGGGGACAGTTTTCTGTATTTCACCACCTCTTGAAATATATCATTAATACATAACACAGGACAACATATCCAAGTCTAAATTCATGATCTAGATATTTAAGTATATTCCACTTATGACAAAGAAAAGAAGTGACATGAGAAGTAACTAAAAATAGTAATTCTGATTTTAATTCTTTTCAGTGATGCTGATGAAACTAATTGTGCTCTGTCCAAAAACACCATTACCAGTAATGTAACTAATTGACAAATGAAAGCAGAAGGGACATCTGCCAAAATTTGGGTAATTAAAATAAATGCTTATCTTCATTATGTACACATTAAATTTATCATACAATTAGTGAATGGTGTTTATATTCTTTGCTTCAGAGAATTTTATAATATCAATTTGTTTTTTCCTAAAAATAAGTACTAGCAGGGTGCCTGGCTGGTTCAATTGGTTTGAGCATGCAGCTCTTGATCTTGGGGTCGTGAGTTCAAGCCCCACGTAGCGTGTAGAGATTGCTTAGATAAACTTTAAAAGTAAAATTAGGGGTGCCTGGGTGGCTCAGTCAGTTAAATGTCTGACTTGTTCTCGGCCCAGGTCATGATCTCACAGTTCTTGAGTTTAAGCCCAATGTCGGGCTCTGTGCTGGCAGCACAGAGCCTGCTTGGGATTCTCTCTCTCTCTCTCTCTCTCTCTCTCTCTCTCTCTCTCTCTCTCTTTCTCTCTCTCTCTCTCTCTCTCTCGCTGCCCCTCCCCTGCTCATGCTCTCTCTCAAAATAAACATTTTAAAAAATTATTTTAAAACAGTATTAAAATTTTTTTTTCTAAATAAAAGAAAAAATAAGTACTAGAAATTAAACTTACACAGTGGCAAAAAAAAAAGACAAGAAAACATAATTTACTCTCAAGTAAGTTTTCTACTATTAAAAAATTTTTTGACTATTTATTTTTGAGAGAGAGAGAGAGAGAGAGAGACAGACAGAATGCAAGTGGGGGGGGGGGTGCACAGCGAGAGAGACACAGAATCTGAAGTATGCTCCAGCTTCTGAGATGTCAGCACAGAGCCACCCAATGCAGGGTCTGAACTCACAAACTGCGAGATCATGACCTGAGCTCAAGTCGGACACTTAATTGACTGAGCCACCCAGGCGCCACAGTTTTTACCTATTTTAAGAGTCATTGGAATAGACACAATTGCATAATTCCTAAAATACATAGAGATGATCATTACAACATTATTTGTTCTAATAAAACATAGAAACATCCCACATAGTCATCAATACAAGGATTGTTAAATAAATTTTGGTACCTTCAGATCATAAAATACTATGTGACCATGAAAAAGAATAAGCTTCTCAGAATGTACTAACCTGGATATGCATAATATTTCAGTGAATGAAAAAATGTGTAATGTATTTTGATGACACTTTTATTTTAAAGTTTATTTACTTTGAGAGAAAGAGAGAGCTCGAGCACAAGAACACATGAGGGAGAGGCAGAGAGAGAGAGGGAGAGAGAGAATCCCAAGCAGGCTCCGTGGTATCAGTACAGAGCCTGGAGCAGGGCTTGAACTCACAAACCGAGAGATCATGACCTGAGCTGAGATCAAGACTTGGATGCCCAACTGACTGAGCCACCCAGGCACCCCTTGTTTTATTTTTTGATGGCATTTATGTTAAAAATATGATGTGTATATTTATATTTTGTGCATAGAAAAAATTCAAAATACAAGATGTGTAAAAATAAAACAACAAAGATTAAAAAATAACCTGCTAAATGAAGATAACCTTTAGGGAGAAGGCATAAGTAGAAGGAGGGACTTGGGGAATTTCTCTTTTCTTTTGTTCAGTACACCCCCTCTGAGTCCTGAACCCACAGGGTCCACGCACACAGAACAATCATTGTTGAAAATGCTTCATTTCTAATCTGTCTAATTTCTAAAATGTCTACTTACACATCTTGTAAACATCACTTTGGATTGAAGTGTGAACCCCCCAGAGACACGAGTCCTATTTCCTTCCCCTTTTCCCTCAGTCCACTGCCCTTCCCTCTGCTCTGTGGCCTTTTACGACCAATGGCAACCAGGCTGAAGTAGATGCAGCTTTTTTTTTTTTTCTTAAACCGCATCTCTCTCAGCCCTCATGCCTCAAGCACGTAGGCCTCATTCTCCTCCAGTTTGTCTCTGGTTAACCCCCAAACACCTAAGAAAACTCTTTGCCACGAGATGTAAGTCTTCTCTCCTTGGAGTGAGCTCAGGTAGGGAGACAGAAAACATCTATACACTAATAAATTAGGACTTTTCACATCACACCTCTAGAATTTTTAAAAATACCGACATTTGATCAGATTTAATTAAGCTTTATTCAATAAATCTCTCTCGACCAGTTGGTGACCAGAATAAAGATGGATGTGCTCATAAAGATTACATTCTAGGGAGATGAGGCAAATGCTTAAACAACAGACCTAATAAATCAGTGAATTCTATGGAGGGGAATAGGAAGAGAAAAAATGGATAATGAGAATGGGGGGGGGGGTATGCATGTATCCATTAGACTTTGAAGAAACTAAACAAACTTATGAGGAACCAGGATAAATCAAAAGCTAACCAAACTCCTGATCGCAAGTCCGAGTTGCAGAGGGAGGGTACTGGCTTGTGGGAAGGGAGACATCTGTCTGTCATCCATTTCCATCTGCTTGTCCTTTAAACCATTGTCTGTGGCTCCACAAGTACAGACAGTCAGGCCTCTCACCCCAGAGACCTTTATTGGAATTGAATGCCAATTCATCTTTGTTTCCCAAGTGTCATCATCCAGGGAGTTTGCAGACACTTACAATTAAGAACTGGCCATGGTTCGGTCGTTGACTGAAATATTTTCTTCTCACCTTTTTCATTTGTGATATGTAGGCCTTGATTGTTTCCCACCTGAATCTGTACCTTTGGTTCAGTTCTACAGAGTGTTTTACAAAAATCCCAAATCTTCCACTAGGTCATAGATTTAACCAGAGTAAATATGTGTCCAAGCTTAGAATACCTTTATGTTGATTACCCTTGTAGACTAGTCTTTTTATTTCCCTGAAACACTCCTCTACCTTCCTTGATACCTTGGTTCTTGGCCCTGAATACTGGCATTTAAGGGTTTTATTAATATTAATATTATGGAATTATTGTCCATAATATGGAATTTATTATAGGCGCCTTTTTGTTGTTGCTGGTTGTTTAAAATAAATTAACTGACAGAATGTTTAAAGAGACTTGGAAAGGATTCCTAATACTGGAGGAAATCCTGTCTACATGGTTATTGGGTGGCTGTGGATAAAGCAGATAAAGAGACCTAGGACACTCTATGATGGCTTTGGAATGACCAATTGATTTGCCCAATGTCACAAAGTGACAGAGCTAACAAAACAATAGAATTCATGTTCCTTGGTTTTCCCTTCAGGGCTTTTCTATTCCACCCATTTTGGATGAGAGTCAAAATATATATTCCTTTGCCCACCAAAACAAACAAAAAACACTGTATTTGTAGAAATATTGTAAAGACATTATTTGAGTACTCAGATGCTCTCTCCTCCCCAACTCCCTACTTATTCTCTCAGAGTGAGATCAAAGATACAACCCATAAATTTCTTTGATGTGTTGGTTAGACCATCAATATACCAAGCTAGGCAGGAGACAAAGGGCATTTAATGACCACAAGAAACACTTTTACAAGCTTCCCTTCTCTATAAATCTGACACAGTGATTTATAAAGGACTCATTTGAATCTACTTCCAACTAGCAGAAATAACCTGAAGAATACGGAGCCTGGTAAAATCTTGATACCCTTATTTAGCACGAGACATCAAAATGGTGGAGGATCATTGGACCAATATCCTTGAGGTACACCATAAAATATGTCTAAATGTTTAATGAACAAAATCGCAGACTCCATTTAATGAAAAGAACTGTTTTATATTCTCTACGCTCAACACAGCAGAAAACCTGCTCCACTGACCAAGTTATTACTTTCCTCTTCTGTACTTCTGGAGCATTTGAAATATATCTCTACTCATAAAGTGATGTAACTATTTACTTTCTTAGGTCGGCTTCTGCTAGACTTGGGAAAAATGGAACATGGTTTCTTTATTTTCCATCACTTTAACCATCCCGGTGATTGGTATAATATTGGGCATTTATTTAGTTCATGGATGGATGGATGGATGGTTGTGATATCTATAACATGTAAGCACCACCACCATACAATGTTGTATCCAATTGTCCTTTTAAATTAGTATACACCTTCTATAGTAAGGTTTCCTTTGCTACCCAGTCTAACTTATAAAGTATGATATTATAAAAAATACTTTTGTACCCATCACCCATCTGAATAAAATATTACAAATATATTTATAATTCTTTGTGTACTCTTCTCCCTATACACCTTAACGTTTGCAATATTCTGAATTTCTTGCTTATCCGTTTCCATACCCCCCATTTTACTTTTTTGCTATGTGGCATGTATCCCGAAACCATAAATACTATTGTTTCACATGATTTTAAACTTCACAGAAATGGTATTATACTATATACATCATTATAACACGTGTTGTTTTTTTTTTTTTTTTTTTGTCTTTCAACATGGCATTTATCCATGTTAATACATATAGCTCTAGCTCATTCGTATTTCCTGCTGTGTGGTATTCCACTGTAGTAATATACCATAACTTATTTATCCATTCTCCTCTTGGTGGATATTTATGTTGCTTACAGGATTCAGCTCTCACAGTGTTAATATGAACATCTTGTACAAGTCTTCTTGTACTTGTGCACAAATGTGAATGTTTAGGGAGTACTGAAATGGCCCAGTCATAGGACACGAATGTCTCTGGCTTTACTAGATATTGCCACACTGTTCTCCAAAGTGACTGTACCAATTTATATGCCCACCAGCAACATGTGAAAGTTCTGATCATTCCAAATCCTCACCAAGACTTATTATCATCAACTTTTAATTTTCCTTTTTTTAAAGATTTTTAAAAATTTTTTTAAAGTTTATTTTAATTTATTTTGAAAAAGATACAGAGAGCAAGTGGGGGAAGGGAAGAGAGAGAAGGAGACAGAATCCCAAGAAGGCTCCAAGCTGTCAGCATAGAGCCTGATGTGGGGCTCAAACTCACAAACAGTGAGATCATGACCTGAGCTGAAACCTAGAGTCAGAGGCTTAACCGACTGAGCCACCAAGTTGCCCCTCAAGTATTTTTAAGTAGCACTTTTTTTCTTAATATTTATTTTGAGAGAGAGAGAGAGAGAGAGAGAGAGAAAGCGGGTGCAAGAGAGGAGACCACGCAAGCAGGGGAGGGGCATAGAGGGAGGGAGCACAGAATCCAGAGCAGGCTGTTAGCACAGAGACTGACTGTGAGATCATGACCTGAGCCAATGTCTGACGCTTAACCGACTGCGCCACCCAGGCACCCCGTGAAGATTTTATTTTTAAGTAATCTCTACACCCAACGTGGTCCTCAAACCCACAACCCCTGAGATTAAGAGTCACATGATCACAGGGTGCCTGCGTAGCTCAGTCAGTTAAGCTTCCAACTTCAGCTCAGGTTGTGATCTCATGGTTTGTGGGTTCGAGCCCCATGTCAGGCTCTGTGCTGACAGCTCAGAGCCTGGAGCCTGCTTTGGACTCTGTGTCTCCCTCTCTCTCTGCCCCTCACCCGCTGACTCTCTCTCTCTGTCTCTCTCAGATAAATAAAAGACATTTTTCTTAATCTCAATGATACATACTGGTATCTTATTTTAATTTGTAATTATCTCATTATTAATAAGGATAATCATGTCTGTTGTCTGTTTAGGCTCCCCCTTTTGTGAATTGGCTGTTTCTATTTTTTGGTTAAGTTGAATTACATTGTTTGTGGGGTTTTTTCCTATTGATATTAATTAATACATTCTAAATAATTTGTTGTCAGTTTTATATATAATAAACATCTCTAAGTTTATGGCTTAACTTTTCTTTTTTACACTGTATTTTGATGCATAGAAGCTTTTTAATTTTATATATATATATATGTACATATATACACAGATATACACACACACACACATATATATATATATATATTTTTTTTTTTTTTTTTAAAGTAATCTCTACACCCAACATGGGGCTGGCTTGAACTTACAACCCTGAGATCAAGAGTCACAAGCTCTACTGACTGAGCCAGCCAGGAGCCCCAAGATGCATAGAAGCTTATAACATTTAATGCAGCTAATGTATTTCTCTATTCCTTTATGGTTTGTGTTTTTTGTATCTTATTTAAGAAATCTTTCCCTAAAGTCTCAAATTATGCTCCTGTATTTTCTTCAAAATATAGAATTTTTAAATTTTATTTATTTAATTATTTATTTATTTTTAATCTGCTACAGTTGTTGGTTGTTGCTGTTGTTTTTGTTTTTGAGGTGGGGAGGGGCAGAGAGAGGGATAGAGTAAATCCCAGGCAGGCTTTGCACTGTTCGGTGCAGAGTCCAGTGCAGGGCTGGAACTAACAAACCAGGAGATCCTGACCTGAGCCAAAGCTGGATGTTTAACCAACTGAGCCACCCAGGTGCCTATAGACATTTAAAATTTTAAAGTTTTGTTTCTTGCATTATAAAAATTATGTAATTTGAAATAATGTTTGCTTGGATGTGACCAATCTTGCATGAGTATGTATGTATGTATTATATACAGATACACAAATATATGTACACACATATATACAAATATATACACATAAATTTGTGTATGTGTACAGTGTTCAAACAATGAAATTTTGGTTAATTTTTTCTCCTATTGTATCGTTGTCTCCCATTTCATTGCTATTCTTTATTAGTTCTTTCTAATTTCTTTGGGTTTACTCTAACATCTTAATAGAAATGTTTGGCTCTTTAATTCCTAGCTGTCTTCTTTTTATTAAGAAAAGAATTTAGGGGGTACCTGGGTGGTTCAGTCGGTTAAGAGCCCAACTTTGGCTCAGGTCATGATCTCGCGGTTTATGGGTTCGAGCCCCGTGTCGGGCTCTGTGCTGACAGCTCGGAGCCTGGAGCCTGCTTTGGATGCTGTGTCTCCCTCTCTCTCTGCCCCTCCCCCACTCACTCGCACGCGCGCTCTCTCAACACTGAATAAACACAAAAGAAATTTTGAAACAAAAAGGAAAAGAATTTAGGATTATTAATTTTCAATATTCACTTCAGCTACATCTCATAAGTTATGAAATATAGCATTGTTTTATCATTGCTTACTTACAAATGTTTTCTAATTTCATTATACTTTCTTTGATCCATGGGTTTATTTTTTTTAATGTTTTTATTTATTTTGAGAGAAAGAGTGAGTGCAGGGGAGGGGCAGAGAGAGAGAGGGAGAGAGAGAATCCCAAGCAGGCTCCACACTATTAGCACAGAGCCCAATCAAGGGCTTGATCTCACAAACTGAGAACATGACCTAAGCCCAAATCAAGAGTAGGATGCTAAACCAACTTAGCCACCCAGGTGCCCCCATGGGTTAATTTAAAATGAGCTTTTCAGGAAGGGGAATGGGCTAAATAGATAAGGGGCACTAAGGAATCTACTCCTGAAATCATTGTTGCACTATATGCTAACTAATTTGGATGTAAATTTAAAAAAAATGAAAAATAAAATTAAAAAAAATAAATGAATAAAAATAAAATGTGCTTTTAAATTTCCAAGTGTTCAGGCACTTTTCAGTTGTATTTTTGGGGTTTTTTTGTTTGTTTGTTTGTTTTTGCAAATTAAAAAAAAATCTTTTTTAATGTTGATTTATTTTAGAAAGAGAGAGCACAAGCAGGGAAGGGGCAGAAAGAGAGGGAGACATAGAATCTGAAGCAGGCTCCAAACTCTGAGCTGTCAGCACAGAGCCCGACGTGGGGCTCAAACTCACAAACCTTGGGATCACTACCTGAGCCAAAGTCGGAAGCTTAACCAACTGAGCCACCCAGGTGCCCCTTTTGTTGTTAACTTTACTGCATCATAGTTGAAGAACTGGGTCTGTATGATACCGATATTTGGAAATTTGCTGAGACCTATTTCTTGGTCATGTGTTGTAAATGTTCCACTTACTGAGAATAAATTGTGTGTTAAAATCTCCCACTATGGATTTGTTCGTTTCTCCTTGCAATTCTGTAAATAGTTGCTTTTTATACATTTATGTTCTTACTTTATCAAAGAAGTTTAGAATGGGGACACCTGGCTGGCTCAGTAGGTAAAGCATGTGACTCTTGATCTCAGGGTTGCAAGTTCAAGCTCCACGTTGAGCATAGAGCTGACTTACCAAAAAAAAAAAAAAAAAAAAAAAAAAAAAAGTTTAGAGTGTGTCTATCTTTAGGTTGATGTGTAGATTTCTCCCACTGTGTCAGGACCCCCTTTATCCCCAACAGTGGTTTTTAACTTAAAGCATATTTTGTCACAAATTACTCAACATTACTATGTCTTTCTCAAGAATAAAGGAACCTTAGAGCAATTTGACTCTGCAAATGCCCCATCCATTCTGTGTGTCACTGTAACCCATTAATTTATTTCCCCCTCACTTATTTGCCCTTAAAATTTATACATTAACATTGTCTCATACAGTGATAGTATTGAGGTTTACCCACCTTTCTAGTGATATTTTTACTTCTTAAATCTCAATTCTGAGTTTAATTTCCTTCTTGCCAAGGACCCTTGAAGGGTTATAGACGTGAGCAATGAAGACAAGACTAACAAAAGATCCCCAAAGTAAATAGGGTAACGTGTTCATCTCAACATGGGCTCTTGCAGGGAAAAACAAAGAGAAGGCTTCTTCCGAATTTGCAATCCCAGACCAGCCCTCACATGGCTTCGGGGTTCATATGTTCAATGTTGATGTGATGTAAGACTCTCTAAGCCAGAGAGAGCATAATTAAAAATGGTTCCATCTTTATAATGCCCCTAGAAGTGAAGAAAAAACATCCTTGCAAACCCCAAGCCAAGAAAGAAATAATAAAAATGTCGTTGGTGAATGGTAGGAATCCAAATATATGTGGAGACAAATAAGCTTCAACCTAGGCCTTCAAAAGATTCCTTCTTATGTGTTTAGAATACAGGTTGGCAAAATGTTTCTATAAAGGACCATGTATTAGATTTAGGCTTCGTGGACCATACAGCCTCTGTTGCAACTACTTGGCTTGGCCGTTATAGAGTGGACGAAAGCATCATGGATACAGTTGTATCCCAATAAGAGTTTATTAATGAACACTGAAATCTGACTTTTGTGTTATTTCCAATGTCAATAAATATTATTTCTTTCTCAACATTTATAAATGGAAAAGCACTACTAATTCTAGGCAGTCTAGAAACAGGCAGCCAACCAGAATTAGCCCACAGGCAAAAGTTTGCCAACCCCTGGTGTAGGATATTTTGTACTGTATAGAGAACAATGTCTGTCTTTGCTATTACTATTAAACTAAGAGGCATCAATAATCACTAATTTAAAAAGTACACTTTTGGGGGCACCTGCATGGTTCAGTTGGTTAAGCGTCTGACTCTTGATTTCAGCTCAGGTCATGATCTCAGGTTCGGGAGAGTGAGCCCCACATCGGGCTCCCTGCTGAGCGTGGAGCCTGCTTGGGATTCTCTCTCTCTCTCTCTCTCTCTCTCTCTCTCTCTCTCTCTCTGTGCACCTCTCCTACTGGCATGTGCACATGTGCCCTCTCTCTCTCAAACAAACTAAAAAAGAAAAAAAGGATACTTTTCATACCAAGTTTCCCAGCAGATAGTCTAGTCCAGGGAAGCTCTTATTGTACCACTTACAGCAAAGTGAGAGAGCTCATCATACAGGAGACCACAGCCCCCTCTTTACTGATCAAAGAAGATGATCTGCACTGACCTGGGAAAGCAGAACTTTAGAGCTAGGTCTTAGGAAACTGGGAACTGAAATGCTCAAGTCACTTGATCAGTGTCTGACACCAGGAGAGTGGCACAGAGAACCCTCCTCATCATTCAAAATCCAGCTCAAATTGGTCACCTCCTGCTTGACCCTTCGCCTGGACTGGCCAGCATTAATGCTTCTGTCATCTGCACTCACTTTATCCTTCATACGTACTCCCTGTAGCACTTAGCAGTGCACTGCAAACTTGCTTTTTTCTCTCACTTGAGTGCTCCTTGTTGACTTTCCTCTCTCTCGTATCTAGACCAGTGAAGCCGACACCTGGGAATGGCTCATTCAAAGATTATTACACAAATGAATGTGGTCTCCATAGAGCACAGCTCATGCATTTCCAGTAGACAGGACCAAGTGGCAAGAGTAAGAATGAGCTGGTCGCTCATCACACAACACAAGAAGAACGATGTGCTATATAAATCTCTTGCATCCCCATGCAAAGCTCAGGATCTTCAGAATACAAGTGTTGTGATGAGAGCCTAATGAAATTCTACGAGTAGGATTCTGGATTGCTGATTATAAAGTCATCTAATCATTGCTAAATTGATTTAGCAAAGAAAGACTTAAGAACTGTGGGTGAATTTTGTCCCAAGCCCAAATAAGATTTTATCATTCGGAAAATTGGTAAAAATTAACTCAAAAAGCTAAATTACACAGAAGGGAAAGCAGTAATTCATTTCTCCTGTCAGTTATATAAAAGCCTTTCTTATGAAGAACAAACCATATTATAATATCATAAGATATTATTTTCTCCTTTTAAAAAACCGTCTGAGTGAAATTGAGAAAAGAATTTAACATCTCAGGACTTGCAGTAAAATTTCAAAGTGCTAGGGAATAACATGCAATAGATTGATTTTAATGTTGCCAAACAACAATGGGATATATACATTCCTCTATCACCACCATTTCATAAAAGAGACAGAACACGTTATACCAAACATGGTAAAACAATGTTATTTTAGTTAAAAAGCAGTCCTTTAAATCAAATAGACTTAGCTTTATGAAAAGTGTGTTAAATCGTTAGTATTTTTTAAATTGTGCTACAGATTAGAGAAAACAATTTCACAGGCCCCAAAGGCCCTAAAAATCCATGGCCCACCGTTTTGGGGGTTACTGCATTACAAAGTATTCAAGGTCTCTTTTAATGTGAAATTTTTAACTTAATTAAAATGTTTTTTCTGCATCTCTAATAAATGCCTCTCCCCAGATAGCAAGACTCATGACACATCAACACAGTTCTTTCAGAAGCTTTCCACTTTTTGTGAACTTGATGCTGAATTTACTTTCTAGTTTACATTTTTATCAATTCCAATTATCTTCTTGTCTGATTTATTGGTTTTCATCATTACCTCACTAAATTAGCCATATATCATTTCCTTCACCACAAAAAAAGCCATACACTTTTCTTTGAAAACCCATATACTGGCAGAACTTCCATCTATGACAGAGTAGAGATTGTGGCAACTTCTCTCCTCCACAAACACCTAGAAAGCTGCATAAAATGGTCATGAACAGGGGCGCCTGGGTGGCTTTGTCAGTTAAGACTCTGACTTTGGCTCGGGTCGTGATCTCAATGGTTCATGAGATCGAACCCCGCATCAGGCTCTGTGCTGACATCCCACAGCCTGGAGCCTGCTTCGGATTCTGTGTGTCTCTTTCTCTCTGCCCCTCCCCTGCTGGCGTGCTGTCTGTCTGTCTGTCTGTCTCTCTCTCTCTCAAAAATAAATAAGTATTAAAAAATATGTTTTTTTAAATGGTCACAAACAACCATTATCAGAGCTCCAAAAACTGAGCAAAGGCAAATGATAAAGAGAGCAGCCCCGATTGATGAGAAGCTCCCAGTACAGGCTGGAGCTGTGAGAGTCTGTGGCCTGCTGGCCCCGGGTGCTCCCATCTCCCCTGCCTGGTTCAGAAGACGAGAATGGTCGTCGTACAGGTGTGCCGCTAGATTGAAAAGCAGCCACCTCACCGCCTGAGAGCCAGGACGTGATCTGGAGGCGAGCTGAACATCTATTCCCAGCAGTGTTGTCAGTAAAAGTAGCAGCGGTCAGTAGGAAACCAAAGGAGAAATCCCATACCCCCGCCAGCGTCCCCGTTCCAGGGCAAACGGGAAGCCAGGCAGAAATGTCAACAAGGAGGTAGTCCTGGAAATGAGATCGCCTCAGAAGTGCAAGACAGGCTCTCCACACATCCCTGGCTGACTGGGAAAATGATGTGTATGGGCAGGGAGAGCCAAAAGGGCCCTGTGGAAAGTAAAAGCAAAGGCAGACTTTCAAATTGCCTGAACTTTGAATGTGCTCCCAGCCCACACACACATTCATGGGCAGCCTGAGGTGTCTGAGCACAAGCTTTGCCCAATCATTGCCTGACTGTTCAGCTATGCAGACAGAGCTGTGGCATCGATATATCCAGGATCAAAATTACAATTAGAGGGGGGAAAAAAACACGCAGAAAGAGCAATGACCAAGACCACACACACCTAATTAACATTTATAGAACACTCCACTCAAAAGCAGAATATACATTTCCCAAGCATGCATGAAATGTTCCTCTGAATAGACCTTGTCCTAGACCACAAAAAAAAAAAAACAAAACAAAACACTCAGTGAATTTAGACTTATGAGATGATTTAAAGTATGTTTTCCAACCACAATGGAATTAAGTTAGAAAACAACAACACAATAGAATTTAGGAAATCACTAATTATTTGGAAATTAAATAATGCTTTTAAAAATTCTGTACATATAGGCAAAGAAAAAAATCACAAAGGGTATTATCAAGTATTTTAACTGAATTAAAATAAAATCACATATATTAAAATTTATTAGATGTAGCTAATGTAGTACTTAGGGTTACAGTTCTAAAGACCTATATTAGAAAAAAAGAAAGGTGTCAAACCAATAATGTTTCCACCTTGAGAAATTAGGGAAAAATAGAGAAATTCGATCCAAAGCCAGCAGGAAAAAAATCATAAAGTTTATAGGGGAAATCAATCATATGGAAAACAGAAAAACAATAAAGAAAATCAATCACTAAAATTGACAAGTTTCTACTCAACCTGTGCCAAAAAAGAAGAAACAAATGACCAAACTCACGAATGAACAGATATCACTACCAACTCTAGGGAAGTTAAGTGGATTACAGGAAAGCATTATGAACAGATTCATACCAACATATTATGCAAATTCGATGAAACAGACAAATTCTCAAGAAGACATTTTGATGACAGACCCAAGCACAAGAGTGGAAACGAAGTCGCCTAGGAGAAAACATTGGAGAATACCTTTGTGAACTCAAGTTAGGCAATGATTTATTGGATGTAGACATAAAAAGCACAAACTATAACAAAAGTTGGTAAGATGGACTTCATCAGATTTCTACTCTACCAAAGACACTCATAAGAAAATGAACAGGCACTCCACTGATCTGGGAGGAAATGGTTTCAAGACACCTATCTCTTAAAGGGTTTGTATGCTGAATACATAAAGAACTATTACAACTCAAGTAAATGAGCTGACAAAGGGATATGAGGATGGAAAATGAAGATCATAATGTTACCCTCCCTACACACGTCCTAGAATGGTTAATGTGAAAAGAACTGAAAATATGAAGTACTAAGGTAGATACGGAATAACTGGAAATCTCATACATTGTCAGTGGGAACATGAGGTGGTGCAGCCCCCTTGGAAAACAATCTCAGATGTATTAAAAACTTAAATATAGATCTAATATACATCCCAGAAATTCCACTCCTAGGTAACTACCCAAGAGAGATGAAATCATATGTCAAAAAAGACTGTCATATAAATGTTCCTAAGTTTATTCATAACCAAAAACCGGAAAAGCAAACATACCATCGATCTTTGAATGGATAAAGAAATAGTACATCCATGCAATGAGATACTATTTAGCAATAAAAGGAACAATCTACTGATACACAATCACGGGTGAATCTCAAAAATCCTATGCTAAGTTAGACAAGTCTGCCCCCAAAATTTACACACTGTGTGTTTCCATTTATATCACACCCTACGATGTGCAAAACAATAAGGACAGAAATCAGAACAGGGGCCAGGAGTGAGGGGAAGAGGGGATAGGTGTAAAAGAATGAGAGGGAACTTTTGGGCGTGATGGAAATGTTCTATTACATCTTGGTTGTGATGGTGGTTACGTGAATGTATACATTTGTTGAAATGCACCTTAAATGAATAGGTACAAAAGGGAAAAAAAGAGGATTGTTAAGTATAATCCTCATGAGAAAATAGAGGTTTAGAAGTACGTCTCCTCCAGAGCGCCTGGCTGGCTCAGTCACAGAAACTTGCAACTCTTGATCTTGGGGTCACGAGTTCAAGCCCCATGTTGATTACGGAGATTACTTAAATAAACAAAAATTAAAAAAAAGAAAAAAAAAAGAAAAAAAAGAGGTAGGTTTCCTCATCCTCTCATGCTAAAAACTCTAAAGATTTATCTATAATCCAGCTGAGAACACTGGAAAACTACCTAGAAGGTCCACAAGTCAATGCATTGCCTGTGTGAGGAGATAGACAGGTTCTTTTTTTTTTTTTTTTTTTTTTTTAGTTTATTGATTTATGTTGAGAGAGACCGAGACAGGGAGTGGGGGAGGGGCAGAGAGAGAGGGAGACAGAGAATCTCAAGCAGGTTCCACGCCATCAGTACGGAGCCTGACGTGGGCCTCGAACTCATGAAACCATGAGATCATGACCTGAAGGAAAACCAAGAGTCGAACACTTAATCGCCTCAGCCACCCAGGTGCCCAGACATGTTCTAATTCACCTGTAGGGTTCCGCTTTCCAGCAAAGGGCCATAATCTCATAGCAGTTTGATCAATATCTGTATAACAAATGGACAGATAAAGGTTTCTAAGATACTTTGCCAAAATCAGAAACTCTTCCAAGTGTGAAGGAGGAATATTAAATAGTGAAATAGGAACACGGAAGACTGTATGAATTAATCTAATTCCCCACACTACTGTGTCAATGGTGTCCGGATGGCTATTCTAGAATCTCCGCATATAACTGTACTGCCAAAACCAGTAAACAGATCAACAGTTTTTAAAAGGGATCATATATAAAGATCAAAATGCCTCTCAAATGACTCACGTAAAGATGAAAACAGATAAGCAAATGAAAATAAAGAAACCCTACCCAAATCTTAAAATTCCATTCAAGTAAAATTGATCTAAGTTAAGTAATGCCTGAGCTGAAACAAGGTTCTGTAATAAATTTGTTTCATTTGAAATAGGCAGAATCTCTTATTTTATTGCATTTTGAAATCATGAAGCAAACTCAGAGGCTTCTCTGCAAGCTGTTCATTTCTTAGCTCTAGATTGCTTTCAAAATAATGTTCAAATCAATTCATATTATTTCTAAAGAAATGTCAAAACGTTCTCAATTATTTGTAAAGATACTGCTATTTTTCCTGGCTCAACTTTTTATTTTGCAAATTCTCCTAATAATATCCTTTATAGCAGTTTTGTTTTTCTGAGCCAGATGAAACTCATTGCATTTAGTTGTCACACCTCTTCAGACTCCTTCAATCTGGAACAGTTCCTCTGCCTTTATCTTTCGTGATATTTCCATTTTGAAGAGGAGAGGCCAGTGTTTTGGTTTTTTTTGGAAAATGCCCCTCAGTCTGGGTTTGTCCGATGTTTCTCATGATTAGATTGCGGTTAAGCATTTTAGGCAGGTACCTAAAGTCGTGATATTGTGTCCTTCACCCCACATCACATCAGGACGCACATGATGATCATTTGTCCTGGTATTGGAAGTTGTGAACTCAGATCACTTGGTGTAGGTGGTGTTTGTCAGATTTCTCTATGTTAAAGGGATCTTTCACCCTTTGTAGTTGATAAGTAATCCATGTAGAAATACTATGATAATTCACAATTTAGTTCTATTATATATATCATAATATTAACGCTTCTTTTTTTAAATATTTCTTTTTGAGAGAGACAGAGCGTGAGTGGGGGAAGGGCAGAGACAGAGGGAGACACGGAACCCGAAGCAGATTCCAGGCTTCGAGCTGTCAACACAGAGCCCGAAGCGGGGCTCAAACCCACAAACCGTGAGATCATGACCCAAGCCGAAGTCAGACGCTCAACCAACCGAGCCATCCAAGAGCCCCTATATATATGGTAATATTAAAATGCTATGACATTATAAAGTGTATCTTTGAAAATAAACACACTGAACCACTAATAACCTCACCTGATATAGTTTTAGGATTGAAAAATCTGTTTACTTACTATCATAACATTTCTATGATTTATTTTTTGTTTTTTAATGTTTGTTTATTTTTGAGAGAGAGAGAGTGAGACGGAGCATAAGCAGCGGAGGGCCAAAGAGAGGAAGACACACAATCTGAAGCAGGCTCCAGGCTCTGAGCTGTCAGCGCAGAGCCGGACGCGGGGCTCGAACCACAAACCGTGAGAACATGACCTGAGCCAAAGTCGGACGCCTGACTGACTGAACCACCCAGGCGCCCCAATAACATTTCTATGATTTTTAAGGCATAGATTTAAGTATATGTTGATAGAAGAGGTCTAGAGAAATTGCCAATTTTCTTCCCATACCAATGTGAGGCTTGTTGTTCATGCTTCGTGCCCATAGGCCCTGTTGGACAGTCATTTCTTCTGTTTAAAATTCAAGAGCAGTGCTGTTCATTCTGGAAGAAACAAAATGCTTTTCCAATGTACTGACAAATGTACCACCTCACCAAATATCGAGAAGCCCAAGAGGCCCGACTAGATCAATAAATAAACCTTCAGCCCCTGGCCTAAGCTCCAATGATTTAGTTCCATTTATAAAGTGTTAACCTTGAAATATAGTTTGAGACCAAGTTGAAGACACTTTATCACAATACGAACTGGTAGCACACTAGAAACTCCACTTGCTGAAGGTGAGCATGTTACAAGTGAGAGGTCCCTAGAGTTTACAACAAACGGTGTTTTTACCTTAAATCCATTACTCAAAGCTCGCTTTTGGTAATCCACTTTTCCTTTCTGAAAATCCAGTTAGTCATCTTTAAATCAGGGCTCACAGGACTACCTCTGTGGGGCTGTATAAAGAAAGAAAACATCTTGTGCACTGAAGGGCTTTGGAAGCCCTAAAGCACTTACAAATGCTAGCCTAAGAGGGGGAAATGCCCCCAAAACACAATTACATTGTTATTTCCCACAGGAAAGAAACCTCCAACTTAGACTTGATGCCAAGTAAAAATCTATTTATTAAAGACTTTTCACTGCTTTGTCTGAAAATGAAGATTTTGATGGTACAAATGAAGCGACACTGAACAGAACAGAATTTTAATGATCCTAGGAACCAGGCATAAACTCTCAAGAGACTGCTCACCATGTTGACTTCATGGAGTGAAGTAGAGGGACCACTGCCAGCTTGGTGACCCCCCCACCGCATCCTCTTTACAGTGATGCCGAAGCTACCGGAACACACGGTTATAGCCAACACTCAAACACGGGCTGCTTTTCTCAGTTGTGCGCACGCACGCATGTGTGTGCGTACACACTGTGGTTCTGGCAGAGCGACAAATCAGTTAACCACAGTGGAATTCCCTTCAAGTGATGCCTCCATGCTGTTACGTAAGTACATCTAATCCAATTCGTGAATAAGCTACAGGGATGGCGACAGAGTGGACCTTCCCAGTGAAAGAACCAGAAAGGGTGGAGGCAAATGGTCCAGCTGTATTATAATCGGTGCTCTATAAGCAAGTGCTAAATAAACTCTGGTAAAAGATACTGACTTCCCCGGAAGCTTCGTGTAAAAGAGGATTATGAACCGGATGAAAATGTTTTCAAGCTAAATCAACTCTCAATGGAAAGCAGCAGCAGGAGGCAAGAGCTAGACGGACTGGAGCTCAGAATGAAGGATAAGCAAGAGGAATACGGAAAGAATTTGTGGCCCTTGTGAACACAATGTTCAGAAATTGGCATCGAAGTGCAGGAAAATTAACTTTTCTGATCTTGCTTGTATCCATCTGTCTCTCCCAACAACCACGGCCCTAGATCAAAGACTTCATTACCTTTTTGTCTGAGTTGTGTCTCCCCACTCTGACCAGTGTTTTTTTTTTAATTTTACTTTTAAGTAATCTCTACACCTGACGTGGGGCTCAAATTCACAACCCCGAGATCAAGAATCACACTCCCTACTGACTGAGCCAGCCTGGCACGCCAAAACACTAGGACCAATTCTTACCCCATCTCTAGTGCGATCTCCTTAAAAGGTGTTAACAGTGATTGCTCAGGACCGTGAAATAATGGCTGATTTTTTCTTCTTCTCCATGTGTTCCCTCCAAGTCCTTCAAGCGAAATCTGCATAGTCTCCACATCTCAGTGTGGTAGAGAAACAGATCCAGGGCCGCGTCATGCTACAAGCCTACTTCTGGAAGTCACGGATCCTGTATCCTTGGTTAAAGTACCTCATCTGTGGATGACACTCAGCACCACCTTCCGCTCGCATCCTCCTTGCCATTACCTTTAAATCTCTCTCCGTATTCCATGAAGGTGTTTCTCCTTTCAAAATCCACAATGACTACCTCTCTAGTCCACATTAATTTGGATATCGCGCCCAACAACCTTGTCTCTCATGCCCTTGACTTGCTCACCTGCAACTACCTTCATCTTTGCTTCACCTCGGCCTTCTCCCATTTTTAGTTTTATTTTGTCTTCATTCACAACACCTCCGTGTCTGAAATCTCAAACTCGGATAGCCCCCCCACCCCGTACCATTACTTCCCCCGCCTCCAGTTTTTTCCTGTAGCTATGCTTTCACTTAGAGGGGACCTTGGTTTCCTTAGTCATTCTACTGTTTTCTCCTTATCTGCCACCCCCCAACCCATCTTCACTTCCTTCTCCATTTCATTTAGTTTTATGGACATTTATTCCACAACACCCTTTCTTCACTCCCCTTTTCTGAGATCCAGTTAGCCAAACCGTGGCCCTAGTAGACAAAACTCTCCACACTGACACTGCCTTCACTAAGATGCTGACAAGTGCTACAGAGAATCTAAAACAGGATGGATTTGTGGCATCACGTTGAAGGCAGCCAGCCTTAACAGGGCTTTAGAATTCCCTTGACTGGCAATCCTTCGTGTTTCTCTGGTCATACCTCTCTTGAAGTTCTCACAGCAGCACTGTGAGAGATGCAAGGATGTATTCCAAGACATTCCAAGAATGCATTTAATGCACAAAATTGCATGAATGTACATTGCTTAGAAGGGACCCGCAGTAACAACCTACGTAGAAATAATTCAGGTACTTCATGTTAACAACGAGGAGAAACTCTATAAAGCAAGAGAGGTTCTTTCTGATTATGAGAAAATCACATAACGGGTATTATAGGTGAATAGATAATATCTGTATAATATTCACATATATGAATATTACATGAATAGTAATTCAATGGAAATGTAAGAAAATACAGATACAAACTATTGTAGCTATCATGTTCAAATGCGCAAAAAGCACAACTGAGTTTCAGGTTTTGCCCTGAAGTTCCTGGCTACTAAAGGCAAAAGGGGAAAGAAGATCTGTCACATGGATCTTATTAAACAGGAAATGTATGAACATTCCTCAGCAAAGGGTATTCTTTTTGATCAGCAAGGAAATTAACATTAAATGCTTCATGTTGGGCATGAACAATATCTTTTTTTAATTTATTTTTTAATGTTTGTTTATTTTTGAAAGAGACAGACAGACAGACAGAGCATGAGCAGGGGAGGGGCAGAGAGGGAGAGGGAGACACAGAATCTGAAGCAGGCTCCAGGCTCTGAGCTGTCAGCACAGAGCCTGACGCGGGGCTCGAACTCATGAACCGTGAGATCATGACCTGAGTCGAGGTCAGACACTTAAGTGACTGAGCCACCCAGGCGCCCCAACATTATTTTTTTTAAATCATAAATGTCATGGAGGTGCCTGGCTGGCTCAGTGGGAGGATCATGTGGCTCTTCATCTAATGTCATGAGTTTGAGCCCCACATTTGGTGTAGAGATTACATACATATGTACAAAATAAAATCATAAATGTGGTGCTACATTTTGTATGTTTATTTTTAGTGGTGGCCAATAATAGAATTAAAGTCCCTAGAGCAGGGTTTCACGCATTGGCACAATTGACCTTTAGGGCCACATAGTTCTTTGCTCTAGAGTGCTGTGCATTGTAGGATATTTAGCATCATGCCTGGCCTCTGCCCACCAGATGCTAGTGCCACCTTTCCTCCCCCACCCCTAACCCCCTCACCCAGTTGTGACAACTGAAAACGTCTCCAAACATGGCTGAATGGCACCTGATGCGTACACCCACTGCTGGTTGAAAATCAGTGGCCTACAGCAGCTGAAAGCAAATGACTCCTCAGCTGTTACCCTTCCATTTCCTCCTGTCCACTGATCGCTTCCACTTGCCACTGGCCTCATGGGAAATTCACCACGATGGATATGATCTTCTTCAACATGTTGAGCTTCGGTTCTTGACATTCCTCTATTCCTCCACATTTCTTCTTAACCTGCCAAATAGCTCTTACAGACTTAATTTCAAAATATCTTAATAAAGAATTCTTTCCTCTGAATAGCAGTCATCATGTGGACACAGAGGGTACAGGTTTCTATTCTCTACACTTTCTACCAGAAGACTGAACTCCCGGGGGGGAAGCACAACCACTCCCGTTACTGAAAACTGACAAGGCATGTTGAAACATACTTTGCTGTATTCACTCCTCCTCTCCGCAGTCCTCCCATGATCACTGCGAACACTGGTGTTGTCAACTCCTCGTACCATTTCTTCTACAACTGCTACAGGTTAGCCTTTGCTATGTGCGTTCGTTATCTGCCAGCATTAGGGTAGGTATTTTACAAACATTATCAGTGTTCTTCACCCAAACTCATTTATGGAGGTATTTACTGGCATCTGGTAGGGAATCTTTGAAAAGGAAATGCTCAGTTCCATTTGGGGTCCTACTGGGCACTCAGCTGAAGGGAAAAATGTCTATTATCAAAGCATAGCTGGATTTCTCACCCTTTTGCTTTGTTTCAACTAACATTCTGTCTTTCCTTATCTCTAGTGAGTCAATGGCTGGCTCTAACTTGATTTTTGGTTTCCTTTTTTCTCCATATTAGTGCTCAAGGATAGTGCCTTCTCTAACAATCTTCCTGTCCGTTTGTCTTCGAATGGTCTGCATTCCTTGTGGAACTAAGCAATGGTCAGATGCTTATGCTTCCCAGATTTGCCATGGAGAATATATGCCATGTTCATTGCGTATCTCACCAATTGATGCTGGATTTGCAGAAATTTCAACTGTCAAGAAATAAGGCCTCACTAAGTAGCTCAAGATGACACTTTCCACGATGATGACCATAGTCAAGACACCTCAAAGAACTAGAAAGGAATCCAAACACCAACAGATCTCACTGGGGGAAAAGGTCTCATCTGGAGGTTTACTCTGCCATCCTGTTTGTGGATGTCGCTCTGACATATCATGGGGTATTGTGCTAATGGCAGTGGCACTGAACTGGAAGAGGACTATGAAAGATGCGACAATGTAGATATTAACTTTTCTGGAAAGCCTGTTCTTTTGAGATGATCTAGAAGACATAATATTCTCCTTCTCCTTCCAAAATGCCAGTGTACCTCAAGAAGTCTGGGAAGTTTCTTATGATTCGATAAGCCAGACTAGTTTCTATCTTTACCACAATAGTATAAAGAGAAACACAGAGTTGCTGCTAGGAGTGAGGTCTTAATGCCTAACAATTCTCACCTGATAGATGATAAAAGTGAGGCTCAGAGACAGAAGGATCAGCAATAAGCAGATGGAATGTAGTAGGCTGAATTCTAACATGATCCTCAAGATTTCCACTGCCCTAGTATACATGCCCTATGTAGTCCCCTCCCTTTAGATGTGGACATCACCTGTGAATATCATGAGACTGTCACTCCCATGATTAGGTTACATTATATGCCAAGGGTAGAGGGGTTTTGCAGATATAATTAAATCTCTGATCATCTGACACTGAATTAATCAAAAGAGAGATTGTCCTGGGTGGTTCTGACCTAAAGAGGTGAGCCCTTTAAAAGAGGCTTTAGAGATCAGAGAGATTCTCCTGCTGACTCTGAAGATGTCTAAAGTTGTCATATTGTGAGAAAGTCAAGTGGCAAGGAACTGCAGGGATCTCTAGAAGCTGTTGCAGCCCTTGGCTGACAGCCAAGAGCAAGTGGGGATGCCAGTCATACACCTGCAAGAAACTGAACTGCATCAACAACCACATGAACTTGGAAGTGGACACTGAGCTCTGGAAAAGAACACGGCCCACTCAACATTTTGTTTTCGAATTTGTGAGACACCGAGCACAGAGCCCAGTGAAGCTATGCATAGACTCCTGACTCATATAAACTGGATGCTTTTTAAGCCACTAAGTTTGTGGCAATTTGCTACGCAGTAATTGAAAACTAATGCAACCTTAATGTTGAAATATGAAATCCAATGGTTGGCAACAGAAGGAGACCAGTGATGTATTTAATTAACTTGCTTCTTCCTTCTTATGGAAGCCTCAAAGGCGTGGGCAATATTTAAACACCAACAATAGAAAAAGATATAATAGTTTATAAGCAGATGATTCTCATGCAGTTAAGACTACACTGACCACTTATCAGCAATAACTTTATCTGCACAGGTAATGTATCTCAGATATTAGCTTTACTTTTGACTAGAAAAAGAAGGTACAATTTAGTTCAAAATATTGCATTAGAAATCTATAAATGCATCACAAAATCCAATTTACAGGAAGCAAGAGCTGAGATATTTCTGTTTGACTTTTTTTTTTTAATTAGGACTATCTTTCATACTTATTTACTCTTATCTTATTTGTGCCCCAGGCAAATTTGTTTTCAGAAAGCAAGGACTGAGGAATGAGTGTTGCCTTCTGCTGCTCATTCTGTCACCCTCCATGGAACGGGAAGGAATTGTTGCAGGCTTATTCTACTTTTCCTCACATATATTGCTGACTCACATGAGATGACTGCATCCAATATGTATGTGATTGAGGAAATTATAGTTTCACACAATCCAAGTTCTAAGATTGTCTCTTGCTATACAGAATCCATTGAACTGATGCAAGGACACACGGAGTTAACTTTGGAGACCCAGCAATAATAAGCCACCTAAAAAGACTTAGTCATGAGGGGTTGAAGCTTTTTGATATAAATCTACAGAGTCGCAATGGACCCTAGCTTAGAATTACTCAGCTTTGCTCGAAGTAAACAGGCCCCACAGACATAAATCAAAGAAAATTCTAATTAATCTAAGAAGTTACAACAATTTCATCTTTGTAACAATTAAATGGGATGTTTTGTGTGACAATGAGTTGCCAATTACTAGAAATGATTATGCAGCGGTTGGAAGATCACCGGTTATGAAGACTGTAGGGAAATTCCTACCTAACACAGGGGAGTCAACCCAATGACCAATCAAGTCCCCATTTCAAGTCTAAGAGTTCTTATGATTCTAAAGGAAAAAAAGATGTAATCATTTAAAGAGACATCCTACACCATTACATGCTTGTATTGGAACGCTCACTCATTGTGTCTTATAGGAACAACTTTAGGCCTTTTTTCCTTAGGTATCATGCAACCTTGCCAATTTGCCCAAACCCTTTGAAGGTAGAGGTGAGGAAGCGCACCCAACCATAGTTCCTGGTATTTAAGGCCGTGTCCCTAGAGATTCATCTATGGGAAGGAGAATTAAGAAAGAGAATAACTCGTCAGATGATAGAACATAATGGTACGTGCATAGCTTTACCAACCAACATTTTCTGCAATTCTGCCTCAAACAAACAAGTTTGGAAGCCCCTCTGATCAAGAATGATCCACCATATCAACTTCTTGAGAAATCCTAAGTACAATGGGATCTTATTCTCCCAGGGCCAGATATCTCTTCTTCAGAGAATTTTCACATTTCTCTGTTAATTTTATAAGATGTGTCCCCCTTGTTTTACTGCAAACTCTAGGACTCTGGGACCATGTTAGGTTTTGATCACCATCCCTAGAACTTAAAAGGAGGTCAGTAATAAAAATCTATGAAATAGGCAAACATATAAATCAACAAGATAAAAGGGCAGGAAGATAAAATGACCTTAATATACCCTAAGGAGCTTGTTCAAAGACCTCTTCTTTGTTCCTCAAAATAAGAAATGATGATGACTTGGCCTAGTGTCTATCAATAAAGAAATAAGTAGAGGTATTTATGTTAGGTTTTGAAGACAGACACTGTAGCACTAACAAATGGATTGCTATAGAGGATGAGGAAGAGGAATGAGTCAAAGAAGAAGCTAATTTACAACCTGAGTTACCAAGTGGATGGTTTATTGATATGGGGACCAATGGGAGGTGAAGAGGATTTGTATTAGTTATCTAACACCGTGTAACAAATTACTTCAATGCTTAGCAGCTTAGAGCAACAAGTGTTTATTGTCTCATAGTTTCCGCGGATCGGGCATCCCAGTGAGGCTTGGCTGGATTCTTGGTCTCAGAGCCTCATAAGAGTGCAGTCCATGCATCAGCAGGGGCTGCAGCCATCACAAGGATCAACTGCAGCAGGGACACCCTCCAAGTTCACACTCATGGAGTTGTTGATAGAATGCAATTCTTCATTTGTGTTAGTCAGAGACACCTCTCAGTTTCTTGTCATGTAGGTCTCTCCCCTGAGCAGCTCACAACATGACAAATGTCTTCATCAGGGTGAGAACTTAACGAGAGCTAGAGAGAGTACAAGCAAGATAGCAGTCTTTTTTTTAATGTATTTATTTTGAGACAGAGAGAGCACAAGTAGGAGAGGGGCAGAGAGAGAGGGAGAAAGAGAGAATCCCAAGCAGGCTCCACACTGCCGGTGCAGAGCCCAAAGCAGGGCTCGAACTCGCAAACCATGAGATCATGACCTGAGCCAAAACCAAGAGTCAGGCGCTTACCTGACTGAGCCACCCAGGCACCCCAAGACAGCAGTCTTTTCTAACCTACTCTTGGAAGTGACAGCCCGTGGCTACTGCTCTCCTCTATTCATTAGAAGCAGTCACTAGGTCCAGCCCACACTCAGGGGAGGAGATTACACGAAATTGTGAATACCAGGAGGTGGATCATTGAGAACTATAGTAGAAATGCTTTACCACAGGATTAGATAGAAAAAAATAAAGAGTTCTCTCTCTCTCTCTCTCTCTCTCTCTCTCTCTCTCTCAAGGTGTCTTAAGTGTCAACTTGAGTGGCCTCTGAAGATATCCAAGAAAAGGTGTCAAATAGACAATTGTCATGATTCATGCCTGGAGCTCAGAGGGGAGATGTGGGCAGGAGACAGCACTGTGAGTGTCTGAAGTCCTAAAATAGATGACACCATCTAGGAAGGAGGTGGGAGGGAGAGAGAAGAGTAAAGGGTCCAATACCAACTTTTAGGGAACTCCCCAAATTTCAGGTTAAATGGAAGAGGGCAGGAAGGGAAGGAAAACTGAGAAGGAGCCATGAGCAGAAATGGAGAAAAATAAAGATTCTTGGTGTTGCAGAACCAAGAGAGAAAAACATAGAAGAATAAAGATGGCTAACTATGGTACATGTTGCTGAGAGGTAGAATAAGATGAAGACTGAAAAGTGACATCATCATTTTTTTTTAAGTCAAAATATGGAAACAGTCTAATTCTACATCAACAGGAGGCCAGATAAATAAATTATGGCACATTAATGCAATGGAATACTCTGAGCAGTTAAAATGAATGAAAGAGAAAGACACTCCCATCGACATGTAAAAATTCCAAAAACATAATGTTGAGCTAAGTAAAAGCAGTTGTTACAAAGACAGGTAACATTTAAAAGTTAAAATACAAATCTAAATCTAACTATTTTTTAATAGACCCATTTGTATATAGGAATAATGTAAAAGCAAGGATAGGAATTATTTTTTAAAATTCATGAAAGCAGTTACACCTGGGAGGAAGTGGAGGCATGTGATCAGGGACAAGTATATAATAGACATCAGCTTATCTGTAATGTATTATTCCTTTTAAAAGTTTGAATTAAATATAGGATAAAACAGGAGTATTCCTGATATTATTTTCTGTTTTTGCCTATATGTTTGAAATGTTTCATAGTGAAAATTTTAAATTAACAGAGACTGACAAGATTTGGCAATCTTTTAAGAGTGATTTTATCTTAACTATAGAGAAAAAACTGATAGTTATGGGGGGGGGGGGAGGCAAAACAAGTGAAGGGGATGATGAGCACACTCATCATGATGAGCACCGAGTAACATATACAATTGTTGAACCAGTATAATGTACACCTGAAACTAATATAACACTGCATGTTAATTATACTGGAATTAAGAGAGTTGATGAAGGGTGTATTCTTTTAAGAAGTTTACTTCAGGGGCGCCAGGGTGGCGCAGTCGGTTAAGCGTCCGACTTCAGCTCAGGTCACGATCTCGCGGTCCGGGAGTTCGAGCCCCGCGTCGGGCTCTGGGCTGATGGCTCGGAGCCTGGAGCCTGTTTCCGACTCTGTGTCTCCCTCTCTCTCTGCCCCTCCCCCGTTCATGCTCTGTCTCGCTCTGTCCCAAAAAGAAATAAACGTTGGAAAAAAAAAATTTTTAAAAAAAGAAGTTTACTTCACCTTCTGAGTGATCTTGAAGACATTATCTAACCTCTCTGAACTTCAGTTTCCTCATCTATAAAGTGGTATGTGTGTATGCATGTATATGCACATACACATTCATACATGCAAATACACACCTATAAATGTACACATAGCTAAATGTATTGCACGCAATAAACAAATGATAGCTATAATTCAACCTTCACAGTGAGGGCTGAAAAAAAAGACAATCTTTCAGAGCTTAGCTAGAGTATAGATTACTGATCAAAGAAATGGCAGGAGAAAGAAAATGGCAGGGAATACTGCCAAGTGGTGTTTGGATCAGTCTGTATTAGTACAAAGAAACAAGGAGAGGAAAGAGCTTCAGAAGCTGGCCAAACCTTATGGCTGGACTGTAGTTGCGTGACTTTCAAAAGAAAGCCGTCTTCTAGCCCTACCCTTTCCACCACTGCCCTCCCAAAAAAAAGCATAAAGGAAAAAAAAAAAAAGAGAGTGGGCATCTCTTCAGCAACTGCTTAGCCAGGAAAACACAGGCTGAGGCTGGAGCCTCAAGAGTATGGTCATTGTAGTTATGACTTAGGATGGGAGAGGCGACCTAAGCTCAGAGACTCTGAACACAAATTTAAAGGAGCTGATGCTGAAAAGAACAAACGGAGAATTACTGGAGGTGGATGAGGAAGTATAAGCATCTATTCCCAAGTGCCATGTGCCCATTATCAGTAGGGAGCTGCTTGACACTTGTCTTTCAAGTTCCTACCATGTGCCAGGCACTGTTTTTGCCACTAGAAAGACATGGAGAACAAGGCAAAGTTAATGCTTTCATGACGGTGATACTGTAGCAGGAGGACATAGACAATAAGCAAGGAGAGAAATGGCAGGCAATGGTAATTTAGAAGAATAATGCAGGTGAGCACCAGGAACACTCACTGATAAGATGACATGTGACACGTGTAAGGAGGAGAGTCAGGAGATGAGGGATGACTCGGGGGAGTCTGAACTTCTTGTGACTCCCAGTTCCGACAGGGATAAAGGACAGGATTAAATTTGATCTGATAGCTTCAAGGCACATCAATAGTGGCATCAAAGCAGTGAGTGTGGGTGAGGAAGCAGGGGAGGGAGGGGGGCAGAGTGATCCCGCCAGCTGCACACTGGCCAGAGCCCAGGGGCTCCTACTCAACTTTGATTTGGTCTTATAAGTAGTTTGAACTGAATAACCTACTGAAAGACTGAACCGAGAGAAGAAGAAAGACATTGTTGGTGCTCAACTCTTGCTTGGGTTGGAAGAAACTATAACAAACGCTATGATTAAAGGCATCAGTACAGGAGAGAGCCCGAGTCCTAAGGGAGATGACCAAGGAGACATCTAGATCTGGGCTCTCAGAGACATAACGATGCTGATGATGTCTTGAGCATGACAGAGAAGGCCTGGTGCGCCATGCCCCAGCCCAGCTCTGCGGTGACTGAACAACACAGAATGACCCATGAGTGAGCATCCCCTGGTAAAGGGAGAAGATCAGGTGCTGAGTGGATCTGTAAGTATTTCATCTTCCAGTCCATTTCTGAGAGAAATTCTGGTATTGAAAGTCTTTTTTAAGGTTTTATTTTTAGTGGGGGTGGGGAGAGTGGGAAAAAAAAGATTTTATTTTTTTATTTATTTTTTTATTTTTTTTTTCAACGTTTATTTCTTTTTGGGACAGAGAGAGACAGAGCATGAATGGGGGAGGGGCAGAGAGAGAGGGAGACACAGAATCGGAAACAGGCTCCAGGCCCTGAGCCATCAGCCCAGAGCCTGATGCAGGGCTCGAACTCACGGACCGCGAGATCGTGACCTGGCTGAAGTCGGACGCTTAACCGACTGCGCCACCCAGGTGCCCCAAAAAGATTTTATTTTTAAGTAATCTCTACCCCCAACATGGGGATCGGACCTACAACTCCAAGATCAAGAGTCACACGCTCTACCAACTGAGCCAGTCAGGTGCCCCGGTATTGAATATCTTTGATGTGTGTCTTTTCAGCAACGAGTGGATGGGCCTAGCTGCCAACAAAGGTTCAACTCAGCAAAATTCCTGTGCTAGCAAATGGGCTAATGGTGTGCATGCGGCCAGCAGTTCTCATGAATACAGATGGACTGTTACTTAAAATAATACCAAACAATTGTTCAGTGCTTATATTGTACCAGACACTCTCCCAAATGCTTTACATGTACTGCTTTACCGATTTCTATTCATTTAAACATTTGAGAAAGGATTAGGACCGGCAGATTTGAATTTGAACTAGCAACAGAGAATCACATAATCTCTAGTTTCTGTTCCCTAGGAACAACAGAAGCACTGTCAATAGGAAGTAAACTGCAAAACAAAACAATATATAGGACGCTACACAACTATTAGAATAGCCAAACACAGGACGAGTGGTAACACTAAATCCTGGTGAGGGTATGGAGTAACAGCAACTCTCCTTCCTTGGTGGGAAGAACACAAGAACAGCACAGCCACCTTGGAACACAGTTTGGCAGTTTCTTATCAAACGAAACATACAGTTACCATCTGATCCAATAATCATGCTCCTTGGTATTTACCCAAAGGAGCTGAAAACTTACGTCCACACAAAAACCTGTACATGGATGTTTATACCAGCTGTGTTCATCGTTGCCAAAACTCGGAAGCAAGATGGCCTTCAATAGGTGAATGCATACATAAACTGTGATCCATAAATAGTGATACATAATGCACTATTATTTGGTGCCAAAAAGGAATGGACGATGAAGCCACGAAAAGTCTTATCAGCGTATTACTAAGTGAAAGAAGCCAATGTGAAAAGGCTATGTACTATATTATTTCAACTCTATGACATTCTGGGAAAGGCAAAACTGTGCAGACAGTAAAATGATCAGTGGTTTCTAGGGGCTACAAGGGAAGGAATGAATCAGTGGGGCACAGAGGATTTTTAGGGCAGGGAAAATACTCTCTATGATATTACAATGATTGATACATGTCATTATACATTGTTTCAAACCCATTGGATGTGTAACACCAAGACTGAACCATAATGTAAAGTGTGGACTTTGGGTGACAATGATGTGTTGATGTAGATTCATCAATTATAACAAATCTCTGTACTTTTCCCCTCGTTTTGATGTGAAACTAATATTGCTCTAAAACAAACCCAAAGTCTTAATTTTAAAAATGTAAAAGAAAAAAAAAGCAACAGAAAATAGTTTTGCGCCATAAATTTCTCCCTTATTTTTTAACAATAGACTCTTGACTCTGACCATTTATTTGGCCTGAACAAGCTCTCTTATGAAGGGTTGACTTTGATGTTCCTTTGAGATAAAAGTGTTAGAAAAAAAGAAGAAGAAGAAGAAAACAAAAAGAATTGTTAGCGAAGTGCTGAAAATGTGGACATCTGAAATTAAGCCTTCAGATTCTAGCAATTAACAAGTTCCTGACTGG
>NW_024420331.1:1531779-1577004 GCF_014898765.1 Herpailurus yagouaroundi
CTGAGTGTGGTTTTGATTTGTATTTCCCTGATAAGGAGCGACGCTGAACATCTTTTCATGTGCCTGTTGGCCAAGGAAGGGATTCTATAAACACAGCGGAAGGCAGGAAAACTGGCTTCTACTGTATGGGACATGTGCAGGTTATGGGCTCTTATGAGTTTCCTGCCAAGCAGTTCATCTTTCTGCTTCTCTGCATTTAATCCTACAAAAGAACTCAATGAGTTACAAGGGCCCGGCCAAGGAAACGGGGAGGCAGACACAGGGTGTTAGTTGCTGACGGAACAAATACTGGAAGTCAGAGCAGGAAATGGATCAGAAGCCACAAGACGAGCCAGTGAGGAAGCGTACACAACTATCCAAGATCAGGGCAAGTAAGGATTCCAAAGCTAGGTCAATCAGCAAGAAGTGGGAGGATATAAATAGTACTGGTATATGGGGCAAGCGCTATTCTAAGGCGAACAATAGCCCAGCGAAGGGAGAAAATAGAGAAACAGTGCAAAACTCAGGAGGTCAGATACAAGCTCTGGAGCAATGAGACCAGAGTTTGCCTCTAATGAGAGGCTTTGGCCTGCTTCGTGGGAAGTCTGGGCCTTTCCCTGGTGTGGACAATCTGATGCCCACGGTTGGAGTCATTGGGGACAATCTGTCTGGAGGAAGGAATGGGGGGCGGGGTGGTGCAGAGAAGTAGAAAGTAAGCCATGTTTTGAGCTCCATGATACAGACTGTGCTTTGGCCTGCAGACCTCACCTTCCACAAGCAGTTTTCCATCTATTGGAGGGGAACTCTGTATTTCAGGACAGGTGGAAAAAGTTGACTTTAATGGCTGATTTTGTGTGGCTAGTGCTCAATGTAATTTTCCGTTTTAGGCTACCCTTCCTTTGCCTAATGGCCAGGAGTATAGTTCCCAAGGTCAAATAAGCACACTAAGTAATCTATAACACAGATGAAAGGGATTAGATAAAATAAGCCTCTCTTCCCCGAAAGCTTTTCCGGAGAAACACATTTGCAGGATTGCATTAGTCATTATTTTTCTAAAAAGATGGCAGTGGCCAGTTGTGTAAAATCAATTCACTCCACATTTAATGCACTCTGGTCTGCTTAATGCACATAATAAGTGTATTAACCGCATGGAGCCTCTCTCCTCCGATTCAACCACACTTCATAACAGGAACATTAGATTTACCGCAGACCCTCATAACTTCCCCTCCACTTCCTTTGACTTAACTCATTCAACGAGCGCTTTCCCCTTCTGGATTGGGGTGCTGCCCTCCCTCCCGGCCTTCTCCCCTACTGACTCCTTCAGTCATGAGTTCCCAGGAAGGGAGAGGACTCCCTCACATCGCTCCTCAGTCTAGGAAAACCCAGCTTTCTCTAGGCAACATAGTCCATAGCATCCCTTCTTTCTTTACCCTTGCGTACCACTACAGAAGAGACTGGAAAAAAAAAAAAGCCATGAAAATCCGCCAAGTGGATTGCTGCCTCATGCTTGCAAAGCGGCAGCTTCCCTTCCAGAGTTGCAACTGCGCCTGAAGAGGAGAAGAGGGAGCCTAACAGGCAAAAGCCACCCATGTCCAAGGTGTCTGTTGCCATTTTAAAGAGCATTCCCTGGGGCACCTGGGCGGCTCAGTCACTTGGGCGACCAACTTCGGCTCGGGTCCCGATCTCACGGTTTGTGGGTTCGAGCCCCATGTCGGGCTCCATGCTGGCAGCTCCAAGGCTGCTTCAGATTATCTGCCTCCCGTGCTTGCTCGCTCTCGCTCTCTCTCTCTCTCTCTCTCTCAAAAGTAAATAAACATGTAAATAAATAAAAAAGAGCACTCCTCAAATCCTCATTGTATAATTTTACCTATATCTTAATGGTCTGAATTATGTCCCGTGAACAACTATAGATGCATAGGAGCCTAGGAAGTGTAGATTTTACATAGAAAATTTTCCACCTCAAACAAAATAGAGTCATTTTAGATGGATTCAAATGGCAATAACACAGGCAACAAAAGCAAAAATCAACAAGTGGGACTACATTAAACCAAAAAGCTGCTACACAGCAAAAGAAGCAATCAACAAATTGAAAAGGTGACCTACAGAATGGCAGAAAACATTTGCAAGTCATATATCTGACAAGGGATTAATACCCAAAATGTGTAAAGAACCCAATAGCAAAACAACAGCAATCAGACTTAAAATGGGCGGAGGATTTGAATAGACATTTTTCCAAAAAAGACATCCAGATGGCCAACAGGCACATGAAAAGGTGCTCAACACCATTAATCATCAGGGAAATGCAAATGGAAAACCACAATGAGAGATCATCTCACATCTGTTAGGATGGCTATCATCAAAAAAGACAAAAGATAACAAATACAGTGAGGATGTGGAGAAAAGGCAGTCCTGGTGCACTCTTGGTAGCAATGTAACTTGGTGCAGCCACTGTCAAAAACAGTATGGAGTTTCTTCAAAAAATTAAAAATAGAACTACCCTAAGATCCAGCGATCCCACTTCTGAGTATTTACCCAAAGGAAATAAAAACAGGATATTGGAGAGAGATTTCCACTGCCATACTCCAGCATTATTCATAATAGCCAAGAGATGGAAATAAACTGTCAACGGATACACGGATAAAAAGGTGTTTGTATATACACACGACGGAATATTATTCAGCCATGAGAGAGGCGGCCATGCTGCCATTTGTGACAACACGGATAAAGCTTGAGGGCATTCTGCTGAGGGAGATAAAGCAGAGAAAGACAAATACTGCAGGATCTCACTTAAATGTGGAATCTAAAAAAGATGAACTTGTAGAAACAGAGTAAAATGGGAGTTGTCAGAGGCTGAGGGGTGGGGGGATTGGGTGGATGTTGGTCAAAGGGCACAAACGTGCGACCAGAAGATGTGTATGTTCTAGAGATCTAATGCACAGCATTGCGAGTCTGGTCAACAGTACTGTACGATATACTTCAGAGCTGCTTTGAGGCTAGATTTTAAATGTTCTCACAGCAAAGAAGAAATGGCAATTATGTGACATGATGACAATGGTACCTAAGGCTATGGGGGTAATCACAGTGCAGCATATAAATGTATTAATATCAACACGTTGCACACCTTAAACATACACAATGTTACATGTCAATTATATCTCAATAAAGAATGGGGGGGGGAGCAGCGCCTGGGTGGCTCAGTCGGTTAAGCATCCGATTTCGGCTCAGGTCATGATCTCACAGTTCGTGGGTTCAAGCCCCGTGTTGGGCTCTGTGCTGACAGCTCAGAGCCTGGAAACTGCTTCAGGTTCTGTGTCCCTCTCACTCTGCCCCTCCCCTGCTTGCATGCTCTTTCTCTCTCTCAAAAATAAATAAACATAAAAAAAATTTATTTATTAATTAAAAAAAAATTTTTTTTCTTAGCATTTATTTATTATTGAGAGAGAGAGAGAGAGAGAGAGTGAGCGAGTGAGCGTAAGCATGGGAGGGGCAGAGAAAGGGGGAGACACAGAATCCGAAGCAGGCTCCAGGCTCTGAACAAGCTGTCAGCACAGAGCCTGACACGGGGCTCGAACTCATGAACTGTGAAATCATGACCTGAGCTGAAGTTGGACACTCAACCAACTGAGCCACCCAGGTGCCCCCAAAAAAATTTTTTTAAAGAATGGGGGAGCGCAATAAATATCACCTATCTGGTGAGAGACATGAAGCTAATGACAAAAATACACAGTAACAAGCTTTCATAAATGGTCAATGGGAAAAGTACAAGTGGACAGGAGAGGGTACAATGGGGCAATGTGATCTATTTTTTTTTTTCAACGTTTATTTATTTTTGGGACAGAGAGAGACAGAGCATGAACGGGCGAGGGGCAGAGAGAGAGGGAGACACAGAATCGGAAACAGGCTCCAGGCTCCGAGCCATCAGCCCAGAGCCCGACGCGGGGCTCGAATTCACGGACCGTGAGATCGTGACCTGGCTGAAGTCGGACGCTTAACCGACTGCGCCACCCAGGCGTGGGGCAATGTGATCTAGTGTGGCTAAGATGAGACGATCACAAAAAACTAACACGTGGAACTGCAGAAATAAATAGGAGTGAACTAGGTTAGGGGCAATGTGTTTTCTCCTTGCTACCTTCAAACTGGGAGATAGCCAAACAGCCAAAATTGGAAACAAGCTCTTAAAATTTACTATGGAATGAACTATAACATGGCAGATGCGGAGTTTTTAAAATTCCTAAACTCGTAGATGACAATCTTGCCAGAGCTAGTCTACATAAAAATCAATCCCTTTGTCTAACCACACTCTTGGAATTAAAAGGAAAAAAAGAAAAAAAGAAAAGCCAAGATGTGTTTTTCCTTTTTTTCAAACTCCAGCCTAGCGCTGCCAGTTCCAGAAATGCAGCAAAGACACCCACTCTTGCCCTTCTTCATACATCCTTGGGTCCAACTACACAGTCCTCGTCAAGCTAACGTATTTGTCCTTTACGGTCTGGAATGTTATTTTACACTGTTATCTGGTGGGAAATGGAGGGAGATTTGCAATTTAATCATCACAACTGCACCTCTACGTCCTTGGATCCCACTTCTCTGTCAAGCTTGTAGTCCTTGTACAGTTACTGCTTCCATGGAAGCCCACACTCAGTAGCACGAAGGAGCACTTGATGCTGTGTATTTTCAGCAGCTATTCAGGCACAGCTGTCTCTCTAGAATTCCTTAAACACACACCTACACCCACACTCTACACACACATAATCAAGTATGTACAGATTCCTATTTTTGCAATGATAGACTTTTTTTTTTTATTCTGTGCTTTCCTTTCAAAGCAGTAAAGGCTCTGATGGAGGAACACTATCTTTTGCTCTCTTTCTTACTTTCCACAACACCTGGCTTAATATTCTGCAAAACAGGCACTGAGCAGACAGACATGTTCACATCCTATCACACAAGTCAGAACTAGTCAAACATTTGAGCTGGTAGAAATAAGCTTCCAGACGCCCACAGCAACTGGAACACAGCATCCAAAATAATAACTTGTAACTATTAAGTCAGGCAGCATTCACCTGACATTGTAAAATCTAAATGGTACAAAAACAGGTCAATTACTACTCATTGAACAGAATGATGAATGCTATGAGTTAGAAGGACAGTGGGTTGAGGCTTCATGGCAGTGGCTGTCCCCTTTCCGGTCGAGCAGAGTGAGTGACAGACCTTCCGAAGCTCCCACCCCCTTTTTTTTCTTGCTGCTTCCTATCAGGGACACACCGAGGCATTGCTGACAGCCATTACTTGCACTGCCAAATCTGTCTGTTGTCGTCTGGATGAAGGAGTGGAGGAAGCCTCAGCAGACACCTTTCCATTCTCGTCTTGGGGGACATGTAGGAGAAAAATGAGATCTGAGCCTAGTTGGGCTTTTGATCAGCACAGTCCTTGCTTCGCAAAAAAGCTACGAAAACATAGTTTAAATAATGTACCTAATTTGAATGAAGATCATTTTCAAAGAAGTACTATTTTGTGATTTGTATGAAATCGGTTCCATAAAGCTTAGTTCTCAGACCATGATGGCTTCTTTGTGATTTAGGCAATGGGCTTAAAGAGAAAACTCACAAGGTATTTTCTTAATAATGGTAAGGGCGGGCTGGGGGGTGGGGCGGGGGGGATGTGGCTGACAGCTAAAGAGAAGCCGGTGAAATAATTCTGACAAGTTGCAGAACTATGTGAGTCCAAACCTGGGGCAGGTCAATTGACACAATAACGAGGTCAAATCATAGAGGAAGAAAAAACTAATAACCTCAGCAATTGGCCTGTCAGCTTCATATGCTACAGGTAATCGTAAACTGAGCCAAACAAATCCTGAAGAGTTGATTACTAGGCACTGTAAGGTTGTTAGCCGCTACCAATAAAAATGACATTATGTTTAAGAAGAGTTAGCAGTAGTGTCCATGGGGCAGCACCAGGGACAGCCCCTGCTCCACAATATTGCCTTTCTTGCTTCTAGGTATCTGGAAGTTCACCATTAGGAAGTCACTACTCAGGATTAGGTATTGTCCACTTGTATTAATGACTTATTGCTACATAACAAATCACTTCCCAATTTAATGACTTAAACACTGTACCATTTAAAACAATAAAACACATTTATTATGTCATAGCTTCTGTGAGTCAGGGATCTGGATATGACCTGGCTGAGTCCTCTGCTTCCTCATCTCTAAGGAGACTGAAACAACAATGTCAGCCCAAGCTCTGGGGATTCATCTGAAGGTTCAACTAGAGGAGGATCCACTTCAAGCTCATCAAGAACTTGATAGGATTCAGTTCCTTGCATGCTGTTAAATCGAGAGCCTCAGTTACTAACTGGCTCTTGGTCAAAGGCAGCTATCAGTTCCTGCCATGTGGGTTCCCCCCCCCCCCCCCCCAGCACTCCAGCCTGCTTCACCAAAGCATTCAATCAGGAAAGCATTAGAGGGGGCACCAGTGGCTCAGTTAGTTAAGCGTCCGACTCATGATTTCAGATCAGGTCATGATCTCACAGTTCGCGAGATCAAGCCCCCACATTGGGCTCTGTGCTGACAGGGCGCAGCCTGTTTGGGATTCTCTCTGTCTGTCTTTCTCTCTCTCTCTCTCTCTCTCTCTCTCTCTCTCAAAATAAATAAACATTTAAAGAAAAAAGATAGAAAGCAATAGTGTCTCCAGCAAGACAGAAGTTACAATCACTTGTAATGTAATCAAAAAAGTGACATTCTGTCGCTTTGCTGAATTCTATTCATTAGAAGCAAGACACCGAACTAATCCCACACTAAGGGATGGGAATCACACGAGTGACTACCAGGAGAAAGAGTTCACTGGGGACTGTGTTAGAAGCTGCTTACCACACCACTCCTTGCTGTCCTGGTATTTTTAAATGTTTGCACTCTGGGAAGACATAACCACGAGACTGCTATCAACAGTCTGGGATTCCAGATCAGAGCTCATTAGATCTGTCCACAAATTAAAGTTTTATGAGGGGACCTTTATGGACAGACTCACGTGCTACCTATTTATGCAGCGAAATCACCTGACTCATATACATCAGCCCTGTCTTATCACTCACTCGGCCTTGAATATTCTATGACCATTTCTACTTCCTTGTCTTTGTTCATGCAGTTTCCCTAATTTAGAGTCCCTTCCTTTCCTGTGCTTCATCTTATACTTTTCAAATCTTCATCTTCTATCTTCTTCTCCCCATACCACCACATTACCACATCAAGAAACAAATTCTATTGGGGTGCCTGGGTGGCTCAGTCGGTTGGGCGTCCGACTTCGGCTCAGGTCATGATCTCGAGGTCCGTGAGTTCAAGCCCCGTGTCGGGCTCTGTGCTGACAGCTCAGAGCCTGGAGCCTGCTTCTGCTTCTTGTCTCCCTCTCTCTCTGCCCCTAACCCACTCGCATTCTGTCTCTGTCTCTCTCAAAAATAAATAAACATTAAAAAAAATTTTTTTAAGAAAAAAAAGAAACAAATTCTATTTGTTCTATTGTTTTCCACGTGAAAATAATAAATTTCAAACACTAAGGGTATATGGTTCTTTGGCAAGAGATTTGTCGCCCACTGTGGTAGGACATGAGTTCTGCATTGATTCATTAGCAATAGCCTTATTAACATAGGTGCCAGAGATTTGTCTAACTCCTCCATATACTCTGGTGTGGCCTTCCTGGAAAGAAAATTCTTTAGGGAATGCTTGGTATAACTAGTTACCCAGCTGGTTTCCACTCCCATAAGGAGCTAAGAGAGGAAAAACAGAAGTGAAGGAGTTAATATAAGGTAAAAAAAATAAACTGAATGAGCAGAAGGGAGTAAGGACTAACACATCTTCATGATAAAAAGTAAAACAAAGTCAAGAGACTAAGAAAAGAAAGGGCCTACCTCAACCTGATAAAGGGCATCTACAAATAATCCATGGATAATATCATACTTAATGGTAGAAGACTGAAAACTTTCCATGTAAGATCAGGAATAAGATACAAATGTCTGCTCTAACCACTCCATTCAACATTGTACTGGAAATTTTAGCCAGAGGAATTAGGCAAGAAAGCAAAATAAAAGGCATCCAACTGGAAAGGAAATAAAGCAAAACTATCTCTATTTGCAAAGGACATAATTTTGCCCACAGAAGTACACGCGGAGGGACGCCTGGGTGGCTCCATCGGTTAGGCAACCGACTTCAGCTCAGGTCATGATCTCATGGTTTGTGGGATTGAGCCCCGCGTCGGGCTCTGTGCTGACAGCTCAGAGCCCGGAGCCTGCTTCGGATTCTGTGTCTCCCCCTCTCTCTGCCCCTCCCCTGCTCACACTCCGTCTGTCTCTGTCTCTCAAAAATAAATCAACATTAAAAAAAATTTTTTTAAAAAGTAAACAAGGAAATAATGGAAATTGACTAAAGACACAGATACGGTATCATTGAAATAATAACAATGTCTTATATTTACAAAGTACTTCACAGCATTCAAAGAGCTGTGCATCATTTTATACTCATAACCACCTGTAAGATAAGGACTATTAGTACCCAGATCACAGATGACAAAACTAATACAATTGACCCTTAAAAAACATAGGTTTGAACTGTGCAGGTCCAGTGACAGGTGAAGTTTTGTTTTTTTGATATTACATATTATAGTACTGTTAAGTGTATTTTCTCTTCCTTACGATTGTCTTAATAACATTTTCTTTTGTCCAGCTTATTTCATTATAAGAATATAGTATATAATACATATACCAATATGTATTGATCACCTGTTCATGCTATCTATAAGACTTCCAGCCAACAAGAGGCTACTAGTAGTTAAGTTTTAGGGGAGTCAAGAGTTATACATGGATTTTTGACTGTGCCGAAGGTTGGTGTCCCTAATCCCCTCATTATCCAAGGGTCAACTCCACTTAGAAACTGATGTACAGGTATCACTTGCTTTCCCAAAAGATCGTGTTAACCCACTTGATTTTTACAAAAGACCTACATTAATACCTATTTTTGCTAATCAAAAGAAATCCAAACAGAATTTTCACTTTCACCAAAAAAGCCATTACTGTACTAAAATAGGTCTTTCATAAAAGCATAGTGGCCTAATGCAAACTTTGGGAAAGTAGGGGAAAGTCTCTGCTTTACACTTTATGCTGCTTTATACTTTTGGATAGCCAGGGAAACCTGTACTTGTTAACAGCGTCAGTCACTAAATGTCACTGTCATCCAGATCTCTAGTCCCAGGACCCTAAGCCAATGCATAATAGTTGCTTGGCTTCTTATCTCTCTTTTTTGTCTTTAATTTTTTTTTAATGTTTATTCATTTTTGAGAGACAGAACGCAAGCAGGAGAGGGGCAAAGGGAGAAAGAGAGAGAGAGAGAGAGACAGAATCTGAAGCAGGCTTCAGGTTCTAAGCTGTCAGCACAGAATCCAACACGGGGCTTGAACCCATGAACCGTGAGATCCTGAGCTGAGCCGAAGTTGGACACTAAACTGACTGAGCCACCCAGGTGCCCCGGCTTCTTATCTCTTAAGAGCAGCATGGTCCAATAAAATTTTCCACAATGCTGAAAATAGTTCAGTATATAGTTCAGTATACAATGACCACTAGGCAAAAGTTGACATTGGACACTTTAAATGAGGCTAGTATGACTGAACAACTAAAGTTGAAAATTTAAATAGCCACATGAGGCCAGTGGACACCGTGTTGGACAGTATATCCCTAGAGAGCCAGTCTCTGCTCTGAATCAGACATCCCTTCTCATGGTTCTGTCCCTGGAGTACCCAACCTGTGTGTAGTTCCTCATTGGCTGATGGGGGATAATACCATGAACAAACCACCCTTGGGAATAATTACAAGCTGCAGCCTATCCTTAGAAATACTTAAAATGATTCTGCAACACAGAAACATGTAAGAGTTCTAACCCAGCAAAAATATAAGAAATACTTTCCTAACACCTACAGCCTAGTATTCATTAGGGGGCAGGGTGAGGTCAGAAATAATAAACCTTACATTTAAGCGACTATCTATGCTTTTCCTCTCTTACACCCACTCCAGTAAATTCTTGCTTCTAACTTTACTCTTCTTTAAATGCCTCCTTCTTATTTCCACCTTTATACCTTTCCTTGGGCTCTTTTCTGCCGGGAATGTGTTCCTCCACCTTACAAATCAAACATGACCACATCCTTCAAGGCCTAATTCAAATCTGCAATCTCCTGCAAGACTGTAATGCATCAGCCGGGGGTCCTTTACTCTTCATTTGTTTCGTAACATTTGGTGCTCTGACCGCATGTTACAGTTACATGTGCCAATCATCTCTGATTAGACCCAAGATCAGCAAACTACAGTCTGTAAACTAAATCTGGCCCGCTTCATGCTTCTGTAAATAAAGTTTTATTGGAACACAGCCATGCTCATTATTTTACATATTACCTATGGCTGCTTTTGCCCTACAACAGCAGAATTGCATAATAGCAACAGAGACCATCTGGCCTGCAAAGGCTCATATATTTCCTCTCTGGCTCTTCACACAAAGTTTGCTGGTCCTCTATTACTATAAGCTTCTGGAGTGGACTACAGGAATTATCTGATTTATTTATTTTTTTAATCTTCGCAAAACCTACGGCATTGCCCTACATATGGCAGAATCATCATAAATATTTTACATGAATTTTTTGTTGATAAGGAATAGTAGTGTCTGCTTATGTATATCAATTTGCTATTTGCAAACAGTATCCCACCCACTTTGCCATCTCCTAGTCAAGATAACTTCCTGACACAGAGAAAGTAGGTCTCATTATCTACTTTTTACACTGTGAAAAATTAAGGCACATGGTCACACAGCAAGCAAGGAGTTGCAAAACTGGGTCATAAACCCAGATCTTCCAATTTCTGGCTTCAAGTTACCTCATTCTGCCTCCCTGTGCTTACCAGCTTTCCCTTAAATTGAACTAAGGTGCCGATGGAACCTAAAATACCGATAACTATGCATCTAAACCTACTTAGTATATTAATAATCAAGGCTCAGGTAAACCATGGCTCTTTTTCATCGAAATGGAACCATTTTTTTTTTTAAGAACTATTCAGTTTAAAATACATTTGTTTCTAAATTCAAAAAATAATTAAAATTAAATTTACAACTTAATTAAGATATGAAAAGCCTTGCAAAAAAATAATAACTTCGGCCCCCCCCCAAAACAAAATATGAAGGGAACGTTTTTTTCCAAAACTTCAAAAGATACAGAAAATGTACATTTCCCACCCTGGTCACACTGATTCTCCCTGATCCGTTTTCCTCCTTACAAAGGCAATTGTTTTCTCTTTTTCATTCAACATTGTAAAGCTATTGACTTCAAGTTAGTAGCTATCAGATTAAACCATAAATAAGAATAATATGCCCCCATGGTATGTTCAGTCTGTCCAAGCCAACTTTATCTAATTTAAGTCCATTATCTGCTCAGCAACACCTCTTTGCTATTCAGTATCGACTGTTTACACAGCTGATAGGAAACATTGGAAAAAGCAGAGCGGGGAGAATATAGGACAATTGTTTTTATGTCTTCCTGTAAAAACATTCTGACTTTATTCTGAATATATTAAACAGTAAACTCATGAATGTTTAAAAAATATTTGTAATGTCTTTGCATTTATATTAGATAACTACATTGTGTTTTGATACACAAGCAGGGTTGAAAAAAACAAAAAAACAAACCCCTTCTCTGAAATGGGTCACGTTCTTTACAGTTACCGAGAATCTACTTATTTCTGCCCAGTGAGAAAGAATGGATTTGTTTTTGAGCCTCTTTGAGGTGTTCCAGTCAGCTTAAATTATGCATGCAATTTAATGCAAATGAAAGGTTTCAATATAAGCAGGTGGTTCTCTGAGCTGGAGGCTACCCTATTGGCAAAATACATGTCATCAAATGTGCATTCAACTCACTGTGGGCAACCAATAAATATTTGTAGACTAAAATAAATCTACATCTATTTATTTAAAAGCCAAGATTAATATTTTTGAGTCACTGTAATAAGGGTTATTAGAATGCCTGTAAATTCAGGAGTACCTACCTAATGCAAATGTGACCTGGTTTCCTGGTTTATCACAATAAAGGCCAGTGAGCTAACTGGGCGATGGGTTGGGTCCCCAGATCTTCATTCTTATTACACCAAACTACTCTGTTGCCTTTCACATCAGTTTTGCTACATTTGTGTATTTGCTTATTTTCACTCTATCGTCTTCTGGGGATAATGTTAAACAGCCTACAAAGGGACACATGATATATTTGGGATTAAAGTGTGTTTAAAATAAGAAAAATGAGGCATCTCTTTGCCTGTGTGACAGGAATGTGCCATGATGTGCAACACGAGCCAAAGGGTAACACAAGTGTAATGGGAACTCAAACTGGTCTCCCTGCAGTCTGCACCTACAGTCCTGAGGTAAGCGGTGACAGATGACAGAGCCAGGCCCCCTGGGACTGAATGCAAGTTCCAGCTCAGATTATGCACTGCTGTGCCATGTGACCCTGGCCAAATGGCCCCTCCTCCCAATGCCTCAGTTTCCTCAGGCGTAAGTCAGGGATACTACTAACACCCACCTCGATTCCTACAGGAAGGTGGGACATCACCTGGCACAAAGAAAGCCCGGCTACATCGCAGAGAAGGAGCATGAGTATTCCTCATGGCATTGTTGCATCACCAGCCTGGCAAGCAGTGACTCGGGGATAAACCTCTTAAGTGTATTTCTGATGCCCCCCGACATTTCCTGTTTCTTTCTTCAGTATATCTCTGCTTCCTCTTCTCAATGGTGAGTGTCCCCACCCTCCTGGCACTTGTCAGGGGGCGGGTCCCATCCTGTGGCCACCAATAGACCAGTCTTTCCTCTTCCCCGATTGTCATCAACCTCTGTTCAGAATTTAAGGTCACAGATCTTAGCTACACCTGTAAAGGCATATTTATGTCACCTAAGGAAGAGGGGAGAGGGAGCAGATACAGAAGACTGAGAAGATTTTAACCTTCATAAAAGCTTTCTGTTGGTATGATGACCAGCAGCAGGCTGGGAATCGCAGGCTACTTCTTGCTTTTGACCTCACATTACTTGGTTAACCAGCAGGCTGCGAATGACAGTGAGGAACAGTGCACGGATGACAGAGCTGGTCCAGAGAAGCAGTTTGGAACAGAGCATTTGCCAGGAACGAGAGCTGGGAGGGCACTAAGACACCAGTTTCATGTGTATCGTGTGTTCTGGAAATTCCAGCCGGACCCCGCCTGAGAGGCCCTGCCATGAGAGCTATTGTGTAGTCTTAGCAATGCCTCATTGTGGAAAAGAGTAGAAAAAGGAGATGCTCTTTGTCCTGGATGTCTACTGCTATACAGAGAATGACTTCAAAATGCACCAGTCTGAGAGAATGACCATCATTTACATCACTCCCAAATCTGCAAGCTGAGCAGGACTTAGCAGGAACGCTGGTCTCTGTATCACACGTGGCAGCTGGGGCAGTTCTACTGAAGCCAGAGGATTCAAGTGCAACCCGGCTTATTCATGTGACTAGCAAGTTGGTGCCAACTGTAAGCTGGCCTCAGTCCCTCTCCGTGTGGGTCTGTCCACAGAGCTACTTGGGCTTCCTCACAACATGGAGGCTGGGTTTCGAGAATGGGTGTTACAAGAGACAGGAAGCAAAAACTTCATGTCTTTTAAGTTTTGGGCCTGGAAAACTGGCACAGCAACACTCCACTGTATTCTATTGTCCAAGTCATCACAAAGCCCACCCAGATTCAAGTGCAGGGGACAGAGAACCTTCCAATAAGAGGCACCACAAAAAATGTATGGCCGTCTCAACTTGCCATATGGTTTCTAAAAGATTTTCTTTTTTCTTTTTTTTTTTAATTTTTTTTTCAACGTTTATTTATTTTTTGGGGGACAGAGAGAGACAGAGCATGAACGGGGGAGGGGCAGAGAGAGAGGGAGACACAGAATCGGAAACAGGCTCCAGGCTCTGAGCCATCAGCCCAGAGCCCGACGCGGGGCTCGAACTCACGGACTGTGAGATCGTGACCTGGCTGAACTCGGACGCTTAACCGACTGCGCCACCCAGGTGCCCCAAAAGATTTTATTTTTAAGTAATCTCCACACCCAACATGGGGCTCAAACTCACAACCCCAAATCCAGTCATATGCTCTTCCAACTCAGATGCCCCTTATACTTAATTGCCTTAAAGTAGAAGAGAAGACTAATACTCAAATAACATCTCTCTCCTCCTTCTCCATCATCTCAGCAAAGTAGAGTTCCAATTGGCTACCTCACAGTGACATGGTCCTTCCTCTAAGACTCAAGACCACAGAAACCCTTTGGACTTTGGGTTGCTCATATCCCTCTGCAAAATCTACCTCCTGCTTTTCCTAAAATTGATGGTCTCTGCCTCACTAAGATTAAACTGCAGAAACAAAATGTTACATTTGTGGGAGGGAGGGAAGGATATAATGATATGTGCTGTGTCCCTCCCTGGGGATCCTTGGCCTATCAGCTATCAGGTGATGATGAAGTTTTGAGATGCTTCAAAATGATGACATTCCCAACTCCATATTTATAGATACAAGTTAATTAAAAACAAAAATTGGCTATTTTGGTGGCTTCCTGGTAGTAAAACCATTAACATGGCATTTAAAAACAAAAATTGGTGGGGCACCTGGGTGGCTCAGTCAGTTGGGTGTCTGGCTCTTCACTTTGGCTCAGGTCACAATCTCACATTTTGTGAGTTCGAGCCCTGCCTCGGGCTCTTCACGGACAGGTCACTGTGACCTTAAATTCTGAGCAGGGGTTGATGACAATCGGGGAAGAGGAAAGACTGGTCTATTGGTGGCCACAAGAACCTACTTGAGATTCTCCCTCTCTGTCTGTGGCTCCCCCACTCACACGTTCTCTGTCTCTCTCAAAGTAAATAAATAAACTTAAAAAAATTGGCTATTTTTGTGGCCTTCTGGTAGTAAATCCATTAACATGACATTTATTTCGCCCGAGGCAATGGGAACATGCAAAAAGTTCTTGTAATACAACCCCAAATTTAGAGATATTAGAGAAATCTTTTCAGTTATTTCTGCTTCAATATAGGTATCTATTAAATCCTTCTGTTCTTAAGTGAAAATTTGTACATACCTATTCCAGAGGGCTATTTTGCTAAGATTCAACTTCCACTATGGATTTTATAATGGGCCTAAAGAGCAAATGTTAAGTGTCTGATAGAATTAGTTTTTCAAATCCTAGGTTTGAGGGGGCCAGAAAATCAAAAGAGCCGGGGGATTCTCACATCAAGCTAAACAATAAAGCTGGTTTAGATGTAGGGACCATGAGCAGGGGGCTCCTGTGTGAAGACTGCCTTTGTCTGGAAGAGAGGCAAATAGGTTGATCGTTCCAAGGCTATAATCATTTTACCATTTCTTCTAACAGCCTGAACATTTTCTTAAAAGATCAGGTTCTTAAAATTTACCCAAAGGGAAAAAAGAAGCAGGAGAGAGTCTAATGACTAATGATTTCTTCTCTAAAAATAAATCCCACTTTTGGATGTGGCAGCCTGGGAGGAGACAGACCTCCTCGCACAAGCATGGAGGTAGGAGGCTTGAGCAACAGGGTCACAAGCCATCCCTTTCCCACTTGGCACTGGCCACAGGGATTTCTGTCACATTTCTGGGCCACCCCCTCAAGTCAGAGTTGTTGCATGATGGACTCAGTGAAGCCTTCATTCCACATCAGACCCAAAGGCATATCAATTCTCTCTGCAGAGCTCAGAAGAATGACATAATGCATTTAGTGAAGGCTCACATGTCTGTTAAAAGATGATTCATCAGGGTAAAAACTAGGACAATCAAATTCTACAGAATGGTTCGGCATCTCCAGGTTCTTAGGAACTAAAGGAAACACTGGAAATGAAATGGACTCTGTCTAGACTACAAAAACGTATAATGGCAAAACAAAGAGAACCAAGCAAAGGATTATCTTGTCACAACTTTTTCATGCTGGGGAGCCTCAGTAATGATGTAGCTAAAGTTCAAATATAAATTGCCAACCCAAGATGGGATGTCTGTGGTTTAGGCCAGTGCTACTCAAAGTACGGTCCGTGGATCAGCAGCACTGGCATCACCTGGCATGTTGGTAATGCAAATTCTTGGGCCCCATCCCTGACTCCATCAGAATCTCTAGGGGTGAGGTCCAGCAAGCTGTGTGTTAACTAGCTCTCCAGATGATTCTTAAGCATGCTATAGTGTGAGAAGCCCCAATTTGGAATGTGGCTAAGGAAAACTAATAAAATAGACAACTGGCTTAATTCCAAACAATGTATAATAAAATGAGGCCTAATACACGTGTCATTTAGTTATTTAGAAGATTGCCTAGAGTTTGACAGAATCTGAATAAATGCTAATCAATGAAACTGGACAAGTTCATAGATCAGCTAAAATAATTTGTCCCCAAATTAGTGATGGTGTATTTCACGTTTCAGGAAATGATGATGATGGTCATATGTGGGGTGTCAGGATCAAAACAGGGAAGAAGTCAGGCAGAGTGCTGGGCCAGATCATGGTTCCTGCTCCCAGTACAGAGGCCAAGGGGCCAAGCTGGGCTGGACAGAACATGTACCCCTGGCAGTGAGAGGAAGCAGAGCTGGAGAGTTCACATAAATATAAGGGGACAACTGTAGATAGCGGACAGCAAGACAAAACAGTAAATCACCAGCTTAAAATCTAACCTGTTCCAACCTGTTTCCATTTTTAAGTGGCTCGACACCAAGGTGATAAACAATATAAGGATTTAGGGGTCTAACTTTATTAGGTACTGGTTCATTGTGTGGTATGGGCCAGGCCAGGCTTCGTGGTGAACATAACCAGACAGGTACTATGTGGACTGTGTGGCAATTAAATGTGATAATGCAAATCAGAGGCTATGCTCATAATTCAGTACACCGCTGGTGTGTCCAAAGCAAGGAAACTTCACCCGTGTATTCTACAACGACTGAGCAAGCCCAAGAGGCAGCAGAATCAGGATCCGACTGCTTGAACTCAGAAGCAGTATTCACCTGAATCAGGCTGGCAGACCTTGGCCCAGGCAGTGGTTCTCAACCTCTGGCACTTTTAATACATGGTGTTGCCCAGGCTCAGATCAATTGTACGGCTGAAGGTGGGACCCAGAAGTAGTTTTAGGAAGCTCGCCAAAATCATTCTAGTAGGCAGCCAGCATTCAGAACCAAGGGGAGAGAACCAACCATCAAGAGCCAGTCTCAGCTCAGCCCGTCTTTGGGGAGGTAGAGCGAGGGAGGGAAGGGACTGATCTGTGACGAACCACAGTTGAGCTAACTATGTTGGGAGCCCATGTGCCTGAAATATCCACCCTCAATAGGTTGTCAACAACCTGAGATCAAGTGTGATGGAAAAAAAAAAACCTGTGCATTTCATAACGTTAATGATGTATGTTTGGGTGATGACGGGTATATAAAAAAGGCACAGTAAGAGGAACCAACAAAAGGAACCAGGTGACAAATGGGGAAGAGAACAAACAGTTCCTCAGCAGAATCTCAGTATGTAGTTGTCAAACCAAATGAAATTGATGGGTGTATATGTGCCAGGTTCTAGTAAGGTGCAACAGACCCACTTTCCTCAGTCCCATGACTCTATTACCCTATTATATCTCTATTTTACAGATAAAGAAATCAAGGCTCAGACAAGTGTAAAGCAACTTGCAGAGGCAACATTGCAGATCAATCCCCTCAGATCTCAGACCCCCTTCCACTATCTTGGCCTAGAACAGGTAGGAATGCCAGGGGGTGACCCGGCTCAGTGCAGCTGCTGTCCCTGGGTCATTGTAGTTTGCGTTTTTGAGTTTGAGTTCCTTAAATGGGTGGGGACTTGATAAGAGGAGCTTAATGTAAGAGCAGCTTTTAGAATACATGGTAGACACCTACTCAGTCCCTGCTTTTACTAAAACCACCCATTAGTGTCTCAGAGCCTGAGTCTTTGAGAAATCGCCATCCCTTCCTTTATCAGTGGGAATACAGAAACGTACAGAAACATACCACAGCAACTTGGGTAAGTATATTCTGTCACTGTGTCCACATGTTCCAAATCCTACCTCCCAGGCTTAAGGAACTCCAGCATTACATCCCCAATACCTAATACTATGAGATGCATTGTAACTTAAGAACAGTCTTTTGAATCGGACAAAGGGCTAGTATCCAAAATCTATAAAGAGCTCACCAAACTCCACACCCGAGAAACAAATAATCCAGTGAAGAAATGGGCAGAAAACATGAATAGACACTTCTCTCAAGAAGACATCCGGATGGCCAACAGGCACATGAAAAGATGCTCAACGACGCTCCTCATCAGGGAAATACAAATCAAAACCACACTCAGATATCACCTCATGCCAGTCACAGTGGCCAAAGTGAACAAATCAGGAGACTATAGATGCTGGAGAGGATGTGGAGAAACGGGAACTCTCTTGCACTGTTGGTGGGAATGCAAACTGGTGCAGCCGCTCTGGAAAACAGTGTGGAGGTTCCTCAAAAAATTAAAAATAGACCTACCCTATGACCCAGCAATACCACTGCTAGGAATTTACCCAAGGGATACAGGAGTACTGATGCATAGGGGCACTTGTACCCCAATGTTTATAGCAGCACTCTCAACAAGCCAAATTATGGAAAGAGCCTAAAAGTCCATCAACTGATGAATGGATAAAGAAATTGTGGTTTATATACACAATGGAGTACTACATGGCAATGAGAAAGAACGAAATATGGCCCTTTGTAGCAACGTGGATGGAACTGGAGAGTGTGATGCTAAGTGAAATAAGCCATACACAGAAAGACAGATACCATATGTTTTCACTCTTATGTGGATCCTGAGAAACTTAACAGAAACCCATGGGGGAGGGGAAGGGGAAAAAAAAGGAGGTTAGAGTGGGAGAGAGCCAAAGCATAAGAGACTCTTAAAAACTGAGAACAAACTGAAGGTTGATGGGGGGTGGGAGATGGGTATTGAGGAGGGCACCTTTTGGGATGAGCACTGGGTGTTGTACGGAAACCAATTTGACAATAAATTTCATATACTGGAAAAAAAAAAGAATAGTCTTTTGAATGAGTGAAAATGAATGAATGCAGGCATGACCGCTCAGGGGATTCCTTCACCAGTTTCTAAGCGACTTTTTTTTTTATTCCTTCAACAAATAGTTGATGCACAATTCCAGGAAGCAGAGCTATAGCAATGAGCACAAAGGCTCTCAGTTGTCAACACCACTGCACTCAAATTAAGGGCTTAAAAATTAGGCATAAGGTAGAGAGGAATAAGAATATAGCATGATAGCTTTTGACTGCTAACATTACTTAATTTTACTTGGCTTTTCTGTTGCATACTTGCTTTAAATCAGTCTGTGGCATTGTCCTGTGACTAGAAATACAATTCTAGGAGTGATGCTCTCAAGTTTCTTCGAATCGCTGACTTGACACACAGTCAAAGCCACCTGCCTATGAATAAGCCTAGGAAAAAAACAGATCCCTATACCCACATGAGCAGAAGCAGGCAGGCAGGCTATTACTCCTGTATATCATTCCGGGCACATAAACCGGAGTGAGGGGTCCAAGAACTCACTAGAGACAGAGAAAGTTAATTAAAACACATCCTTCATTGTCCAGAATTTAGGTAATAAATGCTCTACAGAATGCACGGAGAAGAAAGTCCAATGCTCTGTGGTCACATTTTGAATCTTCCTTTCCAGCATTATGAGAATGAGCCTCTGAGGAGCCGCCTAATCCTGTGTTTAACACAGAGCTTTGTGTGTCTATGGATGCTCTGCTGGCCCCTGGGATGAGTGAGAACCACGGTTATGATTATTTACTTCCTAGATTCTGGTTACACACAGACAATACATTCATGGCCCACTCTGGATCGTTTTTTCTAAAAGCCTAGGCATTGGTCCTAGTCTGTTAATTAAGGGACGTCAAGCTTTACTCAAAACCAATAGTCTTCAGGAAAAAAGTGAGGGGGGAGGGAGGATTAATTCAATGGCAATTCTGAAGGATTCACGTACAGGGAAAAATTCCAAAAGTCTCATTTCATTACAAAGATAAAAATGCATCAGAGTTGCAGGTCAAGTCATTCCAACAAGCCTCTCAGAGGAAAAATTCCAAAGTGAAAATTGGTGTTGTGAGCGTACTAGATGGGATAACTTTCACCCTCCTCTTCAATAACTTGATTGCTTTGTTTGTTTTTTAATAACGTCAGTTTCTTTGTGTTTCTGGCACTCGGGGCTGGAGTACATGGTACGGCAACATTGCTCCCTTAAATCAATATTTGTCCACACTCATAAAATATCTGACAAATAGATGGTCATTCATATCGTCCCTTCTTTCTTAATGTAAACTATCTATCATCTATCACCTTCCTCTATTTTCAATTACACTCTTGTGATTGTCAAGTAAATCATAGGAAAAGGCAACTAACTGAAACTCCTTGCACTTTCAACTCAGTTCAATTCCAGGTGGTGCACCTTAAAAGAATATTAGGAATCATATAACGGATGTGGTTGTCTCTCAGTCTTTACAGCAGCTAGCACAGCCAACCTTAACTAATGCAAATGCCCACTAAGTATAGGTACTGGGCCAGGGAATGGTGTGCACGCGGAGAGATCTGCCAGCCTCTACCTGGAACTCTTAGGGTCATATGCATACCTCAACTCATCCTCTTTCTTCCGATTTTAGAAAGGTGAGCAGTGCATATACCATGCAATACATAACCCACCAGGAGGGTCTAGAATAGCACCTAACATTCAAGCACGTTTAGATTCCAGCAGCTAAATGCACGAACGTTCACACTGGGCAAGACAAACCAAGATTAAAAATGGATTTATGGCAGTTTTTAAGATGCATCCAATAAGTTACAAATTGTATCAAGTAGAAAACCATTATTATACTACATGTTAACTAACTTGGACTTAAATAAAATTTTAAAAATAAATAAAATAAGAGCTGTTTTCTTTGGCTTATGTTTCTTTGGCTTATGTAGCACCTTACCTCCACGTAAGTCAGAATCCTCACAGGTATTTTCAGAGCCCTACTCTATGCCAAATTAACTGGGTAAAAATAATCCAAGCTTGTACCAAAACCTACAGAAAAGATATAACGTGGTAAGAGCAAAGAGAGGGTGGAACTGAGATGACAGAAAAAGTCAAGGAGGTAAGATGCAGAAAAGTGAGTTTTTAAAACTACCATTGAAATACATGATTCTGTGTAATTAAAAAATAATAAATCTGAGAAGGTCTATCATTTTTTCACTTTAAGCTTAATTCTCAAACACGGGCTTTTAACATATTTCTAAGTTGAGTGCTTTTCCTCAAAGAGTAGAAGAGAATTCAAAGCACAGAACATCTTTTCAGGATGTGCTTGGTGTGTTGACGAGGAAAGGCTCATCTTTACCCCTTTTTGAATATCGCTGATGGGCTCCAAAGACAGACGCAGCCATCGACAGCATGCACAGATGCTCATAATCATTTTAAGAAGAGGTTTTCAGTTGGGGGAGCTGAAGCACTCCATTTGCTAATTGCTTCCTCTGCCTGTTTTTCTGTAATCTCCCATTCAGACTTGCTTTCTGTCTTTTGAGAGTCTCTGATGTGATGAGCAGTGGGAGATACAGACCTAGTTCCCGAGTGACTGTTCCAGGTGCGCACGTCACTTTGCGTGAGCCAATTCATCTTGTCGTGCTGAATTTGTAACTTCTGTAACTTCCCCCGTCAAGTTTCAAACATGTTTTAACGACATCTTGAGGGAATCACTGCAACATACCCAATGTTATTTGTCTTAATGTACGAACTTTTGTCAGAGTTGCTAAAAAAAAAAATTATTTAACTTGGAAGTTTTCTGATTTAATTGTTAATGTTAGTGTTTCATTATTAAAACTCTATGTTAATTTGTGGGGTTGGGCCATTTCTGGATCTCTTTCTTCCTCAAGTTTCTTTAAGACATTTATCATTGAGAAGTTGCAAATTGACCTCTTCCATTTTGATCTTTATAGTGATGTCTTTATTGCTTTTGGATTGAGTGGCAGGTCATGGACAAATATGGCGACTGTCAAGAGAGCCTCGTGGACGTGAGTATAGGCAGGATGTGGGCACCCAGGATAAAGTGAGGACGTAGGTGGGGTAGTTCCATAGGTGACCATCTCCCAAGGCCTCTCCGGGAAGTAGCACATGGAAGGGCTTTCTAGATGAGATCCATACACACCAGCAGTCAGATGACCAACTGTTATTTACTGTGTGTCCCATAGACCTATGAAATTATGCAAAGACTAACAGCCCATTTACATAGCAACCCTGAGCTACTCCTGCTTTAAAAAACCAAAGCAGATTTTTTTTTTATTAAGCAAAGGAAAAACATCATCCCATACAAACTGAAAAGCACTTAGTCAACTAGTTCTTTTAAGTAACTATGCAGCTGTTCCTGATGTAAGCTGTTTAGAAATAAAAGTTTTGGAGGTAGGATATGTTAAGTTGAAACAATCGTTTTTCCTCCAAGCATGAACAATCACACATTTCCTATGATTTATTTAGGCATGATTTAGGGGTTGACTGCCAAAAAAAAAAAAAAGGTTTTAAAAAATCCCCTTTTAGGGGCGCCTGGGTGGCGCAGTCGGTTAAGCGTCCGACTTCAGCCAGGTCACGATCTCGCGGTCCGTGAGTTCGAGCCCCACGTCGGGCTCTGGGCTGATGGCTCAGAGCCTGGAGCCTGTTTCCGATTCTGTGTCTCCCTCTCTCTTTGCCCCTCCCCCATTCATGCTCTGTCTCTCTCTGTCCCAAAAAATAAATAAATGTTGAAAAAAAAATTAAAAAAAAAATCCCCTTTTATGGCAGAACTTCCAAAAACAGGATTTTAGATGACAATTAGGCAGAAAAGACTATACTATCATAGTCAAGATTTCACTACAAGTTTTACTGCAGATGGTTGCCAAATTGGATTTCCTATTCCAGACTTTTCTTTCACCTTTGCTCCAGTCCCAGACTTTTGGCTATGGAGAGCCACTTGGATATCCCACCCTCACCTCAAAGCTAAAAAGGCCCAAAGGGAACACTTCATTTTCTTAACCTTCATCTACCCACACAACAGCAAAAACAAAAACAAAACACAAAAACAAAGCCAAGAAAACCTTCCCAAGTTTTCAACTCCTTCTCAAGACTCCCCCATTATCCTAGCCTTATTCAGTCAACACATGCAAGGGAGATATAGAAAAACAAGTCACATGCCCAACATCCAGGATAGGTATTATGACAGAGTAATGCATAAAGTTTCAGGGAATAAAGAAAAGTGGCATAATCACAGCCTTTGGGGGGTGGGGAGGGTCAGGAAGTCCGTTGAAAGAAGACAACACTTAGCCTGAGAATGAAAAGATTCAAAGGAGAAGGGGAGCATTCCAGGCAAAAAGGAACAATGTGTGAAAAGAAGGCATGAGATTTCATGGTGAACTGCAAATAGCTCAGTATGATCAGAGTGAAAGACAGAGGTGGGAACACAGCAGAACTGGGATGGGAATGTGAGCAGATCGTGAAGAACTCTATTCACTGAGAAGCTGGACATATACTCAAGTAAGGAGCCACTTGAATGATGTCCAGATGCATTTCAAAAAACACACATCAGTTTTAAAAGTTTGGGTTATTGCTCAGAAAATATTTACTTAACTTTCCTTCTACTTGAGGTGGAGTATATACATCCCTGTCCCATTGACTTGGGCTTTGTCATGTGACTGACTTTGACCAAAGGAATGTAAGTCTTAATAGTACCTTTAAGTATACTTTGCCCTCCTGTGATGACCACAAGGAGAGCATATTCTAGGTAGCTTCTGTCACTTCAGCCTGAGCCCCACAATAACACCCATGCTGCAGATGTGAAGCCTGGAGTTCAAAGCCTGATCCATGGATTCCAAAACCTGGAACCAAGCCCCACCAAGTTTCAGCCTAAAAAAGAATCACTTTAGCCAACCCAAAGACTTATGAGCAAGAAAAGAAAATGCTCGTTGTTATAAACTACTAGTTTGGGAGTGATTTGTTACACAGCATTACTGTAGCAATAGCTGACTAATACATGCATGTTAGGAAATATGAGAACAATCTTTACCTCCCATCTAACCTTATACCCCTTCTTCCAAATCCAAAACACCAATGAGATATTCTTGTAATCCTTCCTTAGAATTAGATTACTAGAACAGCCTCCTAACCAATATTCCTGACTCTGGTTTTGCTCAGTTATAATCCATCCTGAAGTCTAAGTCTCAACAATTCATCTCAAACGCCACCTTGACGTCATATCTCCTCTCACAATTTGCAGGGTCTCCTGTTGCCAAGTATTTCAGGTTCAAATTCTGCCTTGTTTCCAAAAACCACCAAGTAGTTTAATCTCTTCCCCATTTGCATCCCAGAGTAATTCTTTATGCTATATCTTTGATCAGACAGAAGAACCTCTCTCCCTGAACCCCATTTAGAATATTATTTCCTTCTTTTCAGCCCATCTACAAAGCTTCTTTTTAAGCCACCTTTCTTTCATGTAGTAAACACCCTTCCAAGACTTCTTAGAGCTGCAAGGACTGTACCACTCCTATGACATTTTTAGTCTATATCACAGGAGCATCTAGTTACAAGCTGACTTTGTATGTATGCATATGTATATATCTCATCTTCCAAACTACCTTGAAATCTCTTCGAAAGCCAGGGGCGCCTGGGTGGCGCAGTGGGTTAGGCGTCCGACTTCAGCCAGGTCACGATCTCGCGGTCCGGGAGTTCGAGCCCCGCGTCGGGCTCTGGGCTGATGGCTCAGAGCCTGGAGCCTGTTTCCGATTCTGTGTCTCCCTCTCTCTCTGCCCCTCCCCCGTTCATGCTCTGTCTCTCTCTGTCCCAAAAATAAATAAACGTTGAAAAAAAAAATTGAAATCTCTTCGAAAGCCAGAACTACATCAAAGTTTACTCCATTCTCTGGCTTTCCCATCAAAGTTCTTTGCAGAATGGCTGGACACAAAAGGCAATGGATGTTTGTTTGATACCCCAAAATAGGCTTTCATTTGTTCAATATTTATGGATTAATCACCTACTATGTCCCAGGCACTGATACATAATGGCTGAAAAAAGATGAATAAGCCATCACCTAGGCCTCATGGGCTTTACAACTTATAACAACAACAAATAAATATATAAAAGGAAGCATTACTGTTTTCCCTTGAAGGAATTTCCTTCTATTTGCTGCATATATTTTAAATATTTCTATTTATTACCAGACTAAGAAGATGGAAGCAGAGCACTATAGATGCATTTCCTAAAGATGCAATCATGTCTTACCCAGAGAATTTTCTTAACCTAACTGCCACCACTCTGGGAATATGACTGTCAATTCTTATTTATTTCCTTTGCCAATGCAGTGAGGAAGGGCCGAAAGGGCATTGAGGAAGGAATCTTCTGCTAAAGTGCGCTATTTATAGTTTTCCACTTTACCAGAAACAAATATTTAAATGTATTTTCTTAATTTTCCCTTTTGTCATCTGACAGAAAGATAGTAACTTCCATAATTTATCAAAGAGGCAGCGTACTAATGGAACGGCATTTTCTACGGACACTGTCTTCTCTTTTTTTTTTTTTCTTTTTATAAATGGGGAAGCTATCTAAATAAAGCCTTAAAATTTCCCCCCAAATGTGCCAGGTATAAAGTCCTATTGTTGATTATGAAATAGAACTCAACAGCAGAATTGTAAAGTAACATTGCCCCAAGATCCTGAAAATTAGCCTTCCCATGTCTACCAAGGTACAATTTGATTGAAGATCACTTCCGGACTCTAATATCTCACTCACATTTAATGAACCTAAGAGCTGGAGTCTTAGCTATCCCAATGCAATCTGATACCAACTATGGAAGTAGATGATTTTGCCCACACTTTTAGTCCAAATCCACAATGGTCCCGGCTATGACAGATGCCAAATATAGGGAGGGGCTGATATACCTGTCGGGTGAAAGTCTTCAAATGATCAAGAAGGACAATATTAATAATTATGGTGACATTAACAGTGAGATTTTAACAATTTAAGTAAGTTTCTCTTAATATTTTAAATAACTGCATGCCTAAAAATCTAACTGATGAAAGAGCATCAGAAAATTCATTATCTTCAATTTTCAACCTTTCAATTTTAAGGAGTGTTTTCCAAGGAAAGTAGAGTCTTCCCTTGTGCCTGTTGGTGGGAGAAGAAGTCTGAAATGTTGAATATTCAACTCTATTTACAGCTCATTGGCAACTAAAATGGGAAACCTGCGAAAATAAAGATAGCAGGACCCAAGCAAGAGTGGGAAAGATGGAATGACAAAATTAAATTTCCCTGGGACCTCTTCCAGCTGATCTGTGACTGAAAAAATATGAAATGTGAAAAACCAGATGTCAGGAAACCCAAATTGTAGGGCAAGCTGTGCCCCCAAGTATGACACTCTAGTGTGACTGTCTTTGATCTTCAGATCACTTTTGAAAGTTTCGGCTAAACTCTTAATTAAACCCACCTCTCATTATAAATAACTACAATTTAAAAATCAGAAACATTTCAGTACACAGAACACATAATCTGGGAGGAAAAGAAATGGTCCAAGGACCACGGATTCAAGCTGTTCTGAGAGAAAAAGGAGAGCGGTTGCAAGTATTTTCCAAGTATTTTGGAGTCCGGGGTGGAAAAGGGACTGGGGAAAAAGGACTTTTTTTTTTTTTTTTCATTTTTTTGTTTTTTCAACGTTTATTTATTTTTGGGACAGAGAGAGACAGAGCATGAACGGGGGAGGGGCAGAGAGAGAGGGAGACACAGAATCGGAAACAGGCTCCAGGCTCCAGGCTCCGAGCCATCAGCCCAGAGCCCGACGCGGGGCTCGAACTCCCGGACCGCGAGATCGTGACCTGGCTGAAGTCGGACGCTTAACCGACTGCGCCACCCAGGCGCCCTGAAAAAGGACTTTTTAAAGTGTTACCAGTATTTCAAATTATTCTAGGCCTCCTTCAGAGCAGACATGTGGGATTAAATATGCAACAGTGAAAAGAGAGAGCATAGGCACAGAGCTAGAATGAAGGACTAAGCCGAGAGCTTCCAACAGAATTGATGTCTTCTAGAAGTCTATGAGCAAAATGTAAAGTTTGGAGTAGTTGAGTTATTGGGGTGAGTAGGCTCCATTATCACTCATTAGCTGAAGAATTAGAAAGTATGGGACGTTCATTTTACAGGAATCGTCATTTAGATTTAATCTAAAATACAACCCCAACACACACGGCCCTGAACGAAGAGCGTGCCATTCGGTGTGTTCATAAACGTTAATAATGCTCCTGAAAAGGGGCGCCTGGGTAGCTCAGTCCGTTGAGCGACTGACTCTGCCTGGGTGGCTCAGTCGGTTGAGCGACTGACTCTTGGTTTCAGCTCCGGTCACGATCTCATGGTTCGTGGTTTCGAGCCCCGCGTCGGGCTCTGCACTGACAGTGCAAAGCCTTCTCAGGATTCTCTCTCTCTCTCTGCCCCTCCCTTGCTCACTCTCTCGGTCTCTCTCTCAAAATAACTAAGTAAAAACTTAAAAGAAAAGAACGCTCCTGAAAACAACCAACCATAAGGAAATGAAGCGAGGCTAGAGTTGAACCACACAGACTCCGCAGACCCAGTCAGCAGCTTCTCTCTCATTTCAAAGACTTCTCCCCACTCCCCAATGCACTCCCCAAAGCAGCTGTACTTGCTCTATCCTGCAGTCTTCTTACCATAAGAACAAACCATCTGGAGGGTTCTGACTGTGTTTTAGTAACTCCATAGTTTATCTCTCCCAGGACAATCTGCCTTTTAAAAGAAGGGAATGAGAAGTCTATGCTAGACTCAAAGGAATGAACTCCCCTAGGTCAACAGGGGAGGAATTTCTGCAAATAAATAACTTTTCTGAGGCTCAAGTCTCCTTGTGTGCTTCTGAAACCCTCCTTCCTCATATGTATATGCCGGGGTTTCTCAACTTCGGCGCTATTGAAGTTTGGGGCTGGAGAATTCCTTGCCGTGTGTACTGTTCAGCGGAACCCCTGGTTCCCACCCGCTAGATGTCAATAGCATCCTTTTACTCAGTTATGAAAATTAAAAATCCTGAGGCACCTGTGCGGTTCAGTCAGTTAAGCATCTCACTCTTGATCTCAGCTCAGGTCTTGACTTTATGGTCTTGAGTTCAAGCCCCGGGTTGGGCTCTGAGCTGGGCATGAAACCTACTAAAAAAAAAAAAAAATTCCCAGACATTGTCAAATGTTTGGGGGGGAGGGGGGTTGGGGGAGCAAAATCACCAGTTAAGAACTGCCAGTCTACATGAAGATAGGCCTCGCTTGCAAACACCGATAATCTTAAATTCACTGCCTCAGATTTTGTTGTTTATTCTTGTGCAGTTGCTATTAGCACATAAATCACTCTTTGGAAAAACAAAACAAAACAAAACAAAACAAAACAAAACCGGAAACCTGTTTGTCACAAAATAATTAGCAGAATTGGACTCCAGTCAAGAGCTTTTGTTCTTGTTTCACTGAAGAAAAATTGACACATGAATAATATTCTCAAACAAGGACTCAGTACATCATCATTCTTTGCTCTCAGCCTGATTTACAAATATCTACTTGAAAATGTAAAGGGCAAAAAACCGACTATATTCCCTTAGACTCACTGTAGCCCTTGAAATCACTGCACCACAAAAAGTGTTAAAATGAAAAATAACTTTTAAGAACATCCAAAAACTTTGTTTTTATGAAAATTCTCATATCACTGACTTGTACGAGGCATGTCTCTAGCTCAAGTTCGACACAGTAATCTATAGAACATACTATTTTAAAATGAATGTTTATTTTTGTTTCTATTTTTGCACTCCTCATCTCCATTCCCTATAGTTTTCTAAGACCAGTGGTTTGCAACTGGGGCAATTGTCAATGTTTATAGACATATTTTGGTTATCACAACTCAGAGGCACAGGGTGAGGGGTGAGGGGAGGGGGTGTAACTGACAGCCAGTGGGTGGAGACCAGGGATGCTGGAAAATATCCCACAATGCATAGAATTATCCATAGTGCCAAGGCTGAGAAATCCCTGTCTAGACACATAATTAGAACACTCACTCATAACCCCTGATTTGGTTACAACCTAGGCATGGTACCCACGTCTTCTCCATTTGTTTACTGTCCATGATGCTTAGTATAGAGTTATATCCATTGCAGGTACCCAATGTAACTGTTACCTGAAAAATCCAGTCTTTTGGGAACACCTGGGTGGCTCAAGCAGTTAAGTGTCCAACTCTTGATTTTGGCTCAGGTCATGATCTCACGGTTTGTGGGATCGAGCCCTGTGTCAGGCTCTGTGCTGACAGTGTGGAGCCTGCTTGGGATTCTCTCTCTCCCTTTCTCTCTGCCCCTCCTTCTCTCCCCACCCCACCCAAATAAATAAATAAACTTTAAAAATCCAGCATTTTGGAAAGAGAAGACAAAGAAAGACCATTATTCTTTTTGGTTAAAACATTCTTGGTAAAACAAAAACTTCCAGTATGGTTGGAACAAAATCCTATTCTTATTTATTTTTGAGAGTGTGTGTGTGCAGGTGCACGTGCATGCACACAAGTGGGGGAGGGGCAGAGGAAGGGGAGACAGAGCATCCAAAGCAGGCTCCCAGATGACAACAGAGAGTCCAGCGTGGGGCTTGAACTCACGAACCACGAGATTCTGGCCCAAGCCAAAGTCAGACATTAACCGAATGAGCCACCCAGGAGCCCCTAAAATCCTATTTTTAAATGGATGAATTGTAACATTTGCAAAAAAACAAAAACAAAAAAATGGCAATAGAAGTCACAAATCATTGATTATGTTGGAACACAGTATCTGTTGGTTGTGCACTTGAACCTCCAGAGGGTGCTCAAGACTCTTCCTCACCCTGGAGAGCTACCTCTACCCCCTTGCCCTCTACCAAGAGGAGGCAGCTCCCAGACAGGTAATCATTTGAAGGGCCTTCTGAGGGCACAAGGAGGCCACCATGTTAGAAGGTGGGGGCAAAAAATGGACAGTAAAGAGAACTCAGATGGGGCTTAAATCTTCCTCCCTCTGTAAGTAAATTTCTTTACCATCTATTTCTCTCTTTGCATCTCTTTTCTGGAATTATAGCTAAAATTTTTGAATGACAACTGTGATCTAATTTTTTTTTGAAGATTTATATAATCGTGTCCCATTTCTCCAAGTTCTCTAAAGGCAGTAGAATTCAAACAAAACAAAAAAGGGCAGTCAAAATATTAAGGCATGAGACATGGGTGGTGAAATAGCTCAGGAAATGTAGGCACCTCACCCTTGGGACTCAGCGTAAGCCACACTAGATTCCCAGCCTGAGAAACCAAACACGTGGCCACAGCAATAACATGTTGGTTTCTGTAATCCTTGAAAGTGTATAAATAAACCAAACTGCCGCAAATAGAAATCCCATGAGCTCTTCTTGAGATTAAGAATTTAAAGCACCAATCTTCTCCTGGGCTTGGAGACTTTCAGAACAAAAAGTTTTAAGTGGAACTGGAAAACAGTTAAATATTACTGATGCACCCATATTGCTCATGTAATATTTATGAGCCACAGAATGATCATTCTGATTATTCCCAGCTGATTTTAACAAGGGATTTTTCCCCCCTCTCTTAATTAGGTGCCCGCATGCAAACAAAAGCCTATTATAGCACTCAGAAAGAACACACTGAATAAAATTAGAGTATATCTATCTTCTAAATCATTGGATAGTAGTCTAGATATAAAAATACAACAGTTCCCTGTGATCTGGATGTGAGTGCACTTGCGGTAAAACTTCAATATGATTTCAATTGCCACTCTTTGCAATTAGGGCAAGGAAACCTAAAATCAACTCTTGTGCACTCTCATAACGGATCTCAACTGAAACACATGCTTTATCAATGTCAAAGACAGGGTTGTCTGCTCTTTGGTTTGGAGGAGCAAATTATGAAATGTTTTCAGGGGACTAAGGCAAATGACTAAAATTTAAAGGAAATCATTTTTCTTACTGTTCAAAGCACAGAAGAAACACTTCAGATTCAAGTGGATGTAAGATGGGTGGGAGTTTTAGAAGCAATCACTATCCTTAAACTTGACTTTAAAAGTCTATTCAACTACAATTAGGGTCTAAATTTAAATCCCTGTCTGTTGTTGGAATAGAGGTACAAAGTTAGAAACTCTGCTCTAGTGTGCACCTACGTGTCTTTTATTGAGGCATCTTATCATATAAGTCTGCTTCCAGAAAAAGATAAAATACATTCAAAGGCATGGAATCTTTACAGGCAACAGTAAAAGGCTGGCTCCTTGTTTTACGTGATAATTAGTTTATGGAATCCTAACTTCAGAGTGTTTATGTCTGAAACATCGGACCTTATTTTAAAATGTTATTAAGGCAGTGTCTGGGTGGTTCAGTCACTTAAGCATCCGACTCTTGGTTTTGGCTCAGGTCGTGATCTCACATTTCATGAGAGGGAGCCCTGTGTCGGGCTCTGAGCCAACAGTGCTGGCCTGCTTGGGATTCTCTCTCCCTCTCTCTCTGTCCCTCCCCCACTCACACTTTCTGTCTCAAAATAAAGAAAAAAAGATTTCAAAAATAAATAAATAAAATGCTACTAAGGATTAGATCCTGTAGCAGACAGACTCTAAGATGGCCCCCAGTGAATCCCACTTCCTGGTGTTGATACAGTTCACCATAATTAATTTTCGGAGATAGTAGTAATTACAAAAGTGCTTAGTGCTACAAAGAACAAGGTACTATGGGAATAAAGAGGGATGTATCCCAGGGTAAGTTGTTAGAGCGGAGAGTGGTGGTACGGAGAGAAGACCAGGAATACTACAGTTACATATATGCCAGATTTCAACAGAAACCACTCACTTGGATGTGAATTCAGATCTTCAAGATGCCAAAATATGGAAACAACCTAAGTGCTTATCAATGGATGAATGGATAAAGGAAATGTACCATACACGCGCGCGCACACACACACATACACACACACACACACAGTGAATATTACTCAGCCTCAAAAAAGAAAGAAATCCTGCCACTTGTGACAACATGGATGAACGTGGGGGACAGTATGCTAAGTGAAATAAACCAGACACAGAAAGGCAAATACTGCATGATCTCGCTTATATGTAGAGTCTTAAAAGGTTGAACTCATAAAAGCAGAGAGTAGAATGGTAACTACCAGGGGCTGGGAGAAATGGGGAGATGTTAGACCAAGGGTATAAAGTTTCAGTTAGGCGGGATGAATAAGTTCTGGAGATCCGATATATAGCAAGCTGACTATAGGTAACAACACTGTACTGTACATTTGAGAGACAGAGAGAATCCCAAGTAGGCTCCTCACTGTCAGTGCAGAGCCCAACATGGGCCTCGAACTCACAAACTGTGAGATCATGACTTGAGCCTAAATCAAGAGTCAAAAGCCCAACCCAAAGAGCAACCCAGATGCCCCTTAAGATCTTCTCTAGTAGCAAACTTCAAGTGTCCTTACCACACACACACACACACAAGTATGTGAGATGATGCATATACTAATTGGCTTGATTGTTGTAATAGTTTCAAAATGTACACATATCAAAACATTTTGTACACCTTAAATATACACAACTTTTGTCAATTATATCTCAATGAAGCTGGAAAAAATTTAAAATCTTAAAGATGTTCTTTTGTCCCCTAATTTTATAATTGCTTCAAAATAAATTTTTGTATTTGTGGGGCACAATTTATTCTCTACAAACACATTCTATTCATTAAGATTCCAATTTTCCTACCAGTACTGAATTATAGTGCTCATAATAACCATTTCATTAATACAGTGATTCAGTTTAGATTTCTCATGCAGTAATTACTAGAAGGATTTCTTTTTCTTCCCCTCAAAGATGGGTAGCATATATTCTTTGAATTGGTTTCCAATTCCAAATGTATTTTGTTTTGTCTTTTTTTTTAAACAGGCAAAATGCCCCATATATGTCAATCTTGCTAAAGTAGATATGCTGCAGGATTCTTAGATGTAAGTCTCACACCTCTACTTAACACCATGTAACATACTGTAGTCTTTTGAAAAAGATAACCAATCCCTTTTGAATCACAGGGGATGTCAGCCTTGGAAAGGTGTTTTTGTTTTTGGTTTTGCTTTTTTAGGAGGAAGGACCACTGTGAAGCCACCATGACATCAGATCGTTCTGAGTACCCATCAGAATACCCGAGAATAAAAACACACAGGCTGGCCAATGCCCTGGACTCCACTTGGGACACAGACTCCATTTCTGAGACCCAGGACCATGCTGGAGTAATTCTGAAAAGCAAATTTACAGAAATGCAGCCATTCGCTCCATTTATTTTCCACTGTTTAGCTACTTTTTAAATAGGAAGCAGCAGCAAAATCTATCAATCTAAATGCCTTAAGATTTTTTTACTCATTATACATGAGAAAAACACCACCTGCTAGGTAGTACGGTTTCCAATGTTTCCGTGAACCAGAATTTATACGTTTGTTTTACAAGAAAAAGCCCTTCTACCATAAATATGGTCCTGTGTGATGGAAAATTAAAATTTAAAAATCTGATGCAATTTACAAGAAAGGACAAAACAAAGTGAAAATGATCACAGAATTGGTCCCATCAAAGCTGATGAGTCACGGCAAATAAGGAGGAAAGAACTGAGTCTAATGAAGACCGCTGAATCACAGCCATTCAGGGGCTCTTTTTAAGCAAGGTTAATCTCTTAAATTGGCTAGTCACTGGTAATTTGTTTGGCATGAATTCTGTTCTCTGAACAGCCAAGGGCTTGTTTGATACAAAACAGAGTGTGTGAGCGGAGGAATCACATTATAATTGATCAATTGATCTAATATTTAAAAGCTATGTCTTCCCAATTGCTTTGACAATTGTAATTAACACATTTAAAGGGTCAACCAGATTGACGCCCTTGCCAAAAAGTAGGTTTTCCTCTCCTTTTAAACAAAAATCAATGTATTGATCAAGGCCACAGCTTACCTGAGAATGGTGTGTCATCAACAGTGTTTGTGTTTTAAAGGGTTTTGTTTTGTTTTGAAAAGACAGCACCAGCACATCAGAGCTACATGATTTTTCTTTAAAGAAACAGTATCTTTTAGAGGCAATACTTTTATCCTCTGTGGTCTTCACTATCAAAAGGCCAGTAGGCCCTTCTTCTTTGGCTGACTTTTTCATGGAGAATCTATCTTTAATATGTGTGTGTGTGTGTGTGTGTGTGTGTGTGTGTGTGTGTGTGAGTGAGTGTGATAAGCTATACATTATTCAGATACTCTCAGGCCAGGAAGCAGCTTAAGAAACCATTCCCCACCTCAACATCAGGGAAGTTTAGGATCAATTTGGAAGAAGAGAGGTTCACCCGGAAAGAGAATGTTTGGGAGCACCAAGGACAGAAATATCCTAAAGTCTCCTTGTCTCTCAACTTTTCTCCAGTGGATCTGCCACAGCATCAAAACTTCTTAGTGTAAGAGTCACTGCTTTGAATGGTGGCATTTTTCTCTGAAGATCCCAGTTAAAATGCCAACGTCCTGTCTGGAAAGGGTAGTGACCTAACTATACCCACCCACTAGCTTCAAAAGCAGCTGGCCTTTCCATAATTCACCAAGTAAATAGCAGCTTTTGGCTTGATACAAGCTGAGATGTTGGCCCTCCCTTTACAGACCTAGACTTTCAGGGTTAGCGCTTATAAGACTCTTATTTTCCTTGAGGTTCTCTGCCCACCAGGAGGGAGGCAGGCAGTAGATGGCAGCTGTCTATCCTAGGGCTGCGCTGTGTGTAGCTTCTAGGTAGAGTTCAACTCTCCCTCGGTCAATTGTATTTTAAACTAAGTACTTTTGTCCTCTTTCAGTACCTACCAGAAATCAAACTATCATCTTCTTCGTGCAGTAAATGCAAAACAAAAACAAAAACAAAAAATTAGTAGCCCTCAAATACAAAAAGAATAGTGGAACGTCCATAATGAGCAAAAGCAGGTAGAAGGCTCAGGCAGACAAGCATGAATGCTTTCTCCTTCCCACACTTCCCCAGCTGCATCAAGCCCCCTGCTATGCATTTGGTGTTACCTTGTTAGGTGTTCCGCATGTGTTAAACCTTTCCAGGAGCCCTACAGAGAAAGTAGCATTTTCTCAATTTTATAGATACAGAAACGAAAGCCCAAAGATAATTTTCCAAAGCCCCCGTGTGTCTGATTGCAACGCCTGCACATTTTCTTGATGGCATGCTTGGTCCTATATTCAAAATGATATCCTTTTCCTTGGATTAAGACTTTAGCAACTGAAATACTGAACCAAAGTACAAACATTACTGGTTTGAGGTACCTTGCATTCTTCGCAAGCCTCTGCCCTCCTTTGTGCTGTGATTTATGCTCAGGGTCATCTGTGCCCATCAGGCTCTACGAAAGAGCACAGAGAGCCAACAGGCAGATCTCGGCATGCCAGTCAACAGCCCTGTTTGCCTCACTCCTCTCGCCTCTTTGACCTGGGCTGCCCTTCCGTTGTTTTCCTGCCCCCAACAATCCTTCAGAAACTCTTTGCTCCTTGGCCTGGCATAGTGGAGAAACCAGGGCTCCTCCATGAACCTTTCTCACTTGAGCATCTTCGACCTCGTGGACTTCATCCTTCCTGCCCAGCTGCTCACAGCACAGAAGTCTGCCTGGGTCAACAGCTCCTGGTCACTACCTGTCTCCCTCCATGACCCTCTCTCCTCGCTCCAGCCAGGAACCCCCATTTCGTAATAACCTTAGATTCCTGGCAAATCTCAATGTCCAGCACTCACCAACAGCAAAGTGTCCAAAGGGCTGATGTCCCAGATCTCCTATTTTCCTTTCTGCCTACCTCTTCAACTCCCAGGGCACTTCTGGTTTCTGATTATTGCTTTGGACTTTCAATCTTTTTCTTTGCTCTTTCCTATGCCACTTGCATAACCCTCTCTCTTGACTTTGACCTTTTCTCTCTGCCAACTCTTCAACTCTGGGCTGACCAGAGTCCAGTGGAAACCACTCAGTCCAGATCTCTAGTTCAAGCCTGACTCCTAGCTCGCAGCCCCTCCCGGGACCTGACTCTTTGCGCTCACCCCCTTGAGCTGTGACCAGGGTCTGTTTCCCCTGAGCCCCTTTCATCTTAGGGTACAGAGGAATCTTTTAGCATTGCCAACTGCTGCTGGATCTAATCCTGATTCTCCTGAAGACTTGAGTGGAATTCATTAACTGCCATCCTTACAGCCTTTGAGCTTTCTCTGGCAGAGGCCATGTTTGATTGCATATTCCCTAGTGCTATAGGGCATCCCTTATCACGGCTGGTCTCTGAAGTAGTTTCTTTCTTAATAAATGAGTAGCTTTCCCTCTTCATGACAAAGGAGAATAATACAAAAGACAGAAACAAAGAATGAACACTTAGCATAAAGTCACACAAAGGCCTTCTTCCAATCAGAAGATGAGCCTCACAGTCGTTCTCTACCCTCATCCACTCTGCTTCTGAGAGCAGAGCTCCTCCAGTGTCAAGGTCATTTGAAGTACCCGTGAATGTAGGGATTCTGGTTCGCAGGTGGGGGAGGGGTGCTGGGATTTTGTATTTCTAACAGGCTCCCATGTGATGTCCTGGCTACATCAAGGTCAACACTTTCAGCAGCAAAGCCCTAGATACACCCATACCTGGAGACGGACTTAAAACTGGCTTTTTTTTTTAGTATCTACTATTAAGATACCTTAGTGGGGTTTTTTTGTTTTTTTTTAATTTTTTTTTTCAACGTTTATTTATTTTTGGGGCAGAGAGAGACAGAGCATGAATGGGCGAGGGGCAGAGAGAGAGGGAGACACAGAATCGGAAACAGGCTCCAGGCTCTGAGCCATCAGCCCAGAGCCCGACGCGGGGCTCAAACTCACGGACCGCGAGATCGTGACCTGGCTGAAGTCGGACGCTTAACCGACTGCGCCACCCAGGCGCCCCCCTTAGTGTTTTTTGTTTTTTAATGTTTATTCATTTTTGAGAGACAGAGAGTGAGCAGGGGAGGGGCAGAGAGGAAGGGAGACACAGAATCTGAAGCAGGCTCCAGCCTCCAAGATGTCAGCACAGAGCCCGACGTGGGGCCAGAACCCACGAACCACAAGATCGTGACCCTGAGCAGAAGTTGGACACATAACCAACTGAGCCACCCAGGCGCCCCAAACCTGACCTCCTTCTTAAGCAATACCCACAAAATTAGACAGCTCTAGTCTGTGATTCAGACCACAATCCTTTTCTTTGAAACATCACATCTTAAAATACATTTACACAAAACCCAATGTTTTTGAACAATGATTTCCTTATTCATAGCAATGGATGGGAACACAGAAGTTGTTCCTTTCAACAAAGGGAGGAAATGGATAGAGTAAGTATGAATTAGAAAGGGGGCACTGAGAGGTGCTTGGGTGGCTCAGTCCATTAAGCATCCAACCTCAGATCTGGTGGTTTGTGAACTCGAGCCCCGCGTCGGGCTCTGTGATGACAGCTCGGAGCCCGGAGCCTGCTTCCGATTCTGTGTCTCCCTCTCTCTCTGCCCCTCCCCCGCTCACACTCTGTTGCTCTCTCCCTCAAAATAAACAAACATTAAAAAAGAACAAAAAGCAAAAGAAAAGAGGCACTGAAGTGGAGGTTACTGGACAACCAGGCAAAAATAAAGCTACTGAAGTCTGTACCTGAAAGAACAGAAGAACCCCAAAGACATGAGCCCATGGGAGAGGGAGGCAAAGTCAAGCCTTCTGTTCCAAACATTGTGCTGCGACAACTCCAGAGAGGACTTTACTGAATCTAGACAATGAAGAACCTTACTGGTCTATTATGTATCTTGAGGCCTAGCAGCTATTACTGGCTGAAGAGTTGTCTTTATTTATTCTTACATACTCATGAGGCTAAGGCCACTGGATTACAATCTCTTTTGGATACTGTATATAATTGAAAATGATTTCTAAGTTTTGCCAGTATTAAAAATTAGCATCTGGGGGCGCCTGGGTGGCTCAGTCAGTTAAGCGTCCGACTTCAGCTCAGGTCATGATCTCGCGGTCTGTGAGTTCAAGCCCCGCGTCAGTGGTCAGCACTCAGAGCCTGGAGCCTGTTTCCGATTCTGTGTCTCCCTCTCTCTCTACCCCTCCCCCGTTCATGCTCTGTCTCTCTCTGTCTCAAAAAAAAAAAAAAAAAAAATTAGCATCTGTAAGGCATTCATTAACATCTTTACATGCATCAACCTTGTTTAATTCTCTTAACAGTGCCAAGGGTTGGACCCATTTGGCAGATGAGAGAAGACAAGGAGGAGCCAGTGAGGTGGCTCAGGAGTGAGCAACAGAGTCATGATTTGAAATCAGGACCTAACGCTAGCCCTAAACTTTCAACCACTTGCTATCCCGCTTCTCTGTTACTTCTTTTGTTTTGGGTTTTTTTTTTTTTTCTCCCCAACTGGATAATTCCCATTTACTTTTTTATGTACTTTCCCTGGAAAACTCCTCTGGAATTCTAATGAAAAGGCCTGCAAGTGGACTCAAGAACAGGAGCCAGGTGTGATCAGAGAATCGAGGCAAAAGTGAGGACACAAAAGGGATATTTTGCTCCATGTACAGGTCATTGTTTCTTTCACATCCTACACTGTGTTATACTTTGGGTTTCTTTCTTTATGATTCTAATTGCTGCCCAGTGTATGGTCCGTCCTCTTGAGCTCAGTATCCTTTATTAAAAGTCATACTTGAGGGGCGCCTGGGTGGCGCAGTCGGTTAAGCGTCCGACTTCAACCAGGTCACGATCTCGCGGTCCGGGAGTTCGAGCCCCGCGTCAGGCTCTGGGCTGATGGCTGATGGCTCGGAGCCTGGAGCCTGTTTCTGATTCTGTGTCTCCCTCTCTCTCTCTGCCCCTCCCCCGTTCATGCTCTGTCTCTGTCCCAAAAATAAATAAACGTTGAAAAAAAAAATTTTTTTTAATAAAAAAATAAATTAAAAAAAAGTCATACTTGACACAGGATGCTTTAGGTTCCAAATTAAAAAACAAACCAACTGGAACTGGCTTCAAAAATAAAGAAAATGTCCTAATACACATAACTGCAGAACTCACTGCCAAGACAGGACAGTGTCAGGAACGCAGTTTCCTTCCTTCCTTCTTTCTTTCTTTCTTTTTTAATGTGTATTCATTTTTGAGAAAGAGAAACAGAGCGTGAGCAGGGGAAGAGCAGAGAGAGACGGAGACACAGGATCCAAAGCAGGCTCCAGGCTCTGAGCTGTCAGCACAGAGTCTGATGCGGGGCTGGAACCCATGGACTGTGAGATAGTGACCTGAGCCAAAGTCAGATGCTTAACCACCTGAGCCACCCAGGAGCTCCTAGAACCCAGTTTCTTTTCAACTGGCCACATCTGGGGCAGCCCTCCTCAGAGTCATAGGATGTTGGTGGCCAGAACACTACTTCCTCACTTGTACTTGAGAAGGGGGGGTGTCTCTTCCCCAAAGTATCAAACAAAAGTTCTGAGCTTCACTCTGAACCAACTCACCATATTGCCCGCATTGTAAGATGCATATTCTGCATGCTGTAAGAGCTCTGAAGTAAAATACACCTTGATGTACATGTTACATGTTTTGTTACATGTTGATGTATAGTTCTGTCAAGGTTTTTCCGCACTTTTTCTCAGTGGTACCTAAACCAGTGTGCCCTTTTGGGTATCTAACGCTGGGGCAATAGCCTAAGACCAGTCAACAGTGGTCCCTAGGGCTGGAATGGCCCCAAACCCTGCACCAAATGCATTACTGCTTTTTGCCATCAGAGAGGATGGGACGACTGTTGGGAAGACAATGGAAATGTGAAGTTACTAGCTACATACTAAGGAGAAAAATCTAACAGTGCAACATCATTCATTCATTCGTTCACTTATGTATTCATCAAAATGAAAGCCACGGAACAGCTCACACCCTATGCTGATATTTACAGTGTTAAATTACATAGACACACACACACATCTCTACATAAGTAATACAGTTACAATACTGCAATCATTCCCGAGTCATACTCTGCAAATACCCATCAAATATAAGAAATGTCAAGGCCATAGCTAATGTGTACTATGGAATGTCACACTCAAAACTCTTCGCTGCAAGTGAAAGCAAACAGGTCTCCCTGCTCCTAACAAAATCTGGTGCAAGCAAGGCAGCAACTCACATTCCGATTTTGGAATAAGGATGGCAGGCTGGCCCATGGCTAAGACACATACAGTGACTCACAGATTGCAGAAGGGAGGAAATAAAGAAACCCTGGGGATCAGATCATGGCCTGCAGAAATCTAGAAGGCCCAATGGGAATACCTTTGACAAATCCAGCCATTGTAAACCATGTGAGACAAACAAATGATCTGGAAGAGGGGAAGAACAATTGCCAATTACACAAACCGACCACCAGATCAATGCTATATTTATTCGTAGAGGAGGCTTAAACCAGGGGACAATCAAATGAAATTGGATTGAACCAAAGGGGTGATTATCCAATTTCTAGGAGATTCTTGGTGCTGGGAATAAATTCTCTGCCTCAGCTATGTGTAGCATGAGATAAATGACAGGCATTTGTGATGAGAGCCCCAGTGAGGTCAAACCACATTAGCAAAACTAGCAAGTGCTTTAGGCAATCACTGAAACCTTCCGGGAAAAATCATTTCACCCAGCCAAAGTGGCAGAGACTTGCAGTCAGCAGAAATTTTATTCCTGACTTGGCTTAAACACCTACTCTTTCTGTTCCCCTGATGGTTCTTGGGGTAGTTCCTATCTATGAAGAGTGGTGATCCAGCTCATTGGCTTAGAGCATTGTTAGTTAATTTTTGTGATTGGGCACAGTCAGTTAGTGCTGGGACCAAGCCCTTCTCTTCTGTTTTCTAGATAGAGTCAGTGAGATGAAGCATTTAACCAGACCACAGGCCATAAGGTGTGGGCAATGGAGACACAAAAGAGTGATCAAGACGGTTGCACAGAGGGTTACAGAGTTGAAAGGGCACCTTAATAATATACATCTTTGGAAAAGTGTCTTTCTTTGAACTGGGCAAGAGACTCAAATTGCCTAATCTCTTGGTGCCAAGAGGCATCACAAAATTAGTAAAGCACTCCCAAATGCAGCAAATGATACCTGTCCCTGGTTTTGCTACAGGATCCTAGCAACCCCCCAAATACCACAACTACTGGATCTGAGGGTAGGGGAGGAATGTACTAGCAATGGTTTATTACTGTAACTCATAACAAGACTACCTGTGCTTTGGATAGTCCAATGAGGATTTGTGAGAGTAGAGAGGCAGGAATAAAGGCAGGGAGCAGCAGAATAGACCCTTTTAATCTATGAAACTAATTACCTTGAGAGATGTAGGAATGAATTGCTATGTTTGTTACAAATTTTTCAACAGCAAAGTCATTGTTTTGTTAAATCATGTAGATTCCAGGCTTTCTGCATCTCCCGAATCTCAAATTTAGCCAGCTTTTCACAGACTGCAACATTTTGCACTTAAATTCATCAGTGAGTTTACATCAAGGTGGCCTTGGGCTCCTATGTGATCTTGATGACCAATGCCATCAAGGCAATTTTTTTCAGTTTATTTAAGTAATCTCCACACCCAATGTGGGGCTCGAACTCACCCGGAAGACTGAGATCAAGAGTTGCATCCTCTTCCAACTGAGCCAGCCAGGCGCCCCAAGGCAGCTTTAAACTTGGACCTAATTCCAAGCTGCAGGACAAACCCCTACAGTTGCTTTAAGGCCATTTGGAATCTTAATACCTATGATTCTTTTATTCCATTCTTCAAGTCATTGATGAAAGGCTCCCTATTTTCAGATCGAAGGTCTAAACCCATGGAAATGCACGGGTGATTCCCCACCCCGGGATGACATTGCCCCATCAGCAATGTTCTTGGTAATGTGCCTCCACAGTTGAAGTCATCAGTATTGATGAGGAAGTTCAGCAACTCGGCCTGGTTTCAGCAAACGGACTGAGGCCGTACTAGAGGTGTCACCTAAGAAGACTTTCAAGGCACTCTGCCACAGAAAGAGCCAATAAGAGGTCCCTCTTAGCAGTCCTGTGGCAGAGAGGAAACACTGATGAGAAATAGCCTCTGTTTTTGGTCTAGTCTCCACTGGCACAATACAACTGGAGAGAAGATCCAATTATGCAGACTGTTCAGGCCCCAATTCATACTCAACCATGGCCTGCCTGGTTGTAAGCTTTGCTTTAATAATAGCCTTGCCTGAAATGGTCTCACACACGGTCTTCCCACCCTAGCATCCTGTTATAGTATCTTTACAACCCGGAGGCCACGAACTGCCCTAAAACGTGATCCAACTTCTGGGAGACTTTCGGTTGGGAGAGATTTCTCTGCTTCAATTACTGTGGTAAGAGATAAATGACAGGCATTTTTGACCAAAACACAATAAGTTCAAAACTAGCAAGTGACTTAGGGAATCATCAGAACCTTCAGGGAAAAACCGGTTTTCCACAATCCTAAATTTCCTCATGAGACAACAGAGGCATCCTCCCCCCTGCCAGCAAACTCACGCTTGTCTTGTCTTCCTTGGGACCATCTGCCACCTTTTAAAAATACTTCCCTGTAACAACTACACAATAACAGCACCTCATTGGGCTGTTGAGGGTATTAGCACAGGGCCTGGCCCAAAACATAAAAGCTTTTCTCGTGAACGAGAACCAAGGCTCAAACAAGGGGGGTTGGGGGTGCAGGGGTCCCCAGCTGGTCACTCAAAAAGGGAATGGAAGAGCAAGAGGAAGATGGAATGGGAAGAACTGGTGGACCTGTGCGGTCACAAGAAAAAGGGCATGCAGAACTCTAGAAGTTGGCCGTGTCCCTCAGTGAAGATACCTACTACAGACCTTCCGTTTCTCCTCGGAGGAAACCAGGTCAGTGAGAGGAGCACCGGCAAGGAACAAACCTGCTCCAGCTGCTACCACACTTGGTGAGGAGTCCTCCACTTCTCAGTGTATCCCAGGCTCTGACAGTCCCCGTCTAAGCTGAAGGAAGCTGGTGCGCTGCCCCTGCAGGCCCGAGTCACTTACAACAGGTGTTCATTGCAAAAATGCAAATGATCAGGGCCTAGGGTGAGCGCTCAAGGCATTGAGAATGTACAAATTCAAAAGCTTATTGCTTTGAATGCATCTTGCGCATACAAGTCAAGCAGGAACTTGGAAGGCACAGCTCTAATTGAGGCAGTAAATTGGGACTCTCAAGTTCAACTTAACAAAAACGCATCTGTCAGGGTCTCACAACCCACCATCATAGAACAGCGCTGTCCGGGCAAAACAGTTCATTACTTCGCACGTTTTCAGTAGTAACAACAGGGAGAGGCAGTGTCTCCTCTTTCTGAGGCAATGAAATGGGGAGAAGCCCCCGACATGGGCAAGATATCTCTTTTTTTTTTTTTTAAGTTTATTTACTTATTTTGAGAGAGACAGAGAGAGCACTAGCAGGGGAGGGGAGAGGGAGAATCCCAAGCAGGCTCCACGGCATCCACACAGAGCCCAATTTGGGGCTCAAACCCACAAAACTGTGAGATCATGACCTGAGCCGAAATCAAGAGTCAGATGCTTAACTGAATGAGCCACCCAGGCGCCCCTAAGGTATCTTTACATCTAACGTTCTTGAGGCTGCAACGCCAGGACGGCAATAATACTCTTTTTTCATTTTATTGTTCATATTTTTCATTGCTCTTACCTCTTGCCACGAAAAGCATAAAAGAAACTCAGATAAGCAGTTAAAACTCACACCCAAGCCACCTAGTTGCTGATGGCTGGGGAAGTAGGGGCTGAAATGAGGATCATTAGAAGAGAATCTTCTAGTGTAATCCAGATAAGTGTGGCCACTCGGAAAGTTTAATCGAGCCTACTTGAAAAAAATCAGCCGCATTCATACAAGTTGGGCACTTAAATATAAGTGAAACTGGAGATTTAAGAGATGAAGTATTCAGGAGGATTTTGGATCGAAGTGAGAGTCTGTGTGAATCAAAGGAATTGTCGCTTGGCATTACGGGAAAGGTTAAACAGAAGAAGGTGAAATTCAACCGAGTTGGTTTTCCTTACTGATTTCACTTTGGAAAAATATTAAAATTGGTAAGAAAATTAAGTCTTGGTTAAAATATTTCAAAAATCATAGAGGATTGTTACATATCCATGCTATCTTTTCAACTCGTTGCACAGCAAATTGAGGCTATTACAGCTAAAATAACATTATGATCATTAGATGCAAATGTTTCCGTGGCATAGAAAAGGTTCAATTAAATCTACTCTTTGTATAAAGGCTTCTTTCCTTCCAGGTTTGCATAGATTTCCACTAGATTTTCAGCCTCTTTCAGGTGAGGTTTGTGTCTTAGATGTGTTTTATCAAGCACGGTGCTTACAAAATGCTCCCTTATTGACTCATTGAATTTTAAAATACGGAGTTCAGGAAGTGTGACAATATTGTGAGAGATATCCAAAAGCTATTATTTCCTCCTTTTTAGAAAGGAAAGAACTTTTTGATTGGGAACATAATAAGGTTGCTTCTAAATAACAATCAAATCAAGACACTATTCAAGTTCCATACTGGGGTGAGAACGGGCAACACCATTTTCCTTTGTATTCGTGTATTGTTTTTCTTTTTCTTTTTAAATTTAAGATGCTGAGAGAATGGAAAGCAACCTACGGGAACCATGTACTACTGACAAATGAATGCTGATTTCTGTTCCCAAAAACATGACTAAACAGGAAGATGATTTTGCTGGACTCATCCTGCCAGACACTCCAGGGACTCTTCAGGGAGCAAAACATTTACACAAACAATGGGAGAAGCAGGTGATCCTGGAGAAATGACAACAGCTTTGGGAGCACGTGTATTGATCTAAACAGGCAGAAGTAATACCTTTTTGGACACTGAGATAAGTTCTAGCGTATTGGTGAGTTCTATTCCCGATTACAATGTACTTCATGAAATTATTCTGGTGTATAAGCTCAGTAACGTGAAGGAATCCTCTGCAGAAAACTACAACTTGGAAATGGAGGCACTTTCATTCAGCATTTAGCTCAAATTCATCCAACCATTCAACCATCAATTATTGAATGATTACTCTGGCACAACACCCTTCTAGTTAAGATAGCATGTGGTCCTGTCCTCCTAGGAATCTAATTTGGAAAACAGGATATGAAGGAGGCAGA
>NW_024420331.1:1577104-1580683 GCF_014898765.1 Herpailurus yagouaroundi
GAATAACACCCCCCCTCCCCCCCCCCCCGAAGATGTGCACACCCTAATCCTAGAACCTGTGACTGTGTTCCATTAGATGGCAAAGGGACTTAAGGTTGCAGGGCAGTAATCAGCTTACTTTACAATGGGAGAGTGGCCTGGGTTTTCCAGGTGAGCCCAATGCAATCACAATACAGTAGTCCCCCCTCATCCCTGAGGGACGCTTTCTAAGACCCCTGGTGGATGCCGGAAACCACTGTAGTGCCAAAAACCCTGTACAGATGGTTCCCAGCTTTACAATTTTACGATTTTTCAACTACGCTGGTGCGAAAGCAATACTCATTTGGTAGAAACGGTAGTTGGAATTTTGAATTTGGATCTTTTCCCGGGCTAACAATATGCAAGAAGATCCTCTCCTGTGATACCAGGCAGCGGCACCGGCCGCGGTTCCCCGCCAGCCACGCGATCACGAGGGTCAACAACCGATACACTGACAACCATTCTGTACCCAGACAACCATCTGTTTGGCACTTTCAGTACAGTATTCAATAAATTACATGAGATAGTCAACACTATTATAAAAGAGGCTTTGTGTGAGAGGACTTTGCCCAACTGCAGCCTAAGCTATGATGTCTGGCAGGTTAGGCGTGCTAAATGCATTTCAGCTTTCGAGATCTTCAACAAACAATGGATTTATCGGGATATAACCCTGTCATAAGTCCAGGAAGATCTGTATATGTCATGGCTTTCCTGTACATACATAGCCATGATAGTTTAGTGTATAAATGAGGCACAGTAAGAGATTAACAACTAATAATAAACTAAAATTACAATATACGTGTAACAAAAGTTACACGAATGTGGTCTCTTAAAATATCTTATTGTACTATATTCGACCTTCTCGTGACGTAAGGTGCCTATGTGATAAGATGAAGGGAGGTAAATGATGTAGGCATTGTGCCTAAGAGTTAGGCTACTGGCGACCTTTTTTTTTCAATGTTTATTTTTGAAGGGGAGAGAGAGAGAGAGAGAGAGAGAGAGAGAGAGAGAGAGAGGGAGTGCGCGCGCGCGAGCGGGGGAGGGGCAGAGAGAGAAGGAGACAGAATCTGAAGCGGGCTCCAGGCTCTGAGCTGTCAGCACAGAGCCCAATGCAGGCTCAAACCCACGAAATATAAGATCATGACCTGAGCCAAAGTCGGACGCTTAACCAACTGAACCACCCAGGCGCCCTTACTGGTGACCTTCTGATGATGCATCAGGAGAAGGACCATCTGCTTGCAGACTGTGATGGGCTACAAGTAACAGAAACCGTGGAAAGCGACAGGGCTGGTGAGGGGGGGGGACTCCTGTAGTTGTCATCCCTAAAAGTAGAAGAGGGAGGCAGAGAAGAACCAAAGAAATGGTAGTGCAGGGAGGACCCAGCCTGCTGTTGCTGGCTCCACAGATGGCAGGAGGCAGACCCAGCCAGTGAATATGGGTTGCCCATTAGAAGCTGGAAAGGATGGGAAGATAAATTCTCTCAAGCCTCCAGAATGGAATGAAGCCCTACCAACACTTTGATTTTAGCCTCATAAGAACCATTTCCAATTTCTGACCTCCAAGACGATAAATGTGCATTCTTTAAATCACTAAGTTTGCAGTAATTTGTCACGGCAGCAATAGAAAATTAACACAAGTGTAATTATAAACAGAAAAATAACTATCTGCAGTAGTAACTGCCTAGTGCCAGATGGTAGGAACCACACGTTTCACAGGATATTGGTACCCTGAGGGAAAGGCTCACTTTCCCAAAGGGCCTGGAATCTTACTGACTGGGTGTTTTAGTTCCCAGACAGGGCAACATGGGAAGGCCCACTGTGTTTGATCTGTAGTACAGGGAAGTGGTCTCCCAACCACAAAGATCATTAGAACATTCTTCAGGAGCATCTTAAAAATACTGAATTCCAGCCCCACCCCCAGATTCTGATCCAAGTAGGTCTGATGTGGGAGCTGGGATTTTGCAGTTTTTAAAAGCTTCCCCATCTCCTAGGTGAATCTTATGACCAGCCAAATTTGGGGAACACCTCCTAGGAGATCTTCTGTCGCGCACCTAACAAACTTGGAAAAACATGGGAGCACATCAGTGCAGTTTATTTGGGCTTTAGGATCCCTAGCGACTTTTTCCCTCTCTGCAGTCTGGTAACTTAAAGCTGGCTCTGCCTCCTATCATCCCCCACCCCCAAACCTCCTTTGCAATCTATCTGCTTAATTCAGTTAAGAGTTACCAGTTTTGGGGTGCCTGGGTGGCTCAGTAGGTTGAGGGTCAGGCTCTTGATTTCAACTCAGGTCATGTGAGATCGAGCCCACATCAGGCTCCATGCTGACAGCGCAGAGCCAGCTTCTCTCCCTCCCTCTCTCCGCCCCTCCCATGCTCAAGCTTGCTACCATGCTCTCTCTCTCTCTCTCACAATAAATACACATGGCGGGGGCGGGGGGGCAGGAGGGGGGGGGGGAGAGCTACTGGCTTTGCTCCAGTTCCTTGCCTGAGGCTTACCAATTGTGGCCTGGACTCTCCCTACCTTCTTAAGGAAAACACGTCTCAGATGGAACATAAATGAGCTTGTCCGTGCATCTCTGTTCTTTCTGTTCCGCTCATCTGCAGTCAACATATTTAGTATTAATTCTCGTCAGTTCCATCTCACTGGCTGCAAAGGAAATGGTCATTGGAAAGGAAATGGTGGCAGGCCTACAATCCGTCATCTTTCTTAAAAGAAAGTTTACTTGAATAAATCCTTGTGAAATGATGCTAACAACAGACCTCCTGGCAAACTGATGGCTGGTGCAAGATTCCTTATTTATAAAATTCTTTCAGCAAGACATACCTGATCGGTCTAGGATGGTTTACGGCAAACAGGCCTGGAATCTACTGATTTATACGGCATTGGAAAGGTTATCTAAGCCATGTAACTAAGTATAAATGTTTTGTGGCCCTACTGTATAATCAATATAGCAGCATACATGCTTTGGAGCCTCACATGTTAAGTCTCTAATAGACTGTGTCCTACACAAGAAGACATGCAATAACTGAGCGGTTCCAGCCCTGTCTGTGCCTCGCAATTTGTATCTTAGAAATTATTAAGATCTCTGATTCATGCCCGAATAATTCTATCCTTTCTCTTATCTCACCTACCCTAGTACAGGTATTGAAAGAAATGAGATAAATAAAAAATAAGGAAGATAAGGCAAGAAAGAACACAGGCACAAATTTTGCTTAGTAGTGGTGGTGGTGGGAGGGGCTCGTAGGAGGGAGAGAATAGAGGAAACAGAGGCAGCTGGAGTTAGTTAAAGCTATAAAACGGGGTAAAGAGAAACAGTAGAGATCATATTTTAAAGGAAAGTGCTTGACCATAAGAGAATTTTTTCTAAACGTCTATTGAGAGAGAGCATGTGCACGCACGAGTGGGGTGAGGGGCAGACAGGAGGTAGATAATCCCAGGCAGTCTCCGGAACTAGCAGGACAGAGCCCTCTGCTGGGCTCGATCTCACAAACTGTGAGATCATGACCTGAGCCAAAATCAAGAGTCAGACACTTAACCGACTGAGCCACCCAGGCGCCCCAAA
>NW_024420331.1:1580783-1594117 GCF_014898765.1 Herpailurus yagouaroundi
CCGGGGGAGTCTCGGGATTTCTGCTGAAAGCCTGCCATTGTCTTCCTCCTCCCTCCCCCCCACCCCGCACAGACTATCGGGGAGGGGGCAGGAACTCTGCCGAGAGCCCGGGGCACCTCCAGGGGGAACAGCGGGGTACCCCAAGCCTCATTGAGAGGGGCTTCAAGGATCGTTGAAGAGACTGTGTGCTACTGACGTGCCCGTAGTCCAGCTCCACCCCAAGAGTTGCTGTGCCAAGAAAGTCATCGTCATCTGGCTGAAAACCCACTCTTCCATACTCTGCTCTGTGATGCCGGATGTCCGTGTCAGCTTCTGCTTTGCCAGCCTCTCCCCGATAGGCTCTTTCAAGAGGGGCACTAGAGGGAGGCTGGAAGCCTGGAACAGGAAGACACGCGCGCGTTCTGCTGAAGGTCAGCCATTGGCGTGCACTTCCCTAGTGGGAGCTCAGTAATGCCTCTTCACTGCAGCAGAAGTTTGTTCCTGTGGCTGAACAGTGCCCTTCCCAGAAGCACGGGTCACAGAGACGCCAGCTCTTGGAGGCTCTTCCTCTCAGGTTCTAAATTCTCCTACCTGCAACCTGGTCCCTCGGATCTGTCAGCCCATAGAGATGGCAGTAGTTTTTAGCAATGGCTACCTCCCAGGGGCCACCTTGTAGCTCTTCAGCAGTCAACGACTAACGTTAAGTGTTGCAGAGCGATACTCTGTTCACGCTGCCGGTGTGCTTTCTTCCTCCCGACGGGACAGACAAATCAGGAGTGGAATGTGGAGGGACACCTGGGGGAAAGAGCGCCAAAAGGAATCCTCAGGGGAGTTAAGAGGCGTGCCCTCCAGCTTGAGTGTCTAACTCCCACTTGAAAAATCTGAAGGGCGAAAGGTGAAGGGCAACCCTGGGGTGGATCTGAGCTCCCAGTGTCAGTCGGGAAGGATAATGCAGAAGTGCTTCCCAAGGACTAGATGTCAGCTGTTGAATGAAGGTGAGAAGGCACAGCGTCGCTTTAATCCTATAGAAGAGGACCACCGGGAGGGGCAAACAGACTTGGCAGAGAGAAACTGGAGATACTTCCAGATTTGTCAGGGCTAACAAATGAGTAACAAGAACGGATGAAAATGCTCAAGATACAAAAACAAAAACAAATCAACTTCATATCCCTGCCTAGTGAGGACACCAAGGCTAGACCTGTCTGGCAGTACCAGGCACGTAAGAACTTTCTGGAATCACTGAAAGCTATTCAGTGGATATGACATACAAAATTATCATTGTATCCTTTCAGCACAGGCAGAGCCCTCCCTCCTAGCTGACATTTCCTGGTATTTAGAATAGCAGACAAAGACCAATCAACTTCGTAAGAGGTACAGACGTGCATATTCGGTGACCTCAGATGTAGTAAACAGACCCCCAATCCCACCCCAGAGAGTTTTAGGTGCAACCCGGAACAATTACAGGACTTACTGGGGAAACACACAGATGTGTCGAAAAGCCCGCAAAGAGGAAGACAATTATAACTCAGGTACATGAACGACCCCAATGCACCCCGGGTCTACGGGAAGACCAGAAGCACCTTGCTGTAGGCTGAACCGTCATCTGTGCAAAGTGAATGTTCTCCTTTTCAACAGAAAAAATTCTTTCTTTTGAATTTATTCTATTCATCAATTTGGACTTTTTTTTATATTTATTTTTATTTATTTTTTTAATGTTTATTTATCTTTGACAGAGAGACAGAGACAGAGCATGAGTCCAGGAGGGGCAGAGAGAGGGAGACACAGAATCTGAAACCAGCTCCAGGCTCCCAGCTGTCAGCACAGAGCCCGACGTGGGGCTTGAACTGATGGACAGCAAGATCATGACCCGAGCCGAAGTCAGACGCTCAACCGACTGAGCCACCCAGGCACCTCCCCCGCCTTTTTCAATATTTAAAGAGAATGTTTTTATCTTACCATGTAAATACGTTTGGAAATGACAGTACATTCAGTAGAGGCCATTTTAATACTGCATTTTGTACAGGAGAGAGGATAGAGAAAAGAAGATCACAGGAATTCCTACTCCAGACAAATAGTCACCACGGCCCTCAGGGTGACATGAGGAGTCACCAGGAGGAAGGAAGTTGGGAAAAAAAAATCTTATTCCTGCAGCCCCAACAATCCTTAGGTGGGAGCTGGGGAGGCAGATGGCTGTGGAGACCGGAAGATAGGCTGAGGGGGCACCATGCTCTCTCGCTGTCATCTTTTTTCGGTCTTACATCCACATTGCCACTGAGGTTCTCTGTGCCATAACGGCCTATAGCAAGCCGCTTCTGGTCTTCCTGACAACCCGGGGTGCGTCAGGGTCGTTCATGTCCCCAGGTTATAACTGCCTTGCTCTTTCCAGCCAACGAGGGTCTCTAGTGACATGATACTTGAGAGCATTCCAAGATAAGAAGTGATACCCATTTAATAGGTTTTAAAATGCTTTAGCTTCGTTCAGCTTCTCTACGAGTTTCTGTTTGGTGCTTCTACGGCCTCCGGAGCTGATGGTCACTCCAAACTCACTGTCACATCCTCATCTGCATACTAGGGCTTCTCATGGGTCACATGCTGTCAGTACCCAGCCGGTGGAAAAGTGGAAAAGTAATACGGTGACGATGGGTGGTTAACCACTGCCCCTCCCCTCGCCCCCACACTCTTGATTTTTCTTTTTTATACTTGTGAAAGGGTTACGAGGGAAGTTCTGCCTAGGTCTCTGAAACATCTTTAGTATTAGCTGTGTATTTATCCCATTTTGTTCTTTTTCAAGTCTTACAAAGCAGACGGTGTTACACTCTGAATAAATAAGTTCCTTCCCTCTCCCCGGCCCCCGCCCCCCCCCCCCCCAGTTGTCTTGCCTACCCTTCTTCTGCCTCTCTTTCCACTCTGGAAGAATCAGATACCATGGTTAACAACCTGAGAGGGGAGGAGAAGCTTCGGAGGAGCAAAGAGAGTAAACGCCAAGTCAAACGCATCCTCTGGCTGCAGTAGGTTTAAGCTCAGGCGCGAAGTCTGGCGGCACCAGACAGCTGAATCACTGGGTTGAGATGGTCTTGTGAAACTGAAGCGCCCATGGGAATCTTTATTACCCGAGAGTCGCTGCACAAGAGTAAAACAAAACCTTACAGAACAGACTTAAAGGGAGAAAGGAATCAAAATGAAAGTTGCTTTTGGATTCCACCCCTTAAGTCCTTCTTGTTCCACATACTGGTTATAAGTAGGTAATCAAAGGACAGTAAGGTGAGAAGTTAAATAAGGATTTGATTATCAGGCTAAAGAGTTTGGACTTCATCCTTTCAGGCAATAGGGAATAAATTAAATTTAACTCAAACAGTATTGAGCACCAGTGTAGACAGCGAGGATATAAAAATGAATAGAACGGGAGGTACCTCCATAGAGGTAGCAGATACATATACACATGAATTTAACATGCTCCAATAAGCCTGTTTCCGATTCTGTGTCTCCCTCTCTCTCTGCCCCTCACCCATTCATGCTCTGTCTCTCTCTGTCCCAAAAATAAAATAAAACGTTGAAAAAAAAATAAATAAAAATAACATGCTCCAATACTCTGTGATGAGAGCTACGATCAAGATGTGCCAAGCAGATGGCATGTACAAGGCAGAGCTTCATCAAGAGTAATCTGTTGGGGCGCCTGGGTGGCTCAGTCACTTAAGCGTCCGACTTTGGCTCAGGTCATCATCTTGCGGTCTGCGGCTTCGAGCCCCACATCAGGCTCTGTGCTGACAGTTCAGAGCCTGGAGCCTGCATTGGATTCTGTGTGTGTGTATCTCTCTCTCTCTGCCCCTCCCCCGCTCGTGCTGTCTTGCCCTCTCAAAAATAAATAAACATTAAAAAAATTTTTTTAAAGAGTAAATCACAGGATTACACTACGGAATAAAGGCAAAAGAAATCTGCAAAAAAGACAGGGCACATCCATCTTTGTATGGTAGGACATTTACATCCTCAAGTACCTATGTGGACATCAACATTTGTAACCACGCTTAAAGCCATAAGAGTCCCTGGAAAATTGTGCCACAAAACAGATCACTGGCAACCGTCTTTAACAAGTCCTTGATATGGATCAGTGCATTTCAGTTGCAGACTGCTTCTCAGGTTCTCTGTGGTGGCCATGTGTGGCCTTGCCAATGACAGAACGCAAGGACACCCAAAAGAAGGAAGGGCTGGTAACTGGTCAACCCCTGGGAAAAAAGAACTTGACTTCCTTTTCAGCCTTTAAAATCCAAATGGTCCCTGGCAACGCCCACACACACCTAGCAGCTGGGAATGAAAACTGGAGGAAGGAAAAGAAAGGGGAATCACAGGAAGTCCTAAACGCTCCACAAGGAAGCAGCTGCATATGGATATATTATTCCCCAACACTGCAATAACCAGTACCGCAGGGTATGTACTACAGCGGATCGGCTCTGGGATGTACGCCCCATCTGCTGAAAGGCTAACACACCTGCTATTTTCTGTGCATGTTGTTCCTTTTCAACACTGATGGATTAGGGTTTCCCGAATTTGGTGAATGATGCGCCATCATTGGAGACGCTTGAACCTCCAACAGAACTGTCTGAGGCATCAAGGATTACTGTTTGCAGAGGTGATTTTTTTCCCCCTAGGATGTAGGGCATATGTTACTTAAGGCCTTTCATGTCCTTTATAGAAAGTAGTTGTGTTGAGAACAAAGCAGGTCTGCTTCACTTATGGAAAGTGCTTCAAGAAATGCTATAAAGGAAAACACACTCCTGTGTCTCCTTGACTCACTACTCTGCAACGACACAGCTTCACTTCTGACACCAGGTGTGTGGGTTTCCCACACACGAACAAATTCTGTGACACCAGCTCAGTGTCCCATAATTCAATTCAATTCTGACACTATCTACCTAGAGTAGCATCAGATCCCACGGCTTAAGGGCCTCAGTTCTGCCATGCCCCCCCCCCCCCATCACAGACAGACAGACAAACACACACACACACACACACACACACACACAGGCCCTCCACCCTGCAGACACCAATAACAACTCCAGCTTACAACCCGTGCTTTTGACTGGAGGTCTCTAGGACTCCCTCCTTGAGTTCAATTAATTTGCTAGAGCAGCTCATTGAACAGAACTCAATTTTACTAGATCACTGACCTATCACAGAAGATATTCAAAGAACACACCAACAACCAGATGAAGAGATACATAGGGGTAGCTCCAGAAGTTTCCAAGCACAGGAGCTTCGGTCTTCATGGAGTTTGGGGTAGGTCACTCTTCTTACATACGGACGCTTCTTGTTCACCAACATGGATGCTCTCGGAACCCTGGACTTTGGGGGTTTCATGGACACTTCATTACACAGCATGACTGGTGAAATCAATGGCTGTTTGTGATTAATTCAACCTCCAGCCCTCTTCTCCTCCCCGGAGGTGAGGGGAGGGGACGCTGAAAGTTCCAGCCCTCAAATCAAGATGGGTTCCCCTGGCAACCAGCCCCCACCCTTAGGATACCTGGTGCTTTTCAAAAGTTACTTCATTAGCAAACTCAGGAGTGTTTGAAAGGGACTTGCTATGAATAACAAAAGGCATTGTCACTCTATCACTTAGGAAACAACTAGGACTTCAGGAGTTCTGGGCCAGGAATGGGACGAAGATCAAATGTATATTTTTTATTATAAATCACTGATGGGATCCGAACACAATGCCGCAAAATATGGCATCTTGGCATACTGAAGCCGAAGGAGTCTGAGGAGACAATAGATGCAAGGAGGTCACTCTTGGCCCTGCCCCCATCCCATGCTGCCCTAAAACAGCTCATAAAACCTCAAGTGAGAGGGGGCCTCCCTACTCCAGGAGCAAAGCCGTGTCCATAGCTCTCAAGACAAAGCGAGGAGAATGTGAATGGAGAGGTCTTGCTAACTCCTCTTGCCCCTGCCCCCCTCATTTAATTCTTAGGACCAAGTTTCTTTGGGTCTTCACTTCTTTATGAGGGTTCTGGAATCATGTAAAGCTTATATTCAATACATGTGGTTATGCTTCTCTCCTGTTCATCTGTCAGTTTAATTTTCAGACCCAGCCAAGGACCCTAAGAGGGTCAAGGAAAACTTTTTCCTCCCCAACATCACAATACCACAAACACAACCTGCAATACTAGTTTGGGTTTTCCCTTAAGATTATTTTTGGGACATAAACTACATTTTGATTTTTTTACATGATTTTTTTAAATAATGTTTTAAGTTTATTTATTTATTTTGAGAGAGAGAGAGAGAGAGAGAGAGAGAGAGCGCGCGAGCACCGGAGGCGCAGAGAGGGGTAGAGACAGAGAATCCCAAGCAGGGTCCACACTGTCAGCAAGGAGTCTGATGTGGGGCTCGAACTCAGGAACCACTAGATCATGACTTGAGCAGATACCGAATGAGCCACCCAGGTGCCCCCATAATCTTTTTTTTTAAGGTAAGCTCTATGCCCAACATGAGTCCTGAACTCACAACCCCAGCATCAAACAGTCTCACGCTCCACCACCTGAGCCAGCCAGGTGCCCCTTTTTGCATGATTTTTTTTAATGCCCATTTAATTAAATTTAATGGAGTCTAAAACTACCAAACATGTCTTTTATTTTCATATTGCTTTTTGGTATAAAATAGCATATGCAATATAGAGAATCATATTTTCTCACAAAATGCAACTTTCTAAAGTAATGGTAACTGCTGGAATTAATCCCAGATTGGTGGTGGAGGGAAAAGCTATACTAATAGGAGTGTCTCAATGATTTAAACATTCTAAAGATGATAATGAGCCTTACCACCATCCAACAAGTTGCTCAGTGACTGGAAGTCACCCTGAACTCATGAAAACTCCTGCTCCTCCCCCACCATCCACTACAATATTTAGTTGTCACTAAGTCTTGCCATTTTCACCTCAAATATTCCTCTAACCCAACCCCGATTTCCAACAAGGCCCGCGTTTCCTCCTTTCAGGTCCCTTCATCTCTATCCCAGAATATATCCACAGACTCCTAACGTGAGCTTTTGTTAAAGACTGGCATGTCCCGGGGCGCCTGGGTGGCGCAGTCGGTTAAGCGTCCGACTTCAGCCAGGTCACGATCTCGCGGTCCGTGAGTTCGAGCCCCGCGTCGGGCTCTGGGCTGATGGCTCAGAGCCTGGAGCCTGTTTCTGATTCTGTGTCTCCCTCTCTCTCTGCCCCTCCCCTGTTCATGCTCTGTCTCTCTCTGTCCCAAAAATAAATAAACGTTGAAAAAAAAAAAATTAAAAAAAAAAAAAAAAAAAAAGACTGGCATGTCCCAAGGCTCCAATGCTGAAGAACCCGGATCAGAAAATCCAGAGATGGACCTGGGTGTCTGTATTTCTGAAAATCCAAGATGATCCTGATCAACCAGGTTTGGGAATCAAATGTACTAAGTGCTGAACTTTAACTGCACAAAAGACCAATTGAGGAATGCTTTAAACCATAAAAGCTACCCCCTTAGGGGCATGTTGCTAAGGAGTCTCAGTGCCAGTGACAGTAGAAGGGAGGGAAGAAAGGGGTCTCAAGGCCAGGAGAAAGCAGTTCTACAATTGACCTTCCAGGTTATGACTGTCCACCAGAAGAAGAGATCAGACAAGTTTATTAAAAAAAAAAAAAAAACACCTGGAAAAAGAAAAAAAGTTTTTTGGGTATCTCCAAAAGAAAAACTACGCATTGTGTAGAGCACAATCTTCTGGGCTGATTCTAGCATTTCATTTTCTTTGAGGTATTTTACAACTGTATAAATTGCAGGTAATAGCAATGTAAAATAATTCTTGCCCAAGACATGCAAATAAATTTTCTGGTGGCAGTTCAATCAACTCCCTACACCATATCCCTTAGGAAAAACCAGTTTTGTGTCCATTTGTAAATTCATTTCAACATTTTACTTCATACAAATTTTACTTTGAACTGGCTATAGCATCTTCCTGGGGCCCTCATTTAATTAATGAGCTACATACAATATTTTATGTGTTCATTTTACATTTGCATGAGACTCATGACTTTACCTATTGTTACAAATACTCCCTTAACACGTTTTATCAAGGAAGTTAATATTCAAGGAATCTAGAGGGAAAGGGGGCCAGCCAGTGAGTTCATCCAGCTTTTCCTTATTTATTCCTCCAGTTTACCAAAACCCACAGCTTTCCTGTAAGGGGGAAAATGCAGTATCAGATACAATAGATACTCTAGTCTTCCCGCAAACTAGATTTTTCAGGGTAAACAAATTCTGACACAGATGATAAACCAGCCTCCTAGGAGTATGGTTAGGCTACATTGAAGGCTGACTGACTCTGAGTACCACACGATTCCCATTTTTGAAACTCCAAACCTGAGGGCCGAATTCTGGAACATATGTTAGTAGCCTGTCTGCTTCTATTCAGTGACAATTCTATCTCAGTTTTCTAACTTTAACATGGAAAAAAAAAATTCTAATGCTCTTGAAACACTCTAAGTTTATTTTCTGAAAGGCCAAAAATGAAAAAGAGAGAACAAAGATGCTATTTAAAACTGATATAAAAGAAAGTTTCAAAGAATTTTCTACATGGAAGGAAGAACTAGGTTATACTAGAGGGTCTTTTAAAAAGTGCATACACAGTTATCACGGGACCATAGCACCGGTGAATCCCACCAAGGGTTAATCTATGTACTGACAGGAAAGTGAGCCCCTCTTGTCTCTATATTCAGTGTTTTCTAAGGGAGTGGCTCTACATCCTGCTTGAGTAGCTCATGTTCTCTAAAGTAGTCCTCACCCCTCCAAACCTCACATACATCTTTAATTGAATGTATTCTAATCCCACTTTGTGGAAAGCAAGAAATAGAAAACAGAGTGGCCTCCGGTCCCGGTGAGGAAAATGGTGTGCCAACAAGGAGACTGAGTGGGACTGGCTAACGAGTTCCAGGTAGGGGGAGGCCAGGGACTGGGGTGAGGGGAGGCTCTGGCTCTGAGGTCACACACATGATCAAGCATGAGGCAGGCAGTGAGAACTCCAGAGGGTGTGAACCATCACGGAGGGAAAATATCTGTTTCCTCTACCCTTCTTTCTAGGTTCTCAGCTGAGGCCCCTATACCAAAAGGCAGATTATCAAAAGAAAAGCATCCAAAATTAAGTAATACAAGTTTTATATGATATGGGAGCCTCCATAATGAAATGAAGACCTGGAGAAACAGTTACACCTGAGTGCTCTCATACTTGGTTTAAGAATTGAGCGTCATGGAGGGGCGTCTGAGCAGCTCAGTCGGTTAAGCACTGGACTCTTGATTTCTGTTCAGGTCATGATCTCAGGGTTCGCTGAGTTCGAGACCCACATCGAGCTCTGTGCTGACAGCACCAAGCTCGCTTGGGATTCTTTCTCTCTCTCTCTCTCTCTCTCTCTCTCAGCCCCTTTCCAGGTCACATGCATGCTCTCTCTCTCAAAATAAATAAATAAACAATTCAAAAAACTTTTTTTAAAAAAGAATTGAAAGTAATGGAAAAATGTGATAGGACAGAAGGGTACAAGCTAAGGCTAGTAATCCAGGGGAAACCTAGCTAGGCCCATTCTTTCAGGGTCTTAGTACCTCTCTACCTTTCCAGACAAGGATGCCCCCTTTCCTCCAGGCCGGAAGAGGGCACCTCTCACATGGTTCTCTGACCGGTTTCAAGGGAAGATAAGACAGCCCTTCGCGTGCCTGCCTTTCCTCAGATCCCTTCAGCCTCACATATTCAAAGGCTGAGGTGCCAGATGTGGGGGTAGCGTATCCTGAACCCCATAACCATTAACATACTGCCTACAGGTGTCTGCAACTTGGCAAAGAGGAGCCTAAAATGTAAAGTCACCAAGGCCCACAGCTGAAAGGAGCTGGAAAGAGCAGGCCTACCTCTTCCCACTCCCTCCATAGCCCCCGTGGTCATCCTTCAGAAATCTGGGCTCAAAAGGGAACCTCTTGGGGCACCTGGGTGGCTCAGTACTGACCTCACAGTTCGTGAGTTTGAGCCCTGCATCGGGCTCTCTGCTATCAGTATAGAGCCCTTTTGGATCCTCTGTCTCCCTCTCTCTCGTCCCCTCCCTGCTCACGTGCACACACACACACACACACACAGTCTCTCAAAAATAAATAAAACACTTAAAAAAAATTTTTTTTAATGTTTATTTATTTTTGAGAGAGACAGAGACAGAATGTGAGTGGGTTAGGGGCAGAGAGAGAGGGAGACACAGAATCTGAAGCAGGCTCCAGGCTCCGAGCTGTCAGCAGAGAGCCCGACGTGGGGCTCGAACTCCCAAGCTGTGAGATCATGACCTGAGCCGAAGTCGGAGGCTGAACCAACTGAGCCACCCAGGGGTCCCTAAAACACTTTTTTTTCTTTAAATGTATGACCCCTTTCTTTGTCATACATTTTAGAAATTTCCTGTAGCATAGTGAAAAGACTGAGACTAATCTGGAAATTCAATTTTGCCATCTGTGGAGTCAAACACTATCCACTTAATAAGTTGTGAGGTTTAAATGAAATAAGATGTATAAACTTCTATTTTCTAGCGTAAGGGAAGCTAGCTAAAAGCAGAGCTGGAAGATCGCGATTGGTATTAGGTTTCCCTGACAATGAGGTGCTTCCTGTAAGTGCAGGCTGACCTAGGTTTACGTTTGCTATGTGGGCTGGGGCGGCCTCCTGTTTTGTGGTCCCAGTTTAAGAATTCACTTTATCACTGCCTAAGACAGTGTCTGGCTGATTCCTAATAAATGGTTTTCCTGTCATTGCTGTCAGTATGGTTGTTCTGAAGGAGTTTTCGACTAATCCCTGGTGATAGGGCTTTCCTACTCTGCTAAAATACCCCCAAGGACACTAACAAGGTCAAGAACAAATCCTCAGTGAGAAAGCAGCAGTTCCTACAACCCATTTATGATTTTATACTGATAGAATGATACACAACAGCGGCGCAAACTGTAGAACACTGACAGCAAGACCCCAGGGTGATATTTAGAAAGGATTTGCATTATTTTATAGACGTTGCAGTCAGCTGAGGGTCACAGTGGACCACAGCACTGAGAAATGTTGGGTTAAAAAATTAACCTTTTTTCCACCCTCACCTCGACTTAAAGAGTCTCCTGCTTTTAATTGTTTTGCTGTAATTATTAAGCTTTCCGCATGAAAAAAGCACTTCAGCCATGATGATCATTTTTAGAGGTGCTAATAGGACAACTTGTGAACATTCTCTTAGCCACATTGTTCTCTTATTGTAATGATTGACGTTCTTTGTTCACCAAAGTCATACATTGTGTATACCAGTTTACTGACATGGGGAAAAAAGTATCTTTTTCAGTTGAAAGTCCTGCAGCCAGCTTTAAATAGTTCAGTCAACTCTATCCTCAAAGTACTTTTAAAAAATCTGTGCTATATATTTGCATGTGTTTATTGCTAACTTTGGTTACTGTTTCCTCTCCTAAAAAACGTTTAGCATTTACCCAAGAAAGCCAATTCTCTTTAATTACAAAACACACAGGTGAACCAAAATGAAGTCAACAAATGTGTTTTATTTTAAAAAGAATTGCTTTATTGGAGAAATGCTAAGAGGTTTGTGTTTGAAAATGTCTCAATGATACAGGTGACAACGTTAAACCTTACCCGAGCCCTGGGGACCTGGAAAACAACAACGGTCAAGAAAATTCTGCGTTCTGGGGCGTCTGGGTGGCTCAGTCGGTTAAGCGACGGACTTCAACTCAGGTCATGGTCTCATGGTTCACGGGTTCAAGCCCCGCATCCAGCTCTGTGCTGACAGCTCAGAGCCCAGAGCCTGCTTCAGATTCTGTGTCTCCCTCTCTCTCTGCCCCTCCCCCACTCACACTCTTTCTCTGTCTCAAAAATACTACACTTGATCTTAGCCAAAAGGCCGAGAAGCAATCTCTGTCTGAAAAATAAACATTAAAAAAAAAAGAAAAAGAAATCTCTCCATTCTTTTTGTATTCTGGGGAAACGGCTTCCTTTCCACAGAAAACTATCTTTCCCATAGGACTTCAAAAAGACTTGTGAATTCCTCCAGCTCAACACCAGATACAGACCCTCCACATTCCTGTTCATGGCCGTAAATGATTAGCTGGACTGCTTATACCCACTGACCAGTCTGGACAAAACACGGTCGTCCCGTCTTATCCACAGGAAAGAGGTTCCAAGACTTCCCAGGGGTGCCTGCAACCGGGGGTGGTACCAAACCCTTATATAGACTGTTTTGTCCTACACACACATCCTTATGATATAGTAAGACATGAACAAGAGTAACTAATTATAAAATAGAACAAGTATAACACCATACTGTCATAAAAGTTCACGTAAACAGGGTCTCTGTCAAAATCTCATTGTTCCGTACTCACCCTTCCTGCGATGAGGTGACATGATACGACCCATGTGCGAGATGCAGTGAGGTGAGTAATGTAGGCTTGTGATGTAGTGTTAGGCTACCGCGGACCTTCTGACGAGAAGTCAGGAGGTGAAGCCTCTGCTCCCAGACCGCAGTTGACAGCAGGTGACTGAGACCACGGAAAGCAAAATGGCCCATAAGAGAGGACTGCTTCACCTGCTAACAGCACCCAAATGCCCAACAGCCAACCCTTCTTTACTGACCACTCATGAGAATCAGCTGACCCCAAGGAAAGACATTTCCTGCTCAGCTGTTCTTGCTAGCACCTGCTCGTCCCTCTAGCCCATTTTGCTTCTTTCTAGCCTTATTTACCCCTCCTTATAAAAGAAAATTCCCCAGAGAAAGACAAATACCATAGGATTTCACCCATAGGTAGAATTTAAGAAACAAAACAGATGAATCTTAAGGAAGGGGGAAAAGAGAAAGAGAAAGAGAAAGAGAGAGAGAGAGAAGGAGGCAAACCATAAGAGAATCTTAACTATAGAGAACAAACTGAGGGTTGCTGGAGGGGAGGTGGGCGGGGGATGGCCTAGATGGGTGACAGGAGGGCACTTGTTGTGATGAGCACTGGGTGTTGTATGTAAGTGATGAATCACTGAATTTCTACTCCTGAAACCGATACTACACTGTATGTTAACTAGAATTTTAAATAAAAACTTTAGGAGCACCTGGATGGCTCAGTCGGTTAAGCGTCTGACTTTGGCTTAGGTCATGATCCCGCGGTTCGTGAGTTCGGGCTCTGTGCTGACAGCTCAGAGTCTGGAAGCTGCTTGGGACTCTGTGTCTGCCTCTCTCTCTGCCTCTCCCCTGCTTGTATTCTGTCTTTCTCCCTCAAAAACAAGTAAAACATTTAAAAATTTTTTTAAATAAATGAAAACTTAAAAAAAAATTCCTTTCTGCCTGGCCTTTGAGATACTTGCAGACCTTATGG
>NW_024420331.1:1594517-1608178 GCF_014898765.1 Herpailurus yagouaroundi
TACTGAAATCCAGATTTGGGTTTTATTTGACAATGGAAATCTAGGTGAAAGTTTTAAGTAGAACCACGGTTAGGAATCATAGACTCCTAAGTATCTCAGGATTAAAAAAAAAAAAAAATCCCTTCTTTTCACTCCCTCCCCACTATTTTTTTTCTTTTTAAAATTTAATCTCCTTGCAATGAAGTCAACAATAAAGAGCTTCTTGAAGGAAGAAGGATATTACCAAATGAGAAAACAGATACAGATAGGAGAGAGGAAGTCTCATTCATTTGTGGCCTATATGAAAATGGAACAATGCATGCATAGTTGTGGCCATGTGAATACAACCTTCAGAGGTTTGGAGTTGGTCATCTGATTTCTTTTTGTTGATTCTGCGCTGGCTTTCAGGGCAACTTCATTATGTCTAGCACTCTGAGCCCCACCTCATCAGGGATCATCTCAGCACATTTCAAATGCTAATGTGCAAAAGAATCTCCTGGAGGCCTGTGAAAACACAACTGCTGGACATCACCCTCAGTTTCTGATTTTGGTGGAGCCTGAAATTTTGGGTTTTTTTTAAGGTTTATTTATTTATTTTGAGACGGGGGAGGGGGAGGTGAGGAGCAGAGAGAGAGAGAGAGAGAGAGAGAGAGAGAGAGCATCCCAAGCAGGCTCTGTACCACCAGCACAGAGCCTGACGTGGGGCTCAAGCTCACGAACAAGGAGATCATGACCTGAGCCAAAATCAAGAGTTGGACGCTCAACTGACTGAGCCACCCAGGCACCCCTGAAAGTTTGCTTTCTGAACCAGCTTCAGGGTGATGCTGATGGTGTTGACGGACCCCACCTTGAGTGCCACTGGTCTATTCATTATTCCACCATCAGTGAAAGGGTGATGGCCTTTGCCCTGGCCAGGGCAGCCATCCCCAAGGGAGGTACTGGTCTCCAGGAGGACGCTATAGGATGTGCATAGGGTGATGGCTGCAAATATGTCCCTAGGGTTAGCTTTGACCCTCCTAGAGACTCCAGGACAGGAGAAAATGCAAAAACTCAGGGTCCCTCAAACCCACTCTTTTGAGCTTTGAGCACTTCAGTCTCAAGCATCCACCTCGTGTGATGGGAGGACAAGGGAGACATTGGCTGGACAGCTGCCAATTCCCATGCCTTTCAAAGACTCCAACCGGGATCTGGAGAGGCAGATTAGGTTTTGCTCTCCTGGGATGCAAACTGCAGCATCTCAGATAAACTTAAGGGGGAGGTTACCCTGATAAACAGGACTTCCCTCCTACTTCCTCCTCCCTTCCTTCCAGCTGTGATTTAATGCTCCTATTCTGATGTTCCAAGAAGTGTCGATTTTGCAGCCTCACAAAATAAAGCACCAAGTTTAGCTCGCCTGGGAAGAAACCCGCATCCTATTATTCCCTTAAAGCGGGAAATAGCTCCCATGGGCCCTGGGTCCACTCAAATCACTGACCAGTGACTAGAATACTCATGAACGCAGAGCCAATTCATCCACCACACACAGGAGGCTAGGCAGCTTAGACCCAATCTTCTGAACATACTAAGCACCACTGAATTGGGCACTTTAAAGATGGTGAATTTTGTGGTATATAAATTATACATTAATTTTTAAAAAGAAATAAAATTGCAGGGGCACCTGGGTGGCTCAGCTGGCTAAGCATCCAACTTCAGCTCCGGTCATGATCTGGTGGTTCGTGGGTTCGAGCCCCACGTCGGGCCCTGTGCTGACCGCTCGGAGCCTGGATCCTGCTTCAGATTCTTTGTCTCCCTCTCTTTCTGCCCCACCTCTGCTCGTGCTCTGTCTCTGTCTCTCTCAAGAATAAACATTAAAAAATATTTTACAAAAAAAGAAATAAAATTGCCTTTAATGATTAACACACCGAAAAAAACAAAAACAACTTAGCACCTTCTGGAAGTCTAAAAGTTGAACGTGATGTTATGGAAGCCATCAGGCAACTCTTAGGCAAGTATGCCCACCCACAGCCCACCCTACTTGGACCTCTGGGCCAGTGTGAGTGTGATTTCCCTTTAAGCAACTGGTTGCCAGCCTTTTAGAAACAGCCTAACTGGTAGCTATACCTATGTCTTAAAAGTTACCTCCTATCTCTTCTCCAGTAAGCACCACACAGAAGCCTCTTAAAAACCCACTCAGCAGTCAATCCTGGAGTGGGAGAGTGAACAAAACTCACAGTAGATATAATAGTCAAGACAGTTCATCCAAACCAATCAAGCATGAAAAGTCTGCTTGATTTTATTAGGTCTGCACTCTGAGGATTCCTGATTTTGGTGTTATCAGGCTCTGTACACAACACTAACAAAATTAATACAATTAACAGGAAATATTTTCAGTTCTATTCTAGGAAGGGTTTTCCCATGAGTGAGAGAAAAATGGCAGAATCTGGCATCAGACATTTTTAGCTTAAACTCAAGTTTTCTCATTTAGACTCACAAAGTCTGTTTCTTCGACTATTAAATGGGCATATTAATAACTACCACGAAATGGGGTGCCTGGCTGGCTGAGTCGGTGGAGCGTGTGACTCATGATCTCAGGGTTGTAGGTTCGAGCCCCACATGCGATGTAGAGAGTACTTAAAAAAATAAAATCTTTAAAAATATTAAAAATAACGACCACCGAAGAGACTTACATTACATGAGATGCGAAAATTTGTGTCACTGATTTTCTTCCTGCATGGAACTGAGTGCTTGTTCAAAAGTCCATTTTAGCCAGTTTGGGCCCAGGTTGCACTTTTCCACACCCTCTGATAATGTTGCTCAGGGCCATCATGGTCCTGGGCTAACAGCAGCCCTCGCTGAGCCTGCACTTGACCTCAAGGAGACTTCTCATAATATTGGTCTCACTTGAGAATCCTGGAAATCAGAGACATTCTGGATAGGTGACAAGAGGAAAAGAGGAAAATTCCATTCCGCTTCTAGCTACTCCTCACCGACATGCACATACACACTTTAGCAGGGTTCTCTCAAGACAAAATTTCCAAGCAATCAGATTTGTTTTTGGAAACCTGCCACCTTCTGAAAGTCTCTAATGGGTTAAGTGTTGTGAGCAGCCCTCCTTCCTCTTCCACTTCCGAACAAATACTCTCTGAAGGTTCCAAGTCTCTTTTTTGTTTCCCTACATGGGCTCCTGTAAAAGGAATCCTTGAGGTACCAACAGTGAGGAAGGGTGACTGGGAAAAGCATCTTTTGTGAGACTTCATGGGTCAGTCAGCTCATGAGGGGAGAGTCTCACGAACTATACAAATAACCCACCCCCAACACCCTACACAATTCATAAGCCAGACTGAGCTAATGTCACTCAGTGACATCCCATTTATCACATAAATGGGCCCTCGAAAATGGAATCCACGCAATGGCCTTTTCTCAAAGTCTCTGATTTTACCTTAAATCAGAATACTCATAGTGTGCCCTTCAGAGCCACTAATTCACGAGCCAAGGAGGACATTTTAGGAGCTTCAAGTAACATCTCATAAAATTCTAACACAGCAGAACTCTCATGTGATTAACCTACAAATTTCCAAATCTATTCATTGGGTTTTGAGGAGGCAGGGAAAATGTGAGGATCCATATGCTTATGATTGCTAGAGCTTAAATATTTTTTTTAATGTTATGTCAACATGTTGCATTACAGCCTTAATTAGCCAGAGTACCATACTATGAATACCTAATTCATTTATTCTAAAATGAAATTTATCAAAAAACCTTGGTTTTCAACACTTGCTGCTGAAAATCTCTCTAAAATGTATTATTCTAGGGGTGCCTGGGTGGTTCAGTCAGTTGAGTGTCCAACTCTCGATTTCGGCTTGGGTCATGATCCCAAGGTTGTGGGATCGAGCCCTGCCTCTGTCTCCACGCTCAGCATGGAGTCTGCTTAAGATTCTCTCTCTCTCTCTCTCTCTCTCTCTCTCTCTCTCTCCCCTCTGTTGCTCTCCCCACTGCTTGTGCTCTGTCTCTAAAAAGTAAAAAAATAAAAATAAAATGTATTATTCTAATGGCTTTCAAAGTCATTTTCATCCATAGGATCCTTTCTTCAAACAAACAGTCCTATGTGGAAACTAACCCATGACGGCTGTAAAGAACAGCTGCTGAGGTTGGAGCAGACACTGATGGTTCCAGCCCCACGCACCCTTGGCCTCCCCAGGGCTCTGAGACTGGCCACCATGAGGACATTAAAAGGTGCTTCCGAGTCCAAGGAACACAGTAAAGCACACTTCAGAAACCATAGTGCTAGCTTCTCACACAGAGTTTCATAAGGATTGCTACCTATTTTGTTTTATTAATATCAATGGCTAGAATTACCACAAGTTAACTATAAACCAATTCTATGCTAAGAGCCTTACTTGCTCTAATTACTTCAGTTAATCTTGCTATCAACACAGGAGCACTTACTTCCAGCCCCTGTATTGTCCTGTCAAACGGGATTTGCTCTGCTTTCAGTTCATTCTTTGGACAAGGCCAAACTGTAAAGTAGATCAAATAGAGAACTTCGGCCTCCACCTTTTAAAAAATTTTTTTACTTAATTGGACAGAGAGAGAGACACACACAGCATAAGTGGGGGAGGGGCAGAGAGAGAGGAGAGAGAGAATCCCAAGCAGGCCCCGCACCGTCAGCGCAGAGCCCCATGTGGGGCTTGATCTCACAAACCGTGAGATCATGACATGAGCCAAAACCAAGGGTGGGACGCTTAACCAACGGAGCCACCCAGGTGCCGCCTGCCTTCACCTTATGTATTCCCTTTTTGCTCTTTCCCCGGGAGCCTCGAGCTCCAGGAACTGTCTGTGTGGCACCAACTGTCTCAGCCCCTATTTACCAAGTGTTCACTCCACATCAGGCAGTGAGGCTACCAAGATAAATGAGACCGTCCCTGACTTCAAGAGCTCAGTCCAGAGAACATTGCTCAGCTGCTAGTTTACTCTTTTCAGGAAATGGCTATGCTCAAGACAATGACACAGTTTGGATTTGCTCAGGGAAAAAAAAAATGCTAATTTCATATAGTCAAAGAAAGATCCACAATCTCTTATCTGAAATCCTCAGTACTGGACCTGTTTCAGAATTCGGAATCTTTCAGATTTTAGAAAGGTAAGGTGGTACTTACATCATTGTATCTGTCAGAATAGGCTAGAGTATGCTCTAGTAACAAAGATCTCCAAAATGCAGGTGGGAGGGGCTCTGCTCTGCATCCCCTCCAGGGCTCAGACGGTCACAGGAAACAGTATCACAAGCACTGCTAGTCAGGGGCGCCTGGGTGGCTCAGTCGGTTAAGCGTCCCATTTCTCCCACTTCTGCCCCACGTTGGGCTCTGAGCTGACAGCTCACAGCTTGGAGCCTGTTTCGGATTCTGTGTGTGTCTCTCTCTCTCTGCCTCTCCCCTGTTTGCACTCTGTCTCTGTCTCTCTCTCAAAAATAAATAAACATTAAAAAGAAAGAAAGAAAGAAAGAAAGAAAGAAAGAAAGAAAGCAAGCAAGCAAGCAGCACTGCTAGTCAGAATTCCTGAGGGAAAGACAGCTAAAGCTGATGGCAAACTGCCTCCTAAAACTTCAGCTCAGAAGTGACAGGTATTCCACCTGGTCACAGTTCATTGGCCAAATCAAGTCACATGGTCTTACCTAACTTCAAAGGGGAGGGGAGGTACAACCCTACAATGTGCCCAGAAGTGGAGAGCTGGAAATATTTGGTACACAGCACGTTAGATTTCCACAGCTACATATTATATAACCCAGCAGAGTGTGCCACAGCAAGGAGGAGTAAAACCCAGTAACTGTGCGCCAAGAATGTGAATATTTCTACGAAGAGGAAGAAGAGATTATGCATGACCTTTTATCTGATCAGTTCAGGTCTTACAGGCAAATGAGTGTGGGGACCAAACTTCACAACTGTCTGCTTTTCAAGCTTTGGGCATTTCAAAATTAATATAAAAAATTAGGGAGTTGTGCTGTGCTCAAGGATGTGTACTTTTGCTCAGTTTTATATTCATTTTATTATAATTTGATTCTTTTTCATAAAGACATCATCCACTTAAAAACTAAATGTGGAAGCAGTGTAACCATGACCTTGGACCCTGGAGATGGACTCCCAGCTCTGCTACTTACTTCCTGTGTGTAACCTTAGACAAGTCACTTGACCTCTCTGTGCCTCAGTTTCCTTAGTGGTAAAAATATAAAAAGGACAACACTTCTCTCATAGGGTTGCTGCGAGGATAATGCGAGACAGTTTGTGGAAAGTACGTAAAATAGTGCCTAAATTTGAGTTATTATTCATTATTAACTAAAAATATGACATAATTCTCATATTCTTACACTTTAAAAAAAAAATCTTATGTTCTAACACCAAAATTATGTTCCACGGTTTCCTCACTTCCTCTCCCAAGTCAAAACACTCCTTTGTCCTGTGTCACATCCTGGTGTCAATTTACCACCAAGGAAAGGAAGCTTTCCCACCCCCACCCTGGGGCAGTTGCACTTTTAAATAGCTTGCAGTGGTTCTCAAATGCCTCTGTATCTGAATCACCTGGAGGGCTTGTTCAAACTCCCAGAGCTGGGCCCCATTCCTGTTTCTGATTCAGTTGGGCCGGACGGGGCCTAAGACGGGGCCTAAGGTTCTCCATATCTAACAAGTTTCCTGGTGAAGCTGAAGCTGCTGGCCTGGTGGCCACACTTTGAGAACCACTGCTCTAAGGGAATGCTTGGGATTACGGGAAAAATGGCAGCCATGTGGGGAAGACAGACTCCGGCAGAAAGATTCCCTAAAAAGGGTGTGCTTTTTTTTTTTTTTTCAACGTTTATTTATTTTTGGGACAGAGAGAGACAGAGCATGAACGGGGGAGGAGCAGAGAGAGAGGGAGACACAGAATCGGAAACAGGCTCCAGGCTCTGAGCCATCAGCCCAGAGCCTGACGCAGGGCTCGAACTCACGGACCGCGAGATGGTGACCTGGCTGAAGTCGGACGCTTAACCGACTGCGCCACCCAGGCGCCCCAAAAGGGTGTGCATAAGACAGGAGGTCTCAACCTGGCTATGCACTCAAATCACCCAGGGAATAGTTTTTTAATTTTAATTTTAATTTTTTTCTTTAATTTTTGATGACTTTGTCTTATTGTGGTAAGAACACTTAACATGAGATCTGCCCTCTTCACAAATGTTTTTAAATGTACAGCACAGTGTTGTTGTCTATAGGTGCCATGTTGCACAGATCTCTAGAACGTATTCACCTTGCAAAACTGAAATTTTATACCCACTGAACAACTCCCCATCTCCCCCTCCCCCCGACCCTTGGCCACCACCATTCTACTCTCTGCTTCTATGGGTTTAACTATTCTAGAATCCTTGTGTAAGTGGAATCATGTCATATCTGCCCTTCTGTGTCTAGCTGATTTCACTTAGCATAATGTCCTCCAGGCTCATCTATGTTGTTGTGCATGGCAGGGTTTTATTCTTTATTTAATAATTTTTTATTTGTTATTTATTTTTAATTTTTTTAACATCTATTTTTGAGAGAGAGAGAGAGAGAAAGGAGGGGCAGAGAGAGAGGGAGACACAGAATCTGAAGCAGGCTCTAGGCTCTGAGCTGTAACCATAGAGCCCGATGTGGGGCTCAAACTCACAAACCGTGAGATCATGACCTGAGCCAAAGTCGGACGCTTAACTGAATGAGCCACCCAGGTGCCCCTATTCTGTAAAAAAAAAAAAAAAAAAAAAAAAAAAAGTTCATTTATTTTGAGAGAGAGAGCTCTTGTGCACGTGAGCAGGGGAGGGGCAGAGAGAGAGGGAAAGAGAGAATACCGAGCAGGCTCCGTGCCATCAGTGCAGAGCCCAATGCAGGGCTTGATCTCATGAAGCTTGAGATCATGACCTGAGCCAAAATCAAGAGTTGGATGCTGGGGTGCCTGGGTGGCTCAATTGGTTAAGCGTCCAACTTCAGCTCAGGTCATGATCTCACGGTTTGTGGGTTCAAGCCCCACGTCGGGCTCTGTGCTGACAGCTCAGAGCCTGGAGTCTGCTTCAGATTCTGTGTCCTAACCTGCTCACACATGCTCGCTCTGTCTCAAATATAAATAAACATTAAAAACTTGAGAAAAAAAAAAAAAGAGGCAGATGTTTAACTGACTGAGACAGACCCTGGGTTTCCTTCTTTTTTAGGGCTGAATAAGATCCCATTATATATGTATATGCCACATCTTCCTTATGCATTCATTCATTGATGGATATTTAGCTTGTTTCCACATCTTGGTTATTTATTATGAATAATGCTACAATTAACATGGGAGTGCACATATCTCCTTGGGATCCTGATTACAATTCTTTTAGATGTATACCCAGAAGTGGGATTGCTGAATCATATAGGAGTTCGATTTTTAATTTTTTAAGGAAACTCCATACTGTTCTCCTCAGTGGCTGCACCATTTTATATTCCCACCAACAGTGTACATGGGTTCTGCTTTCTCTACATTGTCTCCAACATTTGTTATCTTTTCTTTTTTAACAGGTGCGAGGTGATGTCTCATTATAGTTTTGATTTGCATTTCCCTGATGTTGAGCACCATTTCATATACCATAGCTTTGGTAACCATTTGTATGTCCTCTTTGTAGAAATGTCTATTCAAATCCTTTGGCCACCAGCATGGTGAAGGCACAAATACAAGCCAATGGAATAGAATAGAGAGTCCAGAAATAAACCCATGCATATATACAGTCGACTGATTTTTCACACGGGAGCCAGAAATACACAATGGGGAAAGGATAGTCTCTTCAACAAATGATGCTGGGAAAACTGAATATACACATGCAAAAGAATGAAATTGGACCCTTCTCTTATACCATATACAAAAATCCACTCAAAAAGAGTTAAAGACTTAAATGTAAGACCTGAAACTATAAAACTCCTAGAAGAAAACATAGGGAGAAACTTCATGACATTAGATTTAGAAATGATTTCTTGGATATGACACCAAAGACACAGGCAACAAAAGGAAAACAGACAAGCAGGGTGACGTCAAACAAACAAGTTTCTGCACAGCAAAGGAAACCATCAACAAAATGAAAAGACAACTCACAGAATGGGAGAAAGCATTTGCAAACCCTATCTCTGATAAAGGGTGATACCCAAACTGTACAAGGACCTCACACAGGAGCTTGAAAATGCTCATGCCCAGCACGCCCTCTCCCCCAGAGTCTGATGTAAATAATCTAGAGTGAGGCCTGGGCATTAGGATTTCTAAAACTCCCCAGGTGACACCATTGCGTAATCCTGTTAGAAAGCCACTGCTGCTAGGGCGTTTCCTCCAACACGGAACAGCATTCTCTACTCGGAAGAAACAGTGGGTTTATTTTGCAGCCCTCTTTCCTCAGCCAATAGCACACTGAGAACTTGGTGTTTTGCTCTAGGAGAGGAAGGGAAGGCATTCTGGAACTTAGCCATGGTTTGAAGACACAGCTTATCGGGAGGTATTGGTTCAGAGAGTGGCTTCCTGTTCGATTTGCTCCCATGGCTCAAGGTTCTAGGATGGGAGGCTTAGCAACGGCTCCTGTGGGCCTCGGTTCTGCTTGTGGTGGGTGATCATGGAAGCAGCAGTCTCCAGGATACCTGAGCACATTTGGCTGGTGCCGGCCTCACCTCGGGAGAGCTGTTTTTCGGACCTACCGTGCAAGTTACCCTCATGTGTTGCCTCTGCTGCCTCAAATCTATGTTGTATTACTTTCACATGAAATTACAAATGCTAAAATCCCGCCGACTGCTGGAAATAGATTTCTTGACAAAGGCTAAAATAAAAGTAAAATTCGTGTCGCCGGAAAGAGAAACAAAGATTGAAGAACCCGAATTAGTGGGGCCCCCCAAAAGGGTGAGACAAGTAAAATCATTTACACGGCCTACAGTGGTTGGGTCAAATTACAGAACTAAGTCATGTAAACACCTCATGCTGCCCCTTTATTATGCTACCCTTTATTAACACCTCATGCTTAACTGCAGCGCCCAGGTCAAGATGCCAGAAGACACAAGGTATTTACTTACTTTTGCTCCTGAAACTCCAGTGAAAGGACTGTAAAAGGATTAAAAACATACAATCTCAAAATAAGGATTAGAGGGGAAACAAATGACAGCGACAAAATTTGGGAAGCTGGAAAGCGGACGGATGGGGAGCTGCTGAGTTAGCCGACCACGAGAAGCAGAAACCCTGACGCAGCAGCGGGGAAAGCCACTACGCGGCCCAATTCATATCACGCACCAGGGGTGAGTAAATGAAGGTTGCACGCCCATTCATGTAGGTGTTGTCTACGGCTCCGTTCCTGACACGGCAGCAGAGCTGGGCAGTTGAGAGGAGATGTGATTTGATAGTCAAGCAGTTGCTCGGTCCACAAAGCCTAAAATATTAACTACCTGGCCCGTTAGAGAAAAAGTTTGCTGATCCCTGCCTAGATTACTCCAAAGACTCAGTAACCGGGAGTGTCAAGTACCTCAGGGAGTTGGGGAGAAGATGGAGTTATAAAAAACAAGGAGTAGGTTGATTAAAAGTATCGGGGCGCCTGGGTGGCGCAGTTGGTTAAGCGTCCGACTTCAGCCAGGTCACGATCTCGCGGTCCGGGAGTTCGAGCCCCGCGTCGGGCTCTGGGCTGATGGCTCAGAGCCTGAAGCCTGTTTCCGACTCTGTGTCTCCCTCTCTCTCTGCCCCTCCCCCGTTCATGCTCTGTCTCTCTCTGTCCCCAAAATAAATAAACGTTGAAAAAAAAAATTTAAAAGTATGTTTAAGAAGCAATTCGATTTCCAGGTTCTCAGATCCTGTATAAAAGCAACATCCAGAGATTAAATATATAAAAGGAGGGTTCATAGGCATTAAAAATAAATAGCTCAATGGATGGGTTAGAAGATAAAATTAAGTAAATGTTCCAAAATTAGGAAAAAAAAAAAAAAGACAAAGGACCAGTCTAATGGTTCAATATCTGGATGCAATAAGATATGGAGAAAGTAAAAAGAAAATGGGAGACACCAAATCATTGATACAATTATTTTTTAAATTTCAGGCACTGAAAAGCATGAATGTTGCCACAGAATTGGCCCAGTGAGTTTCCAGCGCAAGGGATGATCAGAGACCCAGGCTAAAACCTGTCATCGTGAAACAGCAGAACAGAGAACATCCCTCCGGCTTCTGGAGAGGAAAACCAGATCACAGCAAGGGATCTGGGCCTTCTCAGTGGCACTACTGGGACCAAGAAGATAAACATGGGAGCAATGCCTTTAAAATTCTGAAGAAAAATGGTGCCATCTGCTTGGCACAGAGAAGTATTCAATAAATGTTTATTAAACTGCAACCAATTACCAACTTGGCTCCTGGTTTGCATTTTCTATGTCCCCAACTCCCCTAGAGGGATGTTACATGAACCAAATATCCCAATGCGAACACCCATGCTCAGTCCATTCTGCCTAGCACAGCCAAAGGGTTCCGTAAGTGAACATGATATGAATAGATGTAGCTCCACTATGTCCAGCCACCACTGTCTTTCACCTGGACCTTTTCCTTACCCTTCTAACTGGTCTCCCTTAGTCTACTCTTGTCCCCTTAATCCCATCTCCTCATAGCAGCAAGTGAAAAACATTGGTTCAAGTCAATCTCCTCCTTGATACTGATGACTGGCCATTGCTTTTATAAAAAAATCTGTACCACAGACTATAAAGTTCTGCACACTGGGCCCTTGGGTAGTTCTCCAGCCTCACCTCACTCACTAGGTTTCCGATCTTTTCTTGATAGAATGTGCCATGCGCCTTCTTGCTGCAATGCCACTATACGTGGTGTTTCTTCTACCTGGAACTCTTGTATCCTAATTTTCACATGGCTGCCTCCTTCGCAGCCTTCAGCTCCTAGCTTGAACATGACATTCTCAGAGAGGCCACTCCTGAATATTTGGTCTAAAGGAGCTTCCTGCTTCCATATTCTCACACATAATATGGTGTTCTCTTCCTTCAACACCTACAGCACAGTGTAGCTACTTATTTTATTGTTTGTCTTTACATGAGTGTGCATTCTGTGAATGTAGAGATAATGCCTGCTTTGTACACTATTGTTTCCAGAGTGTTGACCATACTACATCCTCAATAAAGTTTGTTTTAAAACAGGGGGTGCCTGGCCGGCTTAGTTGGTGGAGATTGTGGGGTTGTTAGTTTGAGCCCCATGCTGGGCATAGAGCTTACTTAAAAAAGAAGAAGGAGAAGAAGGAGGACAAGAATAAGGAGAAGGAGAGGGAAGGAGAAGAAGGAGGAGAAGGAGGAAGAGAATGAGGAGGACAGGAAGGGGAACAGGGAAGGGAAAGGAGAAAGAAGGAGAGGAGAAGGAGGAGGAAGACGATGAAGAGGAGGGAAAGGGGGAGGAGGAGGAAGAGGAGGAAAAACAAAAGAAGGAAGGAAGGGTAGGAGAGTTGGAGAAAGTTGAGTTCTCACAGTTTAGTGATTTCACACCAGACTTAGGTCACTGTAGCAATTTGAGATTCTACTATGAAATGCTGCCCAAATTTTCTGGTTTGGAGACCTAGGAATTCACCTGAAATCCTACACTTTCATCTACAGTGCCTAGGTATTCCAGCATTGCTTTCTGCTCAATTATCAAGATTCTCCAGCTTGTCCTTCAGCTCTGGTGTAGCCAGCTGGCAGAAGGAAGGTTTCCAGATTGTAAAATCCAACCATTTGCTTATATCCCACTTATCAAATAATGGCTATTGCTGACTTGGATTTTCCCCTGTTAAAAAATGGATCCCAGGGGCGCCTATCTGGCTCAGTCAGTGGAGCATGCAACACTTGATCTTGGGGTTGTGAGTTTGAGCCCCACGTTGGGCGTAGAGATTACTTAAAAATAAAATCTTTAAAACAAATTGATCCCATTTATATAAAATATTTTGAATAGGTAAATACAAAGAGATAGAAAGCATATTTTATTGATTGCCCAAGTCTGATACTTGGTTGCAGGGGCTGGGAGGAGGCGGAAATAGGAAGTGACTGTTTAATGGGTACAGGGTTTTCTTTTGGGGTGATGAAAATGTTAGGGAACTAGCTAGTGCTGATGGTTGCACCACCCTGTGAATACGCTAAATGACTCTGAATTGTACGCTTTAAAATGGTTAAAATGGTGAATTTTATATGTGTTTCACCACAGTAAAAAAAAACAATGATCCCATGTGCTTTCCTTTTACTTATTCGAAAAATAAGAGACCAATATTATAGAAGAAAACCTAATCCCTAACACCCCGTTGTCAGACATAATATCTGGTCCTAAATTTATAATAAATGTCACTATGTTTGGGGAAACTTCCACTTTCTCTCTTTAAAAAAAAATTACTTCCAAAAAATAAATGTAATTCCAGTATAGTTAACGTACAGTGTTATATTCTTTTCAGTGAAACTTCTACTGACTCATTTCGGTTGACATGAGGTGGCAGGTTACTATTTCTCCCTTAATTCTACCATAGCCAGAATGTTATGTGTACTTCCTCTGTGCCTAATTTTTGACACTTTTTAAGTTAAATACTTTTCTTTAAGTCAAGATAGGTTTTATTTATCTTTAAGATTTTTAAAAAAATTTTTAACATTTATCCAGTTTTGAGAGACAGAGAGAGATAGAGCACGAGCAGGGAAGGGGCAGAGAGAGAGGGAGACACAGAATCCGAA
>NW_024420331.1:1608578-1617209 GCF_014898765.1 Herpailurus yagouaroundi
AAAAAAAAAAAAAAAGATTTTGTTTTTAAGTCATCTCTGCACCCAACGTGGGGCTCAAATTTACAACCCCAAGATCAAGAGGTGCATGCTCTACTGACTGAGCTAGCCAGGTGCCCCACAGTAATGATAGATTTTAAAATGCATCTTACAATTAAATTACAAATCAACATAATTGCTCAGAAAACTTCCACAGGGTCAGAATTTGAAGCAAACTTCCTATTAAAATGCAAAATCTCTGGGGTGCCTGGTTGGATCAGTCAGTGGAGAGTGTGACTCTTGATCTCGGGGTTTTGAGTTCAAGCCCCACATTGCATGTAGAGATTACTTAAAAATAAAATCGCTAAGAAAAAAATAAAATGCAAAATCTAGCATAAATTCGCATGAAAGCACAACTCTTTCAAAGATAGGTTTACTGAGAGGGATCAGTAGAAAGGCCTTTACCTGCTATTTTATATGCATCAAAATCAGAAGTCAATTGGCAATAATGTTTAGCCTTTGTCCATCGCAAAGCTTTAGTATTCATATGCATCTGGGTGATGTGTTTTCTTCACCTCTCCACTGCGTGTCCTTCCTGAAGCCCCTGGTCACCACTGACGGTTGAGGACTGATGATTATTAACAAGGGCTTCTATTACACATAATGGATCAGAAGCTAGCATCGCCTTAGGAAGGAAGAAACACACCTGTTTTCAGCGTAGCAGAAAAACCTTCTCAACTTGCAGAGCAATAAATGTGTCCCTCCACGATTTCAATAGTGCTAAAAATAACTTCCGGGCCTTCACCTCCCTTCCCTAAGTCTTTCAAAGTAGGGGATAAATCCAGAAGCTTGTTTGAAACCTACTGGATTTTTTCAAACTTTGAACACTGGATTTGTTCCAACAAAGGTACTGCTCCCTTTAAGCTTTTAAATACTTGAGGCTGAAGTATTCCTTAAATTAAACATTGTACATGCTTCTCATTTTGGAACGGGCCTTCATATATGGGAGCTGTTTTTCTTTCCCAAGAGGGAGTGATGTGGAAGAATTACTTATAGATACGAAGTGGCATATGGCTAACTGTGGGGGAGGAAGGGCAGAGTGCTTCTCTATTTCACTAAGTGCTGAGGGCCGTGGGGAACGCACTTACCAGCAAATACCAGACTGGCTTACAGGTAAACAGATGGCATTTCTCATAATAATCACCTCTTAAAACCTCCCAACAATACTGTAAAAAATTCAGCAGTTTACTGGACTGCTAGAAATCCAGTATCACAAAAGGCCAAAAGTTTACTGACAAACTGTTATATATGAACTTGACCTTCAACATTCACAAGAAAACACCAACTGCATGTAATCTGTCTTGCCCGCGTTTTGTTCACATCATATGGTGTAGGTTCTTCTTCATCTACAAACAAATTAAGCTCAACAACAACAACAAAAATGAACTTGGGTGGTAAATTGCTATTAACCTCAAGGATATCATTCATCCCTTCATCATTCAATCTATAAATATTTATTGACATTCTGCCAGGTATCAGACCCTGTCCCAGGTTAGGGATACAGCAGTGGGAGAGACAGACATTGTCCATAACTTCAAAGAGCTTATAATCAGAAATAAGGTATCATTTTAGAAAAGAAGCTTTTGTCTTCGTGTAGGGACAGAAAATGTTCCCCCGAATGCTCCCTTTACATTTATAATGAGGGTCTTCTCTCTTAGGAACTTCAGACAAACCATCCTTACCATGGAGACTTCCCCGGGAGGGGCCATAGTCTAGAAGCCACTGTAACTAGAAGCTCAAGCAGCCAGAGAGATGCTCCCCATTTCTCAGTAACTTCTGTATCTGTGTTGTGCTTGGAGAAGTAGGGGTGAGGATGTTCCTTCCAGCCCCAAACTCCCTGTTTCTATGTAGACCAACTGCCGTGCGGTTTGGCAGAACCTTGCTTATATGAGAACTCAGCCACACTTTCCTAGTTTAAAAGTTCCAGAGACCCAAGTAAGGTAAGCAAGCAGACAAAACCTTAACAATGTCAAGTCCTTGCACCCAATGCAGTAAGCCAATAAGTGGTCCCCCCCACCCCCATCTAGCCAGCACAGTAAACTAAGTCCACACCCCTTGGTTGAAATTCTCTGAAATTGAGATTATCAGCTAGTAAACTTGTTGCCTGCCATTATCAAACCACCTTGATAAACTCATCCACCCTTTATTTATTTATTTATTTTTATTAAAAAAAAAAATTTTTTTTCAACGTTTATTTATTTTTGGGACAGAGAGAGACAGACCATGAACGGGGGAGGGGCAGAGAGAGAGGGAGACACAGAATCGGAAACAGGCTCCAGGCTCTGAGCCATCAGCCCAGAGCCTGACGTGGGGCTCGAACTCACGGACCGCGAGATCGTGACCTGGCTGAAGTCGGACGCTTAACCGACTGCGTCACCCAGGCGCCCCACATCCACCCTTTAAGTATGACTAGCACTGGACCAGGAAAGCTGGGTATAGGCCATGAATGAGCCAGGACTACTTAACTGAAATAAAAATTCCACACCTTAAGCTCTCTTCTGAAGAGTTTAATTTAAAAAGAAAATTAGCACAGAGGCAAACATAAACGAAGAGGCAAGGTTATTGCATGCATTTAGCACCAGATTTATCAACGGAATCATAATTAGAAGCCCTGCCACTGAAATAATACAATTTGATGCTACATTTATTCTTGAGAGATAGTGATCGTCCCTAAAGAAACAAAGCTAACCTCAATAACGTCACCAAGTATTTTGGAAACTCAGTTTCACTCCTACAAATGGATTTATTTATTTTCCCTGGTTGAGAGTGGGTGGGTACAACTGGTTCCTGAAAGAGAATTTATGGTGCAGGCACTGAGAACAGTGACATTTTTTTTTAAGTTTATTTATTTTGAGGGGTGGGGGGAGGGAGCAGGTGAACAGGGGAGGGGCAGAGAGAGAATCGTAAGCAGGCTCCACACCATCAGTGCAGAGCCTGACATGGGGCTCGATGGGACAAACCATAAGTTCATGACCTGAGCCGAGTTTAAGAGTCAGGACTGTCAACTGACTGAGCCACCCAGGCGCCCCGAGATGGTGCCATTTTTAATCCTTTGGAATTCCTGGGCACCACTTTGGGCGCAGGAAGGATTGAAAATCATTTTGCAACAATAAAATAAAACGTTTGAATTTTCTGCTTTTTCCTAGTTATTGCAATCCCTTGCATCTGGAAAACTTTCACTGATCCAAATGAAAGATATTTCCAAAGAATCATTTGAGGTTGCTGAGATAGTTCATAGCTTAAATACCAAAAAGGAGGGCAGCCAGTGGAAGCAGGTGGGGAGTACCATGGAAGATAGGAAGCCCGTCTTCATGAAGAGCATTACAAGGGTATGGTTAGTACAAAATGATCAGTGCTGATGATGAGCCATCTCCCAAGAGGAAGAAACCATTCTTTTTTATGATCCATGAATAACAAGGCCAATCTGGAACCAGCAGCCTTTTCCACAATTGGTGCAGATGTCTCCGTGTTAGACTCTGGGGCTGGCACGTCTATCGGCAGTGTTTATCTTTCCCTATCATGGAAAAGGGTACCTGTTTCTGAAGCGTGTGAGCCCTCGACTCGTGTGCATTATATTAAGTGATATTTGGGGGCCTGATCTTATGAATAATCCACAGGTATTTGGTGCACAGCTGCTATGTGCCAGGCACCATAAGGTGGCAGGGAAGAAAGCACTGTCTCTGTTCTCAGGGGAGAGACAGATTATAAAGTAACGAACAACTCCATGTGTGTGCCATGAATGAGACTTAGGATAATGGGGATGCTACTTTAGCAAGGGTGGCCAGGAAAGGTGACCCTGGTGAGTGAGGTGGAATGTGAGCAGGCCGCTGAATGGAGCGAGGGGCAAGTCCTGCCAAATACGTGACTTCCAGGCAAAGGAGGATTTGGAGAAAGAGTAGGCCAGGCAAAGACACTGAGGAACATGCTTCTTGGGTTCAAAGCAATTTGGAATGTTTCTTATTTTATCCTTCAGTGCCGTTGAAGACCTCCCTTTGTTCACACAGAACACTATTTGCTTTGGGTGTTTAATACCTTAGTCCATGATTTGAGATGCCCAACTCAAAGAAGTGAATGTTGAAGAATTTCATTGCACATTATACAGCTGGGGATTCCTCCATTAAAATGACACGGCCATTTGGACAGCTGACTGATCTCTTACTTTGAATAACATTTTCCAAAAAACTTATTGATTGATACTTTCCCCTCAGCATTTTGTATACTTTTTTGTGTGATGCCTGAATCATTAATATAACCAGTACCATTTAGGGGTGCCTGGGTGGCTCAGTCAGTGAAAAGACCGACTTTGGCTCAGGTCATGATCTCATGGTCTATGAGTTCAAGCCCCGTGTCAGGCTCTGTGCTGACAGCTCAGAGCCTAGAGCTGCTTCCAATTCTCTGTGTCTCCTTTTCTCTCTGCCCCTTCCCTGCTCATGCTCTGTCTCTCTCTATCTCTCTTCTTTTTAAGTTTATTTATTCATTTTGAGAGAGAGAGACAGACAGAGAGAGAGAGTGGGACAGAGGCAGAGAGACAGGGAGAGAGAGAATCCCAAGCAGACTCCACATCATATCAGCACAAGGCCCAATGCGGGACTCGAACCCACAAACCACAAGATCGTGACCTAAGCAGAAGTTGGACACTTAACTGACTGAGCCACCCAGGCACCCTACTCTGTCTCTCTCTTAAAAAATTAAAAAAAAAAAAAAACAAACAACTGTAGTATTTAATTTATAATAGTAAAGCAATCATAGTATTTTAGGTTAGAAAATGTATGACTTTCAGGATTCCTGTCATAGGAAAGAGAAACAGGTAAAGATTAGAAACAGGTAAGCAAAGGAAATATGATTTATGAATGCAGAATTGTTCAGTCAAGATGAAATGCATATATATTGATTTAAAAGCTTTTTAATTTTTTGAAGTTTTTAAGTGAATAGCTCATCTTTCTTAATTCATGCTGTAGCAGTTTTATCTGCTAGATTAGAATTCATAAAAAGAAACTAAATGTCATTAGTATTTCTTTATAATGAGTATCTTGACTAAATGGTAAGGGGCAAGCAACAGTGTCTTCCTGGGCCTTAGCATTGTGGTATGTAAATACACACACACACACACACACACACACACACACACACAGACACACACACAGACACACACACACACACACACACACACCCCTCCTGTAATTAACAACACAATTGATTAATAACACCACTCTAGGGGCACCTGGGTGGCTCAGTCAGTTGAATGTCCAACTTCGGCTCAGGTCATGATCTCGCGGTTCATGAGTTGGAACTCACATCGGGCTCCGTGCTGACAGCTCAGAGCCTAGAACCTGCTTTAGATTCTGTGTCTCCTCTCCCTGCCCCTCCCCGACTCACACTCTGTCTGTCTCTGTCTCTCTCTCTCTCAAAAATACATAAACATTAAAACATTAAAAAAAAAATAACAGCACTCTATGCTGACTTTATACTCTTAACCAGACAAGAAGCTTTTCTCTTTTTCCTAATCTAACCCTCAAACAATACCTCTGGGCAATGTCAGTACCATGCTCATGTTATTATCAAATTCTCTTTTTAAAGTAATGTAGACATTCTGAAAATGCAGACTTTGCATGTGTGTATTCATGTATTCAGTCTAGTCATCAAATATTCATTGAATACCTACATCGTGCCTCTTCCACTCCCATCTGTTCTGCTGAAGGAGAATGATATAAGTACAACTTTTTGCAAATCGCCTTGAGATGGACTTCAAGATGGCTGCCCATTCTTTGTCTTCTCCCATCAAAAAATGGAGGTTATGGGGCACCTGGGTGGCTCAGTCAGTTGAGTGTCCAACTTTGGCTCAGGTCATGATCTCACAGCTTGTGAGTTCGAGCCCTGTGTCAGGCTCTGTGCTGACAGTTCAGAGCCTGGAGCCTGCTTTGGATTCTGTGTGTGTGTGTCTCTCTCTCTGCCCCTAACCCACTCACATTCTGTCTCTGTCTGTCTCAAAAATAAATAAACATTAAAAAAAAATTTTTTTTTTTAAATGGAGGTTATTTCTCCTTCCTTGAGTCTGCTTTACTGTGACTGCTTTAACCAACAGAATGCAGCAGAAGCCAGGCTTTCCCAATTTCAGACCTGGCTTTTCAGAGCTCTGCCAGTTACCATTTCCTCCCTCTTAGAACCCCAAAACCACTATGTATGAAGCCCCTCTCCTCTTCTGGAGAGACTGCTTGGAGAAGGCAGTTGGAGAGGAGAGGTACTGAAACTAATTGGCAATCCCAGTCCAGTGTTCCAGCTCAGCCTCCTGATGACTCTAGGGTTGGCATTATCTGATGACAACCATGAGAATTCCCAAGGAAGGCCCACAGAAGAGCTGCATACCTGAGCCCAGTCAACCCAAAGAACTGAGACAGAATGAAAGCGCTGCTGTTTTAAGCCCCTATGTTTAGGGACAGCTTATTATACAGTCATAACTAAACAAGTCTCAGTGGAATTTGAGGGCTCACCCATGGGACACTCCCACACACACACTGCACTTGGAATATTTCTGAGGTCAATTTTCCAGAAGAGGCAACGTACAGCCAGATGATTGCAAAGGTCCTGCCTTTTTCCAGAAAAGAGGCACTAAAAAGAATTCATTCCCCTCCCTTCAGTCATGAACTGGTCATTCTGGGAGCTAGACAAAGGCAGCCCATTAAATATCCCCTGAGAGGGCGCCGGGGCAACTCACTCGGTGGGAAGAGGCTATGCAATGTCATGGCCAAGGCACAGCCAGTGTCTCTAGAGGTAGATGTTTCCGGTTTAGCTCCACTGCACCACAGGGCTCACCCATAGCTCATCACCATCCATCTCCCTAAACACAACCAGACCGATAATAACCACCCGATACCCTAGAGAGCCACCAGAGTTGCCTTTCTTTCTGACGTACAAATCAGACTGTATCACTTCCATCTTCAAGATCATCAATATTGCCTCCTCTACCCATCCCCCTGCTCCACACTCTTCAGCAAGATAGAACAGACTTTTCATATCCTCATGTATTAGTTTCTTGTGGTGGTCATAACAAATTACCATAAACTTTATGGCTTGAAACAACAGAAATGTATTCTCTCAGTTTCAGAGGCCAGGAGTCTGAAGTAAAGGGAGAACCCTTCTACGGGAGAATCTTTCCTTGCTTCTTCCAGTTTCTGATATCTCCAGGTATCCCTCAGTTTGTGGCTATATCACTCCAATCTCTGCCTCTGTCTTCACATGGCCTTTTCTGTATGTCTGTGTTCTCCTCTTTGTTTTTATTTATTGACTTTTCCACCCTCCCCCTATGCCCCTGCTTCTTATAAGGACACTTATTACTGGATGTAGGACCCACCTGGGTAATCCAATATAATCTCATTTTGAAATCCTTCATCTATTCACTTCTGCAAAGACCCCTTTTCCAAATAAGGTCAGATCCACATGTTCCAGGTGGAAATATCTTTTGGGGGGGGGCCACCATTTAATCGACTATACGCCACTTCCCCATGTCATTTCTTTCTCCCCATTGTCCCTGGCCCAGGGCATGCTGTGATCTGGACGTTCTTTGCCACTTGGACTTCCCACGACACACTGTGTTCATTTGCGTTTCTACATGAGAGTAATAACGTGCCAGTGCCCTTCTGACTAGAATGCCATTGGCTACATGCCTTGGCAGAAGAAAAAGTCTTTGGGGCCAGTTCAGATGTCACGTCTTCCAAACAATCTTAATACCTCACAGGCAAAATTAGCCACTCCTCACTTTCCATGGCACATTGTCCAGGGTCTTACGTGGGCCTAGCTAAGGGCTTAATAGATACTTACTGAACTAGCTGTGTCAAGCTTAGCTTATGAATGGATGCATATAGGTTCTATAACCATCTATCAGGTAGGTTACTGGCATTTTATTCCTTTGGGGTTCACAAGGCTTTCTAATCTTTAAAGTCCTTTTTTAAAACAGATATGTATCTAACACTTTATGCCACTGTCAGTTAATACCCTGGGGGTATTATTAACAGCTGGGAGAGAGGACCCCTCTCAGGAAGTAGACATTGAGGATAGATGCTTAAGCAGATGGTGACAAAATGCTCACCAATATTCCCTTTTTTGGGCATTCTGGAAAACTGTATTTCTAAGCTTTCCTTACATTTAAGTTTGGACCATGAGATTAATTCTCGTCAACAAAAAAGAAGACAAGAGTGAGATATTCCATTTCTAGGTCTGTCCACTAAATTCTCCCAAGAAACCACTGGCTTTCTCTTGCCGCCATCTGTATGGCTAGAAATGAGGACAAGATCACAGAACTCTATGATGCAAGGAGCTCAGATTCCTGAGACACTATTTGGAAAGAGAAACATAAAGGAGAGATATCCAACCTGCATTAGACTATAACTGAACAAGAAATACATTTTTTAAGTTTATTTGTTTATTTTGAGAGAACGTGTTTGGTTGCACGTGCTTGCCTATGGGGGAGGGACAGAGAGACAGAGAGAAAAATCCCAAGCAGGCTCTGCAATGTTAGCACAAAGCCCAATGTGGGGCTCGATCTCACAGACTGTGAGATCATGACCTGAACTGAAATCAAGAGTTGGACACTTAACCAAC
>NW_024420331.1:1617309-1626410 GCF_014898765.1 Herpailurus yagouaroundi
TGAGATCATGACCTGAACTGAAATCAAGAGTTGGACACTTAACCAACAGCCACCCAGGCACCCCAAGAAATACATTTTTATGTTGTTACATGCATCGGCTAGTCTTTGTTAGGTTATGCTGTGGTAACTGCTCCCAAAGTCTCAGTAGCTTACGACAACAGATGTTTATTTGTACTTCATATTACATGATAACTGCTTTTTGGCTATGGTGGTGCTCCTTACATTTTATTTATTTCAGAATCCAGGCTGAAGGAGCCACTCCCATTTGGGAGAAAATGAGCCAACAGCAGAGCTGCCAAGCAAGGCTCTTCAACCTTCTGCTCAGATATGGCAGCCATTGCATTTGCTTGCATTCCATTGGCCAAAGCTGCTCATGTGGCCAAGCCTCAGTTACGAGGGTGGGAACTCTACTCACCCCTCATCCCGCAAAACTCATAGGTTGAAGCCGTAACCATCGATGTGACTTTATTTGACCTTTATTATGGCCTTTAAAGAGGTAATTAAGGATAAATGAAGCCATAAAGGCGGGGTCCTAATCTGGTAAGACGGGTGCCCTTATACCAGGCAGAGACACCAGGAGTAGGTCATATGAGGACACAGTGAGAAGGTGGCCACTTGCAAACCAAGGAGAGAGGCCTCAGGGGAACCCAAACTTGCCAGCACCTTGATCTTGGACATCTAACGTCCAGAACTGTGAAACAAATAAATGTCTGTTGTTTAAGCCACTCAATCTGTGGCATTTTGTTGTGGCGGCTCTAGCAACCTAAAACACCCCCACAGAGGGGCATTACAAGTTACATGGTGATGGATGAGCATGACAGTCTTCTTACAAAGTAGGAGACTAAACAAACAATAGGGGACAATTAAACCATCTACTACATCATGCCACTAAAATCACAGGATGTTTGTTAAAGCAGTGAGTTAGTATTACCCTGACTTTTCAAATGCCCCGACAGGTCCAGATCAACACATGGAGAAAGGTAGTTTGGAGGGCACCAACAGCAAAACATTCTTTTCTCCATTTGTCCAGGGCTGACTCTGCTCCTAAACCTTACAGAATGAGCTGCTGTCCCAGTGGAAGAGATGGGTGTCATAGCTATAGCACTTTGTCCCTGGAACCTAATTTCAATTCATTGAGTTCTATTGTGTTTGCCAAATAGGAATAATGCTGCTTCTCAGGGCTGCTGTGAAAGGTAAATGAGAGAAAATCCTACCACACAGTAGGTTTTCAGCAAATGTTATTTTCCTCTCTTCCTACATTCTTCTTAGGAACTGAAGAAATCCATCCTGAAGGGAATTTAAAGCTTAATATGTATCAGTTTTATCAAAAGAGCCATTTTCCTTTGTTCCATAAATCATTATTTCAAATCAGAGCTCATCTTACAGGACTAATTACCGTACAGAAGATACCGTGATTAATTGTTTGGGGACTGGAGAGAGTGGAGATGGGAAAGGAAGAAGGGAGGCTGTTGGAGCCAACCTTCAGGCAAGAAGAAAGGTTCATTGCATTTATTTAATAGGCCACTATGCAGCTGACTGGTGTTTACTTGTCATAACAACACTGGCATTTAAATAAAGATGTTAGCATTAATCATCAATTGTGATTGAAGCCCATAGCTACCGCAAAAGCTGAAAACATGCTTCGCTTTTTTCTCTCCCTTATTTTCCGGCTGGTCTCAGCCATACAGAATCTCAATGGTCCAGAAGAAAAATACTCTGTTTTTATTAGAAACAAAAAGAGGGGGGTGGCTTTGGAAATTATAGGAATATAGATGGTGGGAAGGAGGAGAGTTTGGTGTGTTTGTGTAATGTTTCATAAAATGATGCCAGCTGTATTGTTTTCAATTCAGGAATTATAGGCCTAAAAAGAGATTTACTCACTAATAAATATCCATTTCCTTATTCTTCATTGCCACATTGTCCTTCAGTCATTCAGTACTCATTCTGGAAGAGTTTAATATGTATCCTGCAGAAAGTATGCAAAGCCATCAAGGATCCTGAGCTGTGTACCATGTATGAACAGATAATCTCTGAAGAGAAGCAAGGAGGAGGGAAGGCCTGTCTGAAAAGATGCTCTCTCTGCTCAGGCTTTAAAACCTAGAGAATTGACTAGAGTGATGTGGCTTCAATGACTAGCCTTGAATTAGAAACACGAACTAGTTTTCATGGTGAAATTCCTGACGAGGGTAGCATTTTCTCTGAACAGTCGTCCCCAAATGCAACTCTTGAAGTAGGAAGGAATTGTCGTTGGATCGATCCCTGCAATGGTAACTGTCAAGCATGATTTTATGGAGCCCACTATTGACTCTAACTCCCTAAGAATTCTGTGAAACATTCCAGCCAGACCAATCCTCCCTCCATAGCACCCATGATCTCACCCAGCCCGCCTGACCCTTGTGCACAGCCTCCCACCACCCATGGGGGCTCTCCTCCCCACCAACCAATCTATTAGACTGATAGATTCTCAAGGACTCACCAGTAATTCATAACAGATATTTGTGTAGTCTCGATTATTTGCTCTTGAGATTTTGCCATATAACTAAAACATTTGCCTGGAACAGCGATCCTCAACTGGGGGAGAGTTGGCATCTAAGGGAACATATGTAAGGCAACACCAATTGAAAGGGGATTTAAAAAGTGGTAGAAGGTGAGAGAAGAAGGGCAGTGCCATGTTTGAGCCAGGACCTCAACAATTTCATGGTAGTCAGCTTCTTTGGTCTATTCAGATTTGCCTCGTTGTGACAGTATGGTGGCCAGAGCTCTGTAACATTTTCACAGAATAATGTCTTAAAGCATTCTGTTTTTCTCCTCTGTTAAACTTTCTCCTCTGTTAAAGAAGAAAGTTTTTGCCCAGACTCAGCTCCAATGGTTCCCTCAGTTCACACTGGCCAGGACTGAATCACTTGCCCACGTCCATGCCTTAGCAGCAAGGGAGGCTGGGAACACAGGTATCTGGTATTTTAGTGGGAGGGTGTGTGTTATATAGCACGAAAGAGAATGTGGGACGTTCCACAAGAAGACACAGGATAGTGCTTTCACTGCCTGGTCCTCTCTACGTGGAACTCACAGCCTATTGCAGAGAGAATCCGATTAGCACAGGGTAGCACTGGTGGCTGACAGCAGCTGCCAATTAAAGTTAGAATGTAAGGATGAGTGGAGACACCTGGGTAGCTTAGGCAGTTACGTGTCCAACTTTGGCTCAGCTCACGATCTCATGGTTCGGGAGTTCAAGCCCCACATAGGGCTCTCTTCTGTCAGTGCAGAGCCTGCTTTGGTCCTCTGACAAAAGTAAATAAACATTAAACAAATTTAAAAAAGAATGTAAGGATGGGGGTTTTGGTCCAACATGACAATATAGGAAGACTCTAAAACCACTTCCTCCACAGAATACACCAAAGTACACCTATATAAAAAAACAATTCCTCCTGCAGAAGAGCTGAGAGCCAACTGAACAGTTTCCGAACAACCAAAGAGAGAGAATAGTTTCTCAAATAAACCACTAAACCAGCCTTACAAGAAACATTAAAGGGACTTCTTAAGTGGAAAAGAAATGTCCATAATTAGACATAAAAAAACTGTGAATGGAAAGATGTAAAATATGACAACATATACGTAAAATGTGGAGGAGAAAGTAAAAAGGGAAAAGAAGAAAAAAACAGAAAGAAAGAAATGTTTTTTCCTTGTATTTTTTCTGTTCTTATTTTTATTTATTTTTTTAGAATGTGTTTGAACTTAAATGACCATCAATTTAATATAGACTGCTATTTACTTAGGATGTTGTATACGAACCACATGGTAACCACAAATCCAAAATCGACAATAGATTCACAAAAAAGAAAGAGAAAGAAAGTCAAATATAACACTATAGAAACTCATCAATCACAAAGAAAGAGAGTAAGAAAAGAAGAACAAAGAATTATAAAAACAACCAGAAAACACATAACAAAATGACGATAAGTACATACTTACCAATAATTTTTTTTAATGTCTATTTATTTGAGAGAGAGAGAGTGCAAGCTGGAGAGGGGCAGAGAGAGAGAGGATCCCAAGCAGACTGCGCTGTCCGTGCAGAGCCTGATGTGGGGCTCGATCTCATGAACCATGAGATTATGACCTGAGCTGAAGTCAGATGCTTAACCGAGTAAGCCACCAAGGCAACCCTCAATACTTATTTATTTATTTATTTATTTTTTAAATTTTTTTTTTCAACGTTTTTTATTTATTTTTGGGACAGAGAGAGACAGAGCATGAACGGGGGAGGGGCAGAGAGAGAGGGAGACACAGAATCGGAAACAGGCTCCAGGCTCCGAGCCATCAGCCCAGAGCCTGACGCGGGGCTCGAACTCACGGACCGCGAGATCGTGACCTGGCTGAAGTCGGACGCTTAACCGACTGTGCCACCCAGGCGCCCCCCTCAATACTTATTTAAATGTAAATGGCCTAAATGCTCCAATCAAAAGACACAGGGTAGCAGAATGGATTAAAAACAAGACTCATCTATATGCTGCCTACAGGAGACCCACCTCAGACCTAAAGGCACATAAAGACTAAAAAGTGAAGAGAAAGAAAAACTTTCACCATGCAAATGGAAAAAAAAAAAAAAAAAAAAAAAAAAAAAAAGGTCAAGGTGACAATGTTTATATCAGACAAAATAGATTTTAAAACAAAGACTGTAACAAGAGACAACAAAAGGGGCATTACATAATGAAAAAGGGATCAATCCCACAGGAGGACATGGTAAATTGTAAATATTGTACAATTTACAATTGTAAATATTTATGCACCCAACACTAGAGAACCTAAAAAATAAAACAAATATTAACAGACATAAAGAGAGAAATTGATGGTAAGACAATAATACTTAGGGAACTTTAACACCCCACTTACATCAATGGATAGATCATCTAGACAGAAAATCAATAAGGAAATCATGTCTTTGAATGACACATTGGACCAGATGGACATAACAGATATATATGGAATATTTCATCCAAAAACAACAGAATACACATTCTTTTCAAGTGCACGTGGAACATTCTCCAGAAGAAATCACATATTAGGCCACAAAACAAGCCTCAATAAATTTAAGAAGATAGAAATCATATGCATCTTTTCTGAACATAATTGTATGAAACTACAAATAAATCACAAGAAAAAACTGGAAAAAACACAAATACATGGAGACTAAACAACATGACACTAAACAACCAACGGGCCAATGAAGCAATCAAAGAAGAAATTAAAAAAAAAAAAATACATGGAGAGAAATGAAAATGGAAACATAACACATAACAGTCCAAAATCTTTGGGACACAACAAAAGCATTACTTAGAGGGAAGTATATAGTGATACAGGCTTACCTCAAAATACAAGAAAAAGCTCAATTAAACAATCTAATCTTACACACCTAAATGAACCAGAGAAGGAACAAACAAATCCAAGATGAATAGAAGAAAGTAAATAATAAATATCAGAGCAGAAATAAATGACATTGATACTAAAAAAAAAAAAAAATTAATGAAACCTTGGTTGAAAAGATGAAAGCCCTTAACAAGACATACCAAGAAAAAAAAAAAAGACCCTAATAAATTTTTTTAGAAATGAGAGGAAATAATAACTGACATCACAGAAATACAAAGTATAAGAGAATATTATGAAAAAGTATATACTAAAAAATTAGACAACCTAGACAAATTGGATAAATTCCTAGAAACATACAATCTTCTAAAAGTGCATTAGAAAGAAATAGAAAATTTGAACAGACTGATTACAACTAACAAAACTGAATTGGTAATCAAAAAAGTACCAAAATATAAAAGTCCAAAACCAAATAGATTCACAGGTGAATTCTACCAAACATATAAAGAAAAGTTAATACCTATTCTGTTTAAACTATACCAAAAAATAGAAAAGGAAAGCTACATTCTACGAGGCCAACAGCATCCTGATACCAAAACCAGACAGACACCACAAAAAAAGAAACTATAGACCAATATCCCTGATGAACACAGATGCAAATTCCTTAGCAGAATATCACCAAACCACATACACAATACATTAGAAAGATCATTCACCATGATCAGGTGGGATTTATTCCAGAGATACAAAAAATGTTCAAGATTCACAAATCAATCAACATGATACATCATATCAACAGAACAAAGGATAAAAATCACATGATCATCTCAATAGATGCATAAAAAGCCTCTGAGAAAATTCAACATGCATTGATGATAAAAACTCTCAACAAAGTAGAGTGAGAGGAAACATACCTCAACCTAATAAAGGCCATATATGAAAGACCCATAACTACCATCATACTCAACGGTGAAAAATGGAGAGTTTTCTAAGATTAGGAATAAGACAAGGACATCCACTCTTGCCAACTTTATTCAACAGAGTACTGGAAGTCTTACCCACAGCAATCAGGCAAGAAAACGAAATAAAAGGCATCTATATTGGTAATGAAGAAGTTAAACTGTCACTATATGCAGATGATGTGATACTATACATAGAAAATCCTAGACTCCACCAAGAAACTACTAGAAGTAATAAATGAATTCAGTAAAGATACAGGATACAAATTTAATACTCATAAGTAGGTAGCATTTCGATAAACTAATAACAAAGTAGCAGAAAGAGAAATTAAGAAAACAATCCCAGGGGTACCTAGCTGGCTCAGTTGGAGGAACATGCACCTCTTGATTTTGGGGTCATGAATTCAAGCCCCACAATGGGTGTAGAGATTACTCAAAATAAATAAATGAATAAACTTAAAAAAGAAAGAAAGAAAGAAAACAATCCCATTTACAATAGTACCAAAAAGAATAACATACCTAGGAATAAAAACCAAAAATGTGAAAGACCTATACTCTGAAAACTATAATACATTGATGAAAGAAATGGAAGATGACACAAACATATGGAAAGATATTCCACGCTCATGGATTGGAAGAATTTATATTGTTAAAATGTCCATACTATCCAAAGCAATCTACAGATTCAACGCAGTCCCTATCAAAATACCAAATAGCATTTTTCACAGAACTGGAACAAATAATACTAAAATTCGTATGGAACCACAGAAGACCCCAAATAGCCAAAGCAATCTTCAGAAAAAAGAACTAAGCTGGAGGTATCACAATTCCAGATATACTACAAAGCTGTAATCATCAAAACAGTATGGTACTGGCAAAAAATATGCACATAGTTCAACAGAACAGAACAGAGAGCCAAGAAATAAACCCACGCTTATATGGTCAATTAATCTATAACAAAGAAGTCAAGAGTATACAATGGGGAAAAGACAGTCTCTTCAATAAATAGTGCTGGGAAAACTGGACAACTACATATAAAAGAATGAAACTGGAGAGCATCTAACACTATACTCAAAAAACAAACTCAAAACGGATTAATGACCTAAATGTACGATCTGAAACCACAAAAATCCTAGAAGAGAACACAGGCAGTAATTTCTCTGACATTGACTATAGCAACATCTTTCTAGATATGTCTGCTAAGGCAAGGGAAATAAAAGCAAAAATAAACTATTGAGACTACATCAAAATAAAAAGTGTTTGCACAGCAAAGGAAACAATAAACAAGACAAAAAGACAACCTACTAAATGGTAGAAGATATTTTCAAATGATATTCGTGATAAGGGGTTAATTTCCAAAATATATAAAGAATTTATACAACCCAACAACAACAACAAAAAATTCTGATTAAAAAGTGGGCAGGGGACCTAAATAGACATTTTCTAAAGAAGACATACAGATGGCCAACAGACACACAAAAAGATGCTCAGTCTCACTAATCATCAGGTAAATGCACATCAGGTAAAACCACAATGAGCTATCACCTTACACCTGTTAGAATAGCTAAAATAGAAAAGACAAGAAATAAAAATTGTTGGCAAGGATGTGGAGAAAAAGGAACCCTTGTGCACTGTTGGTGGGAATATAAATTGGTACAGCCATGGTGGAAAACAGTATGCAGGTTCCTCAAAAAAATAAAAACAGAAATACCATATTATCCAATAATTACACTATTGAGTATTTACCTCTCCAAAATAAAAATGCTAATTCAAAAAGACATATGCATCCCTATGTTTATTGCACCATTATTTACAATAGCTAACATATGAAAGCAACCTAAATGTCCATAAATAGATGAATGGATAAAGGGGTGCCTGGGTGGCTCAGTTGGTGAAGCATCCAACTTCGGCTGAGGTCATGATCTCACAGTTCGTGGGTTTGAGTCCCACATCAGGCTCTGTGTTGACAGCTCAGAGCCTGGAGCCTGCTTCGGATTCTGTGTCTCCCTCTCTCTTTGCCCCTCCCCTGCTCACACTCTGTCTCTCTCTCTCTCAAAAATAAATAAATATTAATAGATGAATGAATAAGAAAGATGTGGCGTATGTGTATGTATATACACATATATTTACATATATACATATAAACATAATGGAATGTTACACAGCCATAAAAAAGGATGAGAACACGCCATTTGAGATGACATGAAAGGACCTAGAGGGTATTACGCTAAGTAAAATAAGTCAGCCTGAGAAAGACAAATACCATATGATTCCACTCATAAGTAGAATCAGAAAAAAATGAATAAACAAAGCAGAATCTGACCTATAAACACAGAAAACAAACTGATGGTCACTGGTGGGTAGGAGGGGAGGTTGGACAAAACAGATGAAGGGGAGTGGGAGATACTACAGCCTTCCAGTTATGGAATGAATAAATCATGGGAATAAAAGGTACAGTATAAGAAATATAGCTGATATTGTAATAGCAATATTTCCAGACAGATGGTAGCTACACTCGTGGTAAACATAGAATGATGTATAAACCTATCAAATCGCTAAGTCGTATACCTGAAACTAATATAATATTGTGCGTCAACTATACACAAATAAAAAAAAATAGGGGTACCTGGCTGGCTCAGTTGGTGGAGCGTGCGACTCTTGATCTTGGGATTGTGGGTTCAAACCCCACATTGGGTGTAGAGATTACTTAAAAATAAAATCTTTAAAAAAGAAGGAAGGAAGGAAGGAAGGAAGGAAGGAAGGAAGGAAGGAAGGAAGGAAGGA
>NW_024420331.1:1626420-1657572 GCF_014898765.1 Herpailurus yagouaroundi
GGAAGGAAGGAAGGAAGGAAGGAAGGAAGGAAGGAAGGAAGGAAGGAGAGAAAGAGAAACACAAAACAGGAGTAGTCAGTGCTATCTGGAGAGGTTAAGGAGGGCTTCTTGGAAGATGCACGCCTGACCCCCATCTCCCCACATGTGATTCACCCCCAAGATTTATCAACATCCCTCTCTCCTTTACTTCCAGACTTTCAGCCTTAGTTCACAATTACATCATCTCCCTTTTCCCTTTCTGATTGTTGGACCCTCACTTTAATTCATCTTCCACAATATCACCATACTTATCTTCTCAGAACTTAGATGTGATGTCAAAATCCTTTGTTGGTTCCTTATTTTTTAAAAATATTTATTTATTTTGAGAGGGAGGGAGAGAGAGCGAGTGCATCTGTGAGCAGGGGAGAAGCAGAGAGAGAGGGAGAGAGAAGCCCAAGCAGGCCCCATGCTGATAGTGCATAGAGCCTGATGCCACCAGGCTCCACCTCACAGTTGTGACATCATGACCTGAGCTGAAATCAGGAGTCAGATGCTTAACTGACTGAGCCACCCAGGTCCCCCTCTTTATTTGTTTTTATAAAATAAAATCTGGCCTCCTTAGTGTGGCATGCAAGGCACACTGCACAGTCTTTCTTCACCTGCCTTCCTAATTTCACCTTCTGCTTTCCCTTTTTCCACACACAAGGTGGGCAATTTGCCATTACTTCAATGTGACACAAAATTTCATGCCTCCATGCCTTTGCACAGCCTGAATACCCTGCCTCCCCATCCACTTCCCTTCTTCACTTGTTAAAATTTATCACTCTAGGTCCAACTTAACTGCCACCATTTCCATGAAGCTTTCTCAATCTCTGTGTCAGAATTTGCTGCCTCTTCTGGGAGTTCAGAAAGTTCTATTGAACCTCTACTGAGGTTCCTATTGTATACTTCCTGTGGGTGAAGTATTTATAAAAGAATTACAGGGGCGCCTGGGTGGCGCAGTCGGTTAAGCGTCCGACTTCAGCCAGGTCACGATCTCGCGGTCCGGGAGTTCGAGCCCCGCGTCGGGCTCTAGGCTGATGGCTCGGAGCCTGGAGCCTGCTTCCGATTCTGTGTCTCCCTCTCTCTCTGCCCCTCCCCTGTTCATGCTCTGCCTCTCTCTGTCCCAAAAATAAATAAAAAAACGTTGAAAAAAAAATTAAAAAAAAAAAGAATTACATATGATAAACTCATTTAATCCTCACAGCAGCCCTCTTATAACTATTATCCCCATTCTATAGATGGGGATGCTGAGGCACAGTGATCTTTAGGAACTCTTCTTGGCTTCAAACCCAGTTAGGCTGACTCTAGAGATGAGTTCATGATTTCTTCACTAGTGCTGTCCAATGGAACTCTGTGATAATGGACATGGTATATATATCTCTGTTCTCCAACATGGTAGCCACTAGCCACATGTGGCTATTAAGCACTTATAATGGGGCCATTGTGATGAAGGAACTGTAATCTTAATTTTATTTCATTTTAATTAATTTCATTTACATGTAAACAGCCGCATGTGGCTCTTGGTTACCATACTGGACAACACAGTTCTACATCATATTCATCTCCATATGAGGGCAGGGACTACAGCTTGTTCAGAATCCACTTTTGATGTTTGTTAGATTGAAACAGGCCTATTTCCTTTTTGGCCAGAAAAATGTAGGCCAGTTTTTTCTACCCCTACAACTGAGAGACAAGACCATTTTCCCGAGTTCCCATTTTGTAGCGTATGTGGAACAATCCCTATTATTGTAAAATTTGCTCAACCACTCTAACTGAAAATGCTTCTCAAAAAATTGTTTTATTACTTTTGATATTACAAGCAACTTCATGCAGCTTAGAGAAGAATCTGACCTCTGTGTTCACAAATACAATTCCACTTATTGACAATTCTTAGTTATATTTATAGATCAACATCTAATAACATTTATAATGTCAGCACAATGTGCCTCAGAATAGGAAATAAAAGTTAACTACAGTAAAGACAAGCAAATCTTAAAAGCTATTTGTGTTGTGTTGCTATAAAGCTCTTTTTTTCTTTTGTCCCTAAAAATACATACATCCTGGGGCACCTGGGTGGCTCAGTCAGTTGAGTGTCCAACTTTGACTCAGGTCATGATCTCACAGTTTGTGGGTTTGAGCCCCATGTCGGGCTTTAAGCTGATAGCTCAGGGCCTGGAGCCTGCTTCAGATTCTGTGTCTCCCTCTCCCTCTGCCTCTCCTCTGTTCGTGCTCTGTGTCTCTCTCTCAAAAATAAATAAACATTAAAAAAAAAACATGCATCCTGGGGCACCTGGGTGATTCAGTCAGTTAAGCATCTGACTCTTGATTCTGGCTCAGGTCATGATCTCACAGTTCCATGGGTTCGAGCCCCGCATCATGCTCTGAGCTGACAACGTGGAGCCTGCTTGGGATTCTCTCTCCCCTCTCTCTATCCCTCCCCCTCTTGTGCATGTGCAGATGCACATACATTCTCTCTCAAACTAAATAAATAAACTTTTAAAAAAGTATAAAAAAATATGCCCTATGTAGATTTATGCTTAAAAACTTTGGCAGATATCTGTATCAAGAAGTTACATTAATATAAATTTCTGAACATTATTCACAACTCAGTGTAAAATATCTAAGTGACAAAGGCAATATATATTTTGTCTATATCATGTTATTTAACATATACCTTTTAAAAAGTTTATTTTTCTCCCCCATTTGGCACAGTGTGCAGAGAATGATAATATGCATAGAAATAATTGTCCCATATGTTTAGTCACCAGATGCTACAGTTTAAAGAACACACGGGGTTGTTTGTGTGTTTGGGGTTTTGTTTTCTTTCCCAGGGAGAGAAGAGAGCCTGGCAACAAAGTGGTGTGTTCAAAGTTGTAAAGAATTTTCAAATAATTCAAGGGATTATGGTCTTAAACCTATACAATATAAGCCCACGACCGGATACTAATTGGTTTTACTTAGATCAGGGGTTGCAAAGTGGTGGCCCTTGAATGTGTTTTATTCTGCTTACACAATGTTTTTTCAGAAATGTGTATTTGAATGCTTTCAGATAGAACTTGCATGTTCAAATATTCCATCGTTCCCATTATCCCTTCTTTTACATCTGCTTGGTATTCCTATCTCCGTTACCTGCCTGGATCCCCATAGACACTGGAGTTTGCAACCCGGGGTTAGGCAGCATTCCACAACAGGAACTCAGAGTGCTCAAGCGCTTTCCAAAATGTCATATTCCTACCTAGTTATGTTCAAATGACATCATAATTGAAAGACACTGTGCAACGTGCTGTTCACTTTACCATGGTAGATGTATTAATCCCTTAAACAAAAAGGACACATTCCCTTTATGCATCTATGAACCATTTATAAACTTGGAGAAATTAGTTCATCCAGGAAATACTTATGGATTACAGAGCTGTATTTATGGGATACGGAGGTGTAGACCTGTGTTCTTCAAGACAGAGAATTCTAGCAGAACTAGAATTCTAGGATGTATTAGCAGCTCTCATAATCTACTGTAGTTAAAATGATTATAATTGCCAACTCTAAAAATACTGTCATTCTCTTTCCTCCATATCTGTTTTTCTCCAGAGTTTGTTGAGCATCCCATTGAAAAGGGAAACTTGACCTGGGTTCACACCCTGCCTCTGCTCACTCACTCTATCTACCATCTTCAGTCCTGTCCTTCTTCTCCCATTCTATTTCATATCTTTGAGAAAATTCTTGATCTTCATTCTACAGGAAGTGTTGAAACAAAATCAGATTTCACCAGCAAATACTGTATTTCTCCTTATTTGCCAAAAGGAAAATGATATTTAAAATTTTAATTCCAGAAAACCATATATAGTATACTTGGAAGTTTTACTGAATGATGAACAATGCATCCAATATCAACTAGTGTTCCTCTAAGACCTGGTTTTCTGAAAGAGATCTTCAAGTTGGAGAGTCCATGTATTAGTCAGGGTTCTCCAGAGAAACAGAACCAATAGGATATAGAGAGATACATATAAGAGGAGATTTATAATAGGAATTGGCTCATGTGGTTATAGAGGTCAAGAATTTGCCCTTGCTGCACCTTTTTGTTCCATTTAGGCCTCCAGTGGATTGGATGATGCTCACCCTCATTGAGGAAGGCAGATCTTCTTTACTCAGTATACCAGTTTCAACGCAGATCTCTTCCAGAAACACCCCCACAGACACAATTCAAAATAATGTTTCATTAGCTACCTGAGTATCCCTTAGCCTAGTCAAGTTGACACAAAATTAACCATCACGGCCTAATACCTTATGGAGGAGGAAGGACTATCAGTGATCATGAAATTAATCTAGAAACAGCTAGACCAGAGATTCACAACCCTCACCGTCTGTCAAAATGACCATGACCCAGAGGGGGCAGGACTTCATTTTTACATACTAATGCCTGGGCCCCACTCCAGAGAATCTGGGGTAAGATGGCAAGCACTGGTACTTTGTCAACTTCCTACATGATCAGTGTGCAGCCAGCATGGACGACCTCAGGTCCAAACCAACACTCCTCCAAGTACTGTGTTCAGACAGTCAGCATTGCCATCATAGGGCATGCTTAGAAAATGGGAATTTCTGACTGTACACCCTAAAAAGCAACAGAATTAGGATCTCTGGGGCCAGGGTTCAGGAATCTGCATATTCCCAGCTCCCTCTGAAATATGTAAGCCCAATAAAGACTGTGAGCCACAGGCTAGACAAAAGTACAGCACTACAAGGGCAACTGGCTTTGGAGGCAGATACAGATATTAAGTCCAACTTGGCCATGGGCCCCCTGTAAGTGTCAGTTTCTTAACCTTCAGCATTAGTTTCTTTTTTATTTTTTAAAGTTTATTTATTTATTTATTTTGAGGGGGGAGGGGCATAGGGAGAGAGAGCTGTCAGCACAGAGCCTGATGCAGGGCTCAATCTCATAACCATGAGATCATGACCTGAGCCCAAAATCACAAGTCAGGCATTTAAATGACCGAGCCACCCAGGTGCCCTAGTTTCTTTATCTCTAAAATGGAGTAGTGGTAATGACTTTAGATAGAAATGAAATAATATGAAGTAATAAAACTATAGCACCCAGTCCTATATCTGGGGCAGAGTTCATGTTCCATTAATTCCCTTCCCTCTTTTGCTACTATCTAGAAGAAGCCTCTTTTTAAAGTAAACTCTATAGAAGCTGGAGAGGATGTGGAGAAATGAGAACCCTCTTACACTGTTGGCAGGAATGCAAACTGGTGCAGCCGCTCTGGAAAACAGTGTGGAGGTTCCTCAAAAAATTAAAAACAGATCTACCCTATGACCCAGCAATAGCACTGCTAGGAATTTACCCAAGGGATACAAGAGTGCTGATGCATAGGGGCACTTGTACCCCAATGTTTATAGCAGCACTTTCAACAGTAGCCAAACTATGGAAAGAGCCTAAATGTCCATCAATTGATGAATGGATTAAGAAGTTGTGGTTTATATACACAATGGAATACTATTTGGCAATGAGGAAGAATGAAATGTGGCCTTTTGTAGCAACGGTGGATGGAACTGGAGAGTGTGATGCTAAGTGAAATAAGTCAGGCAGAGAAAGACAGATACCATATGTTTTCACTCATATGTGGATCCTGAGAAACTTAACAGAAGACCATGGGGGAGGGGAAAGGGGAAAAAAAGTTACAGAGAGGGAAGGAGGCAAACCATAAGAGACTCTTAAAAACTGAGAATAAACTGAGGGTTGATGGGGGGTGGGAGGGAGGGGAAAGTGGGTGATGGGCACTGAGGAGGGCACCTGTTGGAATGAGCACTGGATGTTGTATGGAAACCAATTTGACAATAAATTTCATACAAAAAAAACAATAAAGTAAACTCTACCCTCAACATGGGGCTCGAACTCACGACTCTGAGATCAAGAGTCACATGCTCTACCAACTGAGCCAGCCAGGTGCCCCAGAAGCTTCTTGTTTTGTAATCTCATTTATTCTGCTATATCAGAAAATAAGCAATTTGGGGGCACCTGGGTGGCTCAGTCGGTTGAGCGTCTGACTTCGGCTCAGGTCATGATCTCACGGCTCGTGAGTTCGAGCCCCACATCGGCCTCTGTGCTAACAGCTTGGAGCCTGGAGCCTGCTTCGGATTCTGCGTCTCCCTCTCTCTGCCCCTCTTCTGCTCATGCTCTGTCTCTGTCTCTGTCTCTCTCTCTCTCTCAAAAATAAATTAACATTCAAAAAATTTAAAAAAAAAAAGAATTTAAAAAAAAGAAAGAAAATACGCAGTTTGTTGTCATGTCCTACAATTGTGATTGGATAACAGAGTACCTCCACATATAAAAATATTACAAGAATTGATGGGACATTTTAAAGTAGTCTGTTCGACCAAAAGGAAATCCTCAGGCAGAGTCCCAAATCTTGTTTTGTCATCATGTATACATAGGATTTTTTTTTCTCCATAGGTCAGAATAAGTTCACTAGCTTGTCAGACCAATGGACTCATCTGTCAAGTGGCGTTTTTGTCCTGAGAAGAATCTGAGCCTTTATATTTCTTTTATGTGTTATTATCCCAACAAGCCATTTGCTATGGAACCTACAAGAGCAGCAGTAAACTAAAATTATCTGTTCATTGTATCAGTCATTTAGAGGGAAGACAAGGAGGAAAATATATTTCTGGTAAGTGATCTCCTTTTTGATTTCTGAGAAAAGGACAATACAATTTGTCCTTTTTGTTAAGCAGGAGTTTCCATTTTCGAGGGTAACATCTTAAGGCTAAACTACGTAGAAAGATGTGAGGCCAATCTGGTTTTATTAAAACTTTGAAACTAAGAAGCAAAGAGTAAGACAAGAATCTGGGAGTAGCTCACAGAAACTCACTTTCTCCCTAACTACCAGCTTCAATGGAGAAGGCCAAGGGGCATGTTCTTCCTCTTCTTTGGGAGTTTCCGAGGAGGAAGAATCAGCTTCTGCAGCTCAAATAGCCAGTGAAAGCTTTTCCCTCTCCGTACTGTTAATCTCTTCCTGATAACCAGCCAGTCCCTTAAACCCACAAACGGAGCCCGAATATCTCCTCCGCGCTACCACCAAAGCACCCTGAGGGAAAGTATATAGGTCTTCCCGGCCCATCTTCTCTTCTCTGGCCAAATCTGGCTGTGGCACCACTTTGCCTCATCTTGGCTCTTTCCTCTTATGGCTTACATTTCTCCTGGCTCAATAACACTCAATCGTAAAGCAACTGGACAGAAGTCCCAGCCCTCTCTCCTACCATTATCATCACAGTATCTCTCAGTTCTCAAGAGGATGCTTCCCCTGTGTCCACAAAAATGTCTGCCAGTTATAATCCAACTAAGATATCTACCCCGTCCTTCTTTCTTGTTTTTGTGAACCTGGTCTCCATCCCCTGTCGCCAAAAGTCTCCCTGCTGCCAGCATATATCAGGCCCCACCAAAATTAAACCACAGTCTCTCTCTGGATGCTCTCCAAAGTGTCAGAGTGGAATTGAAGTCCATTCAGAAGGACAGAGAAGTCCTTTGCCACAACACGGTGCCATACTTTGGCAGTTAGCACCCCAAAGCTTCTGCAATTGGGCTCAGGGTCTCCTAAAGTACTTGAATGATTTTGTTAGCCTTGGCATCTATATTGCTTTCACTGCAGGGATTTCAAAACCAGCCCAAGTTGCCATCCTAACCTCTTTCATCCTTCTGTCCTCTCTACCTGTCACCCTCCCTGAACAGTATATCTTCTTACCTCTCTGTTACCAAATATATGTATGGAGATACACAAAGGCAGTGTTTGAATTGAGGGAGGGGAAAGTTGATGTTATTATTATCTACAGCAGAGACTGGCAAACCATGGCCCAATAGGCCAAATCAGGCCTACTACCTGTTTCTGTAAATAACGTTGTATCGGAACACACCTGTGCTTATTCCTCCACATATTGTCTATGGTTGCTTTTGCACTACAGCAGCAGACTTGAATGGTTGAGAGAGACCGTAAAGCCTAGCATACTACCTATTTGTCCCTTTACAGGAAGTGTTTGCTGACCCTTGTGCTAGACTAACAACAAGCCAAAAATATGCTGTTACAACATTTAAACAGAACAGACAGTCCCTCTACAGGGATTCTTGGCAGACTTTATTTGAGGGCTACATTTTCACTCTTTTTAACAGCAAAATAAACTACATTGCTTTAAAAATAATGATGAAAATGGTTGATTCTGAATGTCTATTATGGATGTTTAATATTAAATAACAAAAGACAAACGCTTAAGTCCTACCAGGCATCACCCTGTGTCTTAACATGTTGCATACCTATGAAGAAGGCTTGATACTTTGGTAGGAGTATCATATTACAAATGCAAAGTTGTGTGTTCTATTACTATATTATTAAATTTGTGTGTTTATGCTTATGCAATGTTGGAAGGTGGGTATTAATGAGATAATACATTTACACAGTGGTATATGGTTTACAATGCTCCTTCCTGATTTATCCATTTTGGTGAATACAGCAACCCCCTGAGGTGGGAAGAAAGAGAATTATTAGCATTTTAACCATGAAGAAACTGAGTCCCATGGGCTGAAGGGGTTTGTTTACAATCATGTAATTAATGAGAAGAGAAGCTTCACATCTTTAATATTAAGATTTCTTGAAATGGACATATCAAAAATTACAGTCCCAAGTTTCGAAATTTTTTGTCTTCGAAGTTGAACAGGTAAGCAGAAAATCAGTAGTGACATAAAAGCCTTGACAAACATTATCAACCAACTTGATAGGATGGTCATTTATAGAACCTTCCATCCAACAACAAAAGGATACACATACTTTTAAAGTATGTAAGAATATTCACCAAAATAGACCATATTCTGGGACATAAGTCTCAGTAATTTTTAGATGATTGATTAAAAAGTATGTTCTCTATGACAAATCAACACTAGAAATCAATAAGATAGATACTGGGAAAATCTCTCACATATTTCGTTAGGCAGCACCATCCCAAATAACTCATAGGTTGAAGGAAAAAAATAACAATGGAGGTCAGAAAATATTTTAAATTAAATTTTGAAAGTGAAGATACAACATATCAAAATTTGTAGGATGAAGCTAAAGCAGTGATTAGAGGGAGAATTGTACCATTAAATAAATACATTAACAAAAGAAGAAAGATCTCAAATCAGTATTGTAAGTTTCCACTCAAGGAAACCTGGCAGTAGAGGGGGAGGGGGGCAGAGAAAAGCAAATGAAACCCAAAGCAAGTAAAAGGAAATAATAAACTAAAAAAGAGTGGAAATCAATTAAATAGAAAATAGACAATAAATAAATTCAATGAAACCATTACTGAGAAGTTAAATAAAATTGAAAAAAAGTTAGCCAGACTGATCAAGACAATAAGGGAATACAAATATTAACAATATCAGGAATGGAAAAGGAGATATCACCATAGATCCTACAGACATTAAAGGATATTACAGGATTACCATGACCAATGTTATAGCAATATATTTCAAAACTTGGATAAAATGGAAAAATCCCTTGAAAGACACAAACTACCAAAGCTCACTCAAGACGAAATGGAAGAGCAATTTGTAGTTTAAAAACCTTTGCCAAAAAGAAAGCCTCAGTGGAGGGAATTATAGGAGCCCAGTGCAGGCTTCTCTAAGATGGGCCACTTTGGCATAAAGATTATTTCAAATTGAAAGTTATCAAAACCCAGCAGATTCAGGAAAAGCTCTCTGCTTGCCCCTCAACTGCCTACATTTACATTGGAAAGGAGAACCTGGACTAGGACGACAGCTATTAACAGACTCTCTCCTTTACCTAAGAGAGACTTATCTGCATAACAGGGCAAACTTTGTTTTGTAAAACATCTCTCACCTTTCAGTTAATTTCCTAACTCCCCTTTGTATACTCTGACTACACCTCTCCTTAGCTTATATAAGCCTCATGTTGCCTCATTTTATTCAGAATTTTATGTCTGTGTGATTCCCCACACATATACCTATGAAATTAGATCGTCTCTTGTTTTTTTTTTTTTTTAAAGAAACCTTCCCCCCAAATAAACTCTAGACCCAGATAGCTTCAATGGTGACTTCTACCTAATACTTGGAGAAGAAACAAGACAATTACACATGAACTTTTCCAAAAACTAGAAGATAGGGGAATGTTTCCAACTAACTTTTTGAGGTTAACATTACTCTGATACCAAAATAAACAAAGATAGTACAAGAAAAAAAAAAAAAACCCTAGAGACAAATATCACTTATTGTTAGGGATATTGTTAGGGAAAAATCTGTTCTATGATGGCCTGAAGACTTCCCTTCCAGATTCTTGTTCCCACCCAGCTTGCCTCAGGAACCAAGTTACTACTGTTGGGAAAGTAAGTAAAGTTCTACACCATAAGGTGGCTGACAGGACTAAAACAAGCTCTAGTTCCCAGCTTAGAGACTCCTCTTCCGGGTTCTTCCTGCCCTGTTTGCCACGCGCGAAAGCCTCCACGAATGAGGAAGATGACGCTATAAATTACCCTTCCCACCTGCATTCGGGGCTCAGATCTCTAGAGAATGATCTCCTCTGAGCCCACCGGTGTAAAATAAACCTCCTTCCTTCCAAGATCTCCGAGCGCCACTTGGTTCTCCTGCCGGGTGATCCAGACCAGTTTCCGCAATATTATGAACACAGATAGGAGATTCTTAATAAAATGTTAGTAAATCAAATACAGCAATATAAAGAAGTATAACATATCTTGACCAAGTAGGGTTTATTCTAGGAATGTAAGATCTAACATTAAAAAAACTAATCAATGTAAAAGCAAGACCTTCAGTGATAGCACAGTAAAGCAGTCAGCAAATCTCCTCCCAAAATCCAATTAGAAAACTGGACAATTGCCCAGAACAACCATTTTCAAAGCTGTCAAAATCAGCCAAAGGAAGGAAAAAAAATTGAGAGATATTTATTCATGAGAAACTGGTAAACTTTGAGTAGAATAATGGGAGCCATTGGCATTCTTGCCTGGAACGGATCACACACACCCCAATCTACTCACCCAGATTATTAAGCGAGACAGTAATACTCTGTAGTAGTATCAGGTGGGTTTGGTTGTATAAAACAAAACACTTATTGCTAGATGGAGCTGCCTTGATCTGGAGCAGAAGGTGGAAAACCCATGACCAACAGTGATATTGTCAGTAAAAATTACAAGTATGGTAGGAAACCAAGAAGGAAAGTCCACAGCTATATTACCCTATAAACCCACTGAGAGTGAGTGACAGTTCAGCTGGAAAGCCAGAAATTTAACGGGGAGATCCGAAAAATTAAGGTGCGTAGAGGGGCTAGAATTGTGTACAAGCACGGGGACAATCTAAGTGGGTCTAAGCTCTCCATACATCCCTAGATGACCAGGAAGCTGCTTGCACATGCAGAGAAGGCCTAAGTGGACCCGGCCAAAAATTAAACAAGATTGAAAACTACCTAGACTCTGAAAGTGTTTCCATATGCGCACACATATCCATCAGCAGAAAGTTGAATCCTTACTGACATAGGTTGTTCTAGCACAATTTCTATCCAATCACTGACTGAAAGCAAAGCTATACAGACAAAAGAGTGACTCATAGGAAGCCAGGTTAAAAATAAATGGGGTGCCCAGGGTGTCCATAGAGCATGCAACTCTTGATGTCAGGGTTGTGAGTTCAAGCCCCACATTGAGCATAAAATAAATAAATATATACATACATACAAAAATTTAGACAAGCATTGGCGAGGATGTGAAGAAAAAGGCACCCTCCTGTTCTGTTGGTGGGAATGCAAACTGGTACAGCCACTGGGGAAAAACAGTATGGAGGCTCCTCAAAAAGTTAAAAATAGAATTACCACATGATACAGTAACCATGTTACTGGGTATTTACTAAAAACATTCAAAAACACTAATTCAAAGAGATACATGCACCTCTATATTTATAGCAGCACTATTTACAATAGCCAAATTATGGAAGCACCCATCAATAGATGAATGGATAAAGAAGATGTGGTACCTATACACAATGGAATATTATTCAGCCATAAAAAAAACAATGAAACCTTGCCAGTTACAACAACATGGATGGAGCTACAGAGTGTAATGCTAAGCAAAATAAATCAGTCAGAGAAAAAGAAATACCATATGATTTCACTTGTATGTAGGATGTAAGAACCAAAACAAACGAGCAAAGGAAAAAAGAGTAACAGAAGCCAAGAAACAGACTCTTAACTATTGAGAACTGATGGTTACCACAGAGGAGGTAGGTGGTGGGATGGACATAATAGGTGATGGGGATTAAGGAGTGCACTGAGTGACGTATGGAATTGTTGAGTCACTACATTTTACACCTGAAACTAATATAACATGTTAATGACATTGGAATCAAAATAAAAGTTTTAAAAAAGTAAAATAAAAATAAAAATAAAACTGGGGTGCCTGGGTGGCTCAGCCAATTGAGCGTCTGACTTCGGCTCAGATCATGATGTAATGGTTAGTGGGTTCGAGCCCCGGGTCAGGTTCTGTGCTGACAGCTCAGAGCCTGGAGCCTGCTTCAGATTCTGTGTCTTCCTCTCACTCTGCCCCTTCCCCGCTCATGCTCTGTCTCTCTCTCAAAAATAAATAAACATTTAAAAAATAAAAATAAAAATAAAAATAAAACTTAGAAGTGAAAAAACAAAACAACAGAGACATTGCAGCCACAAACAAGGGAAATAACAGGGGAGGAAAAGATTCCACAGATCACAGCAAAGCAAGTTACTAAATAAAATAAAGCTAAAAAAGAGAAATTAGCAAAAACAAAAACCCTAAGAGCAAAAAATAGGGAACCCATAGTTTCTACAGTATATTACCTAAAACATCTAGCTTCCAATCCAGGCTTCAACAACAACAAAATGAGACCTACAAAGAAATAGGAAAGTATAACCCATACACAGGAAAACAAAAGGAGTTTTAAAAAAGGGGGGTGGGTGGGTTGAGGCTCTGAGTGGGTCCAGATGCTAGATTCAGTGAAGATTTCAAAGCAGTTATTATAAATGTGCTCAGTGAATTAAGAAAAACCATGTTTATTTAAGAATTAAACAAAAATGTAATGACTATGACTCAAAAAATGGGGAATTATCAACATAGCAATAGAAATCATATTAAGAATAACCAAATAAAAACTCTGGAGTTGAAAAGTACAGTGACAGAAATGATAAATTTGCTAGATGGTCTTAGCAGGAGACTTGAGATGGCAGAAGAAAGCATTAATAAACTTGAAAATAGATCAGTAGAATTATCCAATCTGAATAAAGAGAGAAAAAAATGGAAGAAAAAATTAGCCAAGTATCAGAGACTTGTGGAACAATATCAAGTGTACCAATGTACATGGAATGGGAGTACCAGAAGGAAACGAAAGAGAGAAATAAATAGAATATTTGAAGAAGTAATTATTGCAACCTTCCCAAAGTTGAAAATACACATTAATCTAGAGACCCAACAAGGTGAACAAAACCCAAATCAGATACAGACAAAGAGATCTGTACCTAAACACACCATAGTCAAACTGTTAAAGGCCACAGGAGAAGAAAAATCTTGAAAGCGGCAAGAGAAAAACAACTCACTAGAGTAGGAATAAAATAACAAAAAGCTGACTTCTTATCATAAATAATGAAGACTAGAAAGCAGTGAGATAATATATTTAAAGTACAAAAAGAAAACTATAAACTAAGAATTCAAATTTGGCAAAATTAACCTTCAAAATGAGAGGGAACTAACCACATTGATTTGACATTCCAGAAAAGGCAAGATCGTGGGGACAAACTGAAAGCCAGTGTTTGCCAGGATCAGAGGATTTGGGGACAGGATTAATTGCAAGGAACTTTTCAGAGTGAGGTACATACTCTGTATCTTGAATTTGATGGCTGTTACACGACTGTACATAAAATGTACATTTAAAATTGGTGAATTTTGTTTGTAAATTATACCTTAATAAAACTTATTTAAAAAGAAAAATCAGCTTCTATTCAGAAGCTTTCTCTGTGCCTTACAAAATAGAGTCCATAATGCCAGCTTTTGCTCCAATAACTTCTAGTCGATACCTCTGTTGTTATACTTGACTCACTGTATCAAAATTATCTATTTAAAGGTGATATCTCCTACTTGTTTCTAAGATCCTTTGTGGTTAAGAGCACATAGTATCAATCTTAACATCCCCAATAGGTAGCACAGAATCTGATGAATAGTCAGCATTCAAATATAAGTGTTCTAAGACTAGGGGCGCCTGGGTGGCTCAGTCGGTTAAGTGTCCCACTTCGGCTCAGGTCATGATCTCGCAGTCTATGAGTTTGAGCCCCACGTTGGGCTCTGTGCTGACAGCTCAGAGCCTGGAGCCTGTTTCAGATTCTGTGTCTCCCCTTCTCTCTCTCACCCTTTCCCGTTCATACTCTGTCTCTCTCTGTCTCAAAAATAAATAAACATTAAAAAAAAAAAAAGACTAGAGACCAAGTCTGGGCTAATTCAGGGCTCTCTTTAGTAGGCAAAACTTGCTTCTGCAAAATGGAGTATATGGGTAATTTGCCTGAAGGACACAACAGAAGCTGAATCAGTAAGAAATGTTTCTCTTTTTTTTTATTTTTTTAAACGTTTATTCATTTTTGAGAGACACAGAGAGACAGAGCGTGAATGGGGGAAGGGCAGAGAGAGAGGGAGACACAGAATCTGAAGCAGGATCCAGGCTCCGAGCTGTCAGCACAGAGCCTGACATGGGGCTCGAACTCACAGACCATGAGATCACGACTTTAGCTGAAGTCGGAAGCCCAATTGACTGAGCCACCGAGGCAACCCCAATAAGAAATGTTTCTTACTGAGGAAAAGAATTATTAACAATGTGAAAAACAAATAGATTTTATTATCTCAAAATAAAGGAAGGCAGGGAGTTGCTGGTTTGCTGCCTTAAATCAACAAAATCACCAAGGTCTCAGGATTATTTTTACTTTTCCATTTCACAATCTTCAGCATTTTCCCTTAGTTTGTAACCTCGTAGTTTCAAGAGGGATGTTGCAAATCCAAGCATCACATAACCACATTCAAGGCAGGAAGAAGGGGGAAAGTGCAGTGCTGAGGAGGTGCTCTTCTAAACTCTCTTTTTTCAGGCAGTAGACTCTCTCCTGGATATCCCTCAGCAGTCTTCCCCGTAAGACTGTCTGCTTGGCCAAAAGTCACAGAACAGCCTAGTTTGCAGGAGGGGGTGGAAAAGGGAGTATTTGTCCAAGGGAAATGGAATGACCATGCACTTATTTAGACCACCAGTTTAGACCACTGGTTTAGATTCATCTTCCAGGGGGTGGGAATGTATATTGCCACCTAAATAAAATCGAGTTGCCGGTGGCAAGAGGAAAGGGGAAACGTGATTATGGGTAGAACTAACTTTGCCACAGAAAGAAATAGGAAAAAAATACAGTCTTGCTATTTGAGGAGCTCCTTCCATTATCACCAAAAATAGATTTATTCTCTACATGTCGATATTATGTTGTATCTTTAAAAATAATCATATTATAAAAGCTCCAGAGCTTATGGGGACAAGGTCAAGACTTCAGAATCCTAACATTAAAGTGAGAACAGTAATCAAAGGTCATTGTTGATATTCCTAAAAGGTGGCTGATGAGTATTGACCTCCCATGGGTCTGGGAAATCAAGGCTGACGCAGTCAATTCCAACTTGCTTCCTGAGAAGGGTGAAAGTGAGGACCAAGACAGGAAATTCGATATTGACTTCAGCTAATTGTGTAAAAACCACTTGACTCAATGACGGTTGGACAGAACTGAATGCTAAATTTAAAACCCAAATCAAGCTCTTATCCTCCTTGCAGCCAACATTTTAACAGTGTCCCTTGACCTTCAATTGAAAAGGTCAAGGATCAACAGGATTTGGTGAAAGAGACAAATACCCTTCCTTCACCTCAAACTTAGTGGCAAAGTCTCTCCTCAGTTTCCTGAGTTCAGTGGGTAAAGCAGCACTTTATGAAGACTACCTTTCATGATGGAGGGTTCTGTCTGCTTTTTCTAGAAAGACACTGTGAGACATAAAAGTGACAATGCTTTAAGCCAGATGATGACTATTTATATCCACCTATTTGAAAACGAAAGACAGAGGGGATAAATGTAACCGTTTCAAAATAAATGAACAATGCTTCTGCAATATCCAGATGTTTCACTTAATAGTCTCAAAATTGGACTCAAAACAGCAGGATATATTAAAACTCAAATAGCATAGGAATTAAAATGACAGTAATTGTTAAAAAGACAACTTGTAGGGCTACAAAGAGAAAATTCTATGGAATTTTGGCTGGAGAACATAAACTCTAAATTTACAACTATGATTCAAGTATTGGGATTCTAATATAATATAATGACTTTTAAATTTGTAACTTAAACATTTCTTGGGGCGCCTGGATGGCTCAGTCGGTTAAGCATCCAACTTTGGCTCAGGTCATGATCTCACAGTTCGTGAGTTTGAGCCCCGCGTCGGGCTCTGTGCTGACAGCTCAGAGCCTGGAGCCTGCTTTGGATCCTGTGTCTCCCTCTCTCTCTTGGTCCCTCCCCTGCTCATGCTCTCTCAATCTCTCTCTCTCTCTCTCTCTCTCTCTCTGTCAAAAATAAATAAACATTAAAAAAATTATTTACTTCAAACAAGAAAGCATGGAACTTAAAAGGTGGAACTTGAACAAAATGGAATTGTGATTTGGATTTAAATCGGAGAGGAGGAGGTAGGGCCTTAAAAATGAAGAGTGGGTTTCCAAGTGGTTTATTAATCAGCCTCATTATTTGCTGGATGTTCTGGCTCAAGGAATTTAGACTACATGTAAGCATTGTTTGCTTCAATTTGCTCTTCAAAGTTTGATTCAATTTTTCTTCAAAAAAGTATTATATATTAGCATAAATATTAAAGTTAAAAATATCACAGTTTAGAAAACTAGGGCAATATATTCCATTTTGGGGTTGAAGTCTATGCTCAATACTGACATATAAACATGTACCACTTATCTTTCCCAGCATTTTTCATTTATTAGAAAGCTTTGGAAAGTGGCCAGTGGTAGATAAGACTAGTAATCATGCTCAAAGACTGTAGACAAAATAAAAAATGGCAGCTCTTCCTGCCCAATGCCACTTCATTCTTCCAAATCCTGCCTTTCTCAGTTTCCTTTCTATAGGCCTCCAAGAATACCCTGCCTATTGACTTCATTCTTCCCGTAACTCGGGCCCGAAACTTCAGAGTTACCCTTGACCCACACCATATCTTCACCCCATCAGCAAATCCCATTAGCCCCGTATTTACAACATGTCCAGAATGTACCCATCTCCCGTAAGCTCCCCAGCTAAGCACAGTGGTGTGCCAGTCTGCCTCATCACTCCCCTGGGTGACTGCAACAACCTCCCAACCAGTCTTCTGGCCCTCACCTTTGCTCTTGGCTCAGCCATTCATTTTCCTTCTGGGAATTCTCCCTCACGGTTGAGTGTGAGAGGAAAGTAAGAGGCTACCACCGTTTCCATGCCAATTCCATTCTAAGAGATAATTTCCCATGCCAAGTGTCAGCAGCCACAGAGCAGATTCCTAGGAATTGTATTTTTCTGAGGGGTGAGTTAAATAACAAATCTCACGGAAAGGCAATTTGATACTCTGTCAAATTATTACATCTTTCATATAGTATTGCTTACAACTGGATGAAAAAGCAAAAGAGAAACAAGGAACTCAGCTCATGGCAGACCTGAAAGAAAATTGTTCAGAAACCTGGACCCCTGAATCAATGACTATTTTTCCAAAGACCACGCATCTGGATAATTCTTTAATACCCAACACTTTTATATTATTGTGAGATTGTGATAATAGGAGAAAATGATTCAAGGAAATATGATGCTATGCTGATAGTGAATAACAAAGTGATGGGAAGGAAAGAATACCGTCCATTTAGAATTGGGCGTTCTATTGTTGGCGCAAAATGACCCAGTAGGCAGTGTAAAAATTCCTTCACATGATAGTCCATTTCAGTGAATGTGTGCTTATATTCAAAACTCCTTATAAATATGAAAGTATTATTGGGTAACTCAGTGATCATGGCTAAGTAACCAATATTTATTCTATTACCTATCATTTAACCCTTAGTCCTTAACTCTCATGAGAAGAGAAAGTGGGGTGGCAATAAAAGGCAAAAACAAGAAAGAGAAGGAGGGCTGGCCCCACAAAGCGTCAGCTGCAAGTCGACATTGCTCCTGAGTCACAGCAATTGAAAATAAGATTAGGATTGATGTCAGGTTTTAGTCTACAATAAACCCTTCAACCATTTTCCTCTGTACTAACAAATTATTCTACAACGTTCCTCTTGCTACAGTCACCAGTCACATCCTGAAAAGAAGCAAATACAGTCTCAATCACCCAAGTGCATTCTAGGCATGAAAAATGAGGATGCTACAAAGAGGAATGTAGAGTATATTGCCATTAGCTGCTAGCATCACACAAAATGTCCCACAAATTTATAGTTCCCACATCACGCATTCCTCAATAACCTCTTCAAATTTGCTTTGATGGAAAAGCCACTTGGTAGTTTTTATGAGGCTATTGCACAAACATAAGTCTTTAAGGTAGTTAGATGCTATATTCACTAAAGAGTGGAGGGTATGTCAAGCAACCTTCAAACCCTCAACTTGGACACCCAAAGCAGTCTTCCCATTTCAAAGGCAAGTCCATCTTCCTATTTACTCAAGCTTCAACCTTGGAGACATCCTTCACTCACTGGTACTCTCACAGTCCACATACGTTTGGTCAGGAAATCCTGTCGGCCCTACTTTCAACTTATTTCAAGAATTCAACTCTTCTCTCTACCTTGGGAGCTTTCATCTTGTCTGACTCTCCCATAGTCTCTCACTTGGATTAGTGACGGTCATCTCTTAGGCTCCTCCCAGGAGAGGCCGAGGCTGCTGGTCCAGGGACCACACTTGGGTACTGAGGCTCTAGAGTGTGCTTCAAACTGAAGGATATATGAGAGGAGGAGAGAGACTAGAAAAGAGGAGAGCATCCTTGGCTGTGAATGATAGGATATGGAACCATCTACATGCAGCCAAGTGAGAGAAAGCACTGGGGACAGACCAAGCAAGTGAAGTCTCCTGCCTGCCAGCCTCTCTTTCTTCCACCTCTGCCCCCGGGAGTCTGTTCTCAAGACAGCAGTCAGGGTCCTATCACTCATAGCTCAAAACTCTCAGGAGGCTGCCATTTCAGAATGAAAGTCAGTCATTACAATGACTCATCTGGACCTATCACCACCCTGATCTTCTTTCTTGCTGTGCCCTCTCCCCACCCCCCATTCAGTCACAAGGGCCTCTTCCTTTTTGCTTCAGTCTCTGGCTGCTCCACCCCGAGGCCTTCTCACTGGTTATTCTTTGCTTAGAATGTTCTCTCCCATTATCTGCATGGGCTAAATCCTTCACTTCCTTCAGGACTTGATGCAAATGAAATCTTCTCAGGAAGGCCTACCCTGAGCACCCAACTCCTCAAGGAGCCCTCACCTGTCTCTCTCACCCTCTTGCCCTTCCACCACTTGTGACCCCCCTTACTCTCTTCTAGTTTTCCCACAGCACTTAGTCTAACATACTAAACAATGTACATATTTATTACCTTAATCAGTTATGGCCTGACTTCTGCACCAGAGTACAAGTAATGTGGCTGTAGGAATTTTTTTGAGCTTCATTCATTGATGTATTCCCATTGCCTAACATAGCGCATGGAACATAGCAGGTGCCCAATGAATCTATGTTGAATGAATGAAAGCAGTCACTGGAGATAATAACATCTCTTACCTTCGGAAAAGGCATTCATCATGACAGGAAACATCTCAACAGAAAATTGCCTTAAAAAAAAAAAAGTGTTCTGGTAATATACACACACGCACAGAAGTCAACAACAGTACACTGAAGGCCACATACCCAATATCCAGCTTCAACAATTATCAACACGTGACCACTCTTGTTTTATATACACCTCCACCCATTTCCCCCAGGAGATTATTTTAAAGCCGGTCCCAGGAATCATATCATTCATTTGTAAATATATCAGTATTACCTCTAAAATATAAGGACCATTATCACCTCCAACAAATTTAGACAACCCCACCATCACTACCAACCCCGGCCCCAGGAAACCAGTGATCTAATTTATGTCACTCTAGATTAGCTTCATCTGTTCTAGAATTTCATGTAAATAAAATCATACTGTATGTTCTCTTTTGTGTCTACCTTCCTTTGCTCAGCATAATGTTTTTGCAGTTCCTCCATGGTTCATACCATATCTTAAAGTAGAAAGCTGGAACAATAATTATCAAAGTTTTTGAGGAAAGTAAGGTAGGGTGAATATTAAACAATTTATACTCAGATTAATTCAAATACTGAATTTAGTAGTTTCCAAATCTCCAACCACAAGACCGGTTTATATCCTCACTACTCCAAGTGTGGTCTGTCCCAGGGACTGGTAACATCAGCATCCCCGTGGAACTTGCTAGAAATGCAGAGTCCCAGGTCCTGTCCCAGACTTACTGAATTGGCATCTGCATTTTAACAAAATGCCCAGGCAATTAGTGAGCACCTTCCGGTTTTTGAAGCACCTGTTAAAATACTCTTAGGAGGAGGGGCTCAGTAATGCCGTCGTCACGTCGCACTCTAGCTATTGTGCCCGGGTTCAGCTGGAACACATTTCACTGCTGCTGGCCACTCGACATAAACTAAGCAACAACTCCTAATATCAGCTTGGCCTCTTTACAAACATCAGTTTGGCACTAGAAGGTGGAAAGACAAGGAGGGAATACTGCAGTAGAAAGGAATGAATGTAGTCAAGTTTGAATTCCCTTTTTAAAAATTTGTTAATGTTTATTTATTTTTGAGAGGTGGGGAGGAACAGAGGGAGAGAGGGAGACACAGAATCCAAACAGGCTCCAGGCTCTGAGCTGTCAGCACAGAGCCCCACGCGGGGCTCGAACTCACAGACTGTGAGATCATGACCTGAGCTGAAGTCAGATGCTTAACCGACTGAGTCACCCAGGCGCCCCTGAATTCCCTCTTAAAAACACATATGCCTCTGAGATCAGGGAAAGCTAATTGGATTATCTAAACTCCAATAGCCTAAAGAGCTCGAGAAGGATATCTGTGCAATTGCACAAGGGAAATCAGTCAGAACCCAATGGCTGGAAGTCCAAAATTGAGAAATCACATCGAAGAGCATCAGTAAAGAACAGTTCCTCTAAAAGAGAGGACCCTTCAGCTCTCACGCATTCATCTAAACCAGAAGGTAGCTTGATTAGAGGGCATTGGAAAATACTGGATCTTGGAACCTAGTGCAACAGCCCTGTGCTAATTTTCAGTCTATTCCAGTGGATCTCCACCAACCAGAGGCAATTTTGTCAGCCAGGGCACATTTGGCAATGTCTGGAGACATTTTTGGTCGTTACAACTAGGGGGTGCTACAGGTGTGGAGAGGACAGAAGCCAAGGATGCCATTCAACATCCTCCAATGCACAGGACAGCCCCACAGCAGAGAATCATCTGTCCCTAAATATCAATTAGTGCCGCTGTTAAGAAACCACGCTCTACTATAATCTGTTATACAAGCAAGGATAAGAATCATCTTGTCCAAATCAACCATTCAGGAATCTTTGCAGTCCTTTGAGTTCATATTTCTGGGGGGAAGCTCTAAGACCTTTCACCAATGAACCTCCCTGAGCCCCCAGCTCTCACATCCAGCCTGGGTCCAGCCATCAGACAGGTGACTCCACTTGCTTGGTCTGTCCCCAGTGCCCTCTCTCACATGCTCCATCTAGACTGCTCCATACCTATTATTCACAGCCAAGAATACCCTGCTCTTTTCTAGTCTCTCTCCTCTTCTCAAATATCCTTCTCTTTGAAGCACACTTAAGAGCCCTGCTCCCCAAATGCGGTCCCTGCACCAACAATATCATAATCCCCGGGGAAGAGCCTCTTACAAGATGCAGAAGCTGTACCCCTACCCAGGTGTACTGAGTTAGAACCTCCATTTTAACACCATGCCCAGGGGAGTCTCACACACATCAAAGTCTGAGATGTGCCGTTCTATGCTAGAGCAGTGATTCTAGAATTTGGCCGTGCACTGGAATCTTGTGGGGAACTTTAAAAACACTGATGCTTGGGCTTCACCTCCACAGAGCCTGATGTCATCAGTCTGGGGTTCACGCCAGGCATTGGGATGTCTACAACTTTCCATAAGATTCTAATGTTTGGCCCAGGCTGAGAACCACTACTCTGGATTAATCATTCTTCTTATAGTTGATACTGACTACTTTCAATTATACATTTCACAACCTGTAGAGGAGTCAGTATAATGTAGCAGTCAAGAGCTTGGCTTGGGGATTAAACTCCCTGGGTTTGAATTCCAACTGTCATTTACTGATTATGTGATCCTGGAAAAGTTATTTAATCTCTCTGTGCTTCGGCTTCTCCAGATGCACATGGGAATAACTACCTCATATGAGAAGGCTTCCCATCAGTCAAGGTTCAATCAGAGAAGCAGAGCCAGTAGGAGATTGTGTGTGTGTGCGTGTGTGTGTGTGTGTGTATGTGTATTTTACAAGGAATTGGTTTATGCAGTTGTGAAGGCTGCTTATGAGGCCCACTGTCTGTAGTGTAGGCAGTCAGGAAGGGAGGATCATAAGCAGGGTGCAGGCCCACGGGCACAAGCTTCAGCTGGTCCATAACATCTCCGACTCAGGGAAGCATAAGCTCTCTTTTAAAGACCTTCCAGGTGGCTAAGTCAGGCCCACCCAGGATAACTGCCCTTTGATTAACTTAAAATCAACTGATTGTGTGTCTTAATCACATCTTGAAAATCTTTTCACTGCAGCATCGAGACTAGTGTTTGAATAACTGGGATAAGACTTATGTGCTACAAAACAGTCACTGTGTCCCTTTCTTCCTTCGACGCCTTTGAGAATACCCCTGGTAGCCTGCCCTAACCAGAAGTACAATTCCCTTGAAGGGAACCCTTGGACTATAGTGGAGCCTAGCCAAGTTGACACATCTAAAGCTATCACAGAGTTAAATGCCTTACCATATCCAACTCACTGAGGACAGCACCTCATTCATAGCACTCAGTAAGTGATTACTGTCTTTTTTTTAATTTTTTTTTTCTTTTTTTTTTTAATGTTTATTTTTGAGAGAGACAGAGCACAAGCAGGGGAGAGGCAGAGAGAGAGGGAGACACAGAATCCAAAGCAGGTTCCAGGCTCCGCGCTGTCAGCACAGAGCCCGACGTGGGGCTCAACCCCAGGAACTGTGAGATCATGACCTGAGCTGAAGTCGGCCGCTTAACGGACTGAGCCACCCAGGTGCCCCTGCCCTTTCTTTAACTGTGAAAAGTCCCTTCAGTTTCACCATCTCGGAACTCAATTATTCAACAGAGTAAATCCATTCTCTGCAAAGCAGGTTTTTATGTACTTATTCTTATGACTCTGGTTGTATCCTAGTGCACATGTGTCTTTGTGCTTATCCTGTCTTCCTTGCAACTCATGTGGGAGTGAAGGAGCGGGTGGTTGTCAGAGCCTCATGGCCTTCAACAGGCCAAGACTGGGAGACGGCTCACACACCCAAGGAGGACTGTAAAATGATTGCCCTGGCACTTGAATTACAACCGGTAAAAAGAAAATCATGGGCCCATAATAGTATCACTTAAGGCCCCAAGTCAGTAAACTGAGACTTAATACCTAACCTAAGTCCAGTCTTAACCCCCACGCCCCAGGAATGTAACCTTTAACCCGTCAACATGGAATATTCCAATCAGTACTTGGAAATTTACTGACAGACCCCTTCCGTTCCCCTTAGAAGGGCAACCTTGCGTAACCAATGCATTCCTCACTAATAAATTTCTTTTTTTTTTTAATGCCTTCTCTCTGCCTTTAAAAACCTTTCTTTTGTTTAGCTCAGTGGAGGTATCCTCTACTTGCTAAATGGGATGCTGACCAATTCACAAATCATTTAATAAAACAATTAAATTTCCAAATTTACTTGTTTGAATTCTGTTTAACAAAAGCAAGTGAGCACACTGTTGAAAGACCATCATCAGAGCAGAAAGGCTATACTGTTTCACGTGGCAAAGACCTTGGGTGTACTGTGAGTATTTCGACAGGTTCTGAGGAAGGATTTTAACACCAAAGCCAAAATAAGAGAGAAAGAGAGAAAGAAAGAAAGAAAGAAAGAAAGAAAGAAAGAAAGAAAGAAAGAAAGGGCAGGTAGGGAGGGAGGGAAAGGAAGGAAGGGAAAAGAAAGGAAAGGAAAAAGAAAGGAAGAGAAGAGAGGAGAAGAGAAGAGGAAAGGAAAAGAAAAGAAGAGAAAAGAAAAGATGAAGCAAGTGCACGTGAGAGTGAGGGCAAGAGTACACAAGTGTGCAAGCATGCAAAGGGAAGAGGGGGACAGGAAGATAGCTATAGCTCCAGAAAAAAAGGGCCGTGTCATTTCTGACTAACTAGGCAGCATCTGAAAAATCTCTATCCCATATACATACATATATACACCTGCTATGTATACATGTGCACAAACACAATCACACTCAACCGTTTACACTTTAGGCCATCGAGTCCTCTGATAAAGCACAAAAATAACTGTTAGACTGTCATAGAATATATTCGTTAATTCGCTTAAGTCATCCATTCATTCACTCATTCCTTCATTCATCAAATAATTAACAAGTACCTACTATGTGCCAGAAACTGTTCTGGGAGCTGGGGATATGACAGCGAACAAGACAGTTTCTACCCTCAGAAAAATTCTAACATTACCAAATAATATTTATCAAATATGTATTAAATGCCAGTTATTGGGCTATGAATCCCTTTACACGTATTTTCCCATTTACCCCTCACAGCAATCATATGAAGACAGAAAATTATTATTCCCAGTTTCCGGATGACAACCTTGAAACTTATCAAGCAACTTACCCAAAGAAAGCGAAAGCATGTAGATTTTACTCCAGACACGGTAATCACACTACCTAAGCTAGCTCACACTGCACTGTCAGCGTCAGATGGCAAGTGTTAACCTGCCCAGCGGTGGCACGAAGTGCTGACCGGACCAAAGCAAACGTAAATACTGCTCTCTTTACTCCAAGATGGGAAGAGTCTGGAGCTTTTGTCCTTGGCCCCCTCTTCCCTCAGCCCCCGAGTCTAGGAAGAGGAGTGCCCTTGCCTGCACTTGCTCCTCATTCCTGGAAAGGGAACAGCAAGGAGGAAATTGCCTTTCCATCCCACGCACAGCTGTCGGAAAGGAGCTCCGGCAGGCGCCAAGCTCTCCCGGACGCGGGAATCCAGGAGGAGCCCGGCCCTGTCCCCTGCTCCTTGCTTTGGCTGGCCCGCCTCGGGATGAGCTTCATCCACATGCCACCTGTTATGCGCGGCTCAAGGTCTGGCCCGGGCTCCCCTTCAGTCCCCGAAGAGCACTCTCTGCTCTGGGTGGAGACCTAGAAGCAGAGGGAAGACAAGTCTAAAAGGGAAAGCAGAAAAAATGCTGGACTGCACTCTCTGAGCAACAGCCCTTGGAGACACTTCAAGAGGCAGCTGCCCAACTGGCAAGGTCTGTGTCAGGCAGCTGTGTGCCCAGGAACAGGGAGCAGGGCACATACGGCAGAGCAGGGTCTCGCCATCTGTCACATGCCCGTGCCAGCCTCTTCACTTTAGGCAAGGTGGGAGCGGGAGGCATCAGGAGAGAAGCAGCCGCTCACCAAGCTGAGCCACATGCCTCGGCTTCCCTCAAACAATCTCTTCCTCTAAACACTTAGACTCCTTCACAGCTGCTATACGGCACTTGCCAGTGTATACGGTCCTGTAATTAAGAGCATGGAGTTTGGAGTCGGAAAACCCTAGGTTTTAATTCAGCCCCACCATGGACGAGTGTGGGTCTCTAAGCATCAGTCTGCTCTTTTATAAAATGTAAATTATAATACCCTTCAGAGCTATTGTGAGAATTAAATTCAATAATAATTTTAAAGAGCTAAGGGAAGTGCTTCAAAAAATATATATAACAGGTATTAAGTAAAACAAAACCTTTGTCGTGCTGAGTCAAGTCTCAGATGGTAAGACATTCTTATTTCATAACTAGGTCTTCTGTTTTCAGTTTTGGAAGTAAAAGGCGCAAAAGATCTTTTCAGCACAATTTGATGTGCATTCAGAGCCCCTGGGGATCCTGGGAAAAGGCAGATTCTGGTTCAACAAATCTGGGGTGGAGCCAGAGAGTCCGCATTTCCGGCGAGCTCCTGGTTTTGATGCTGTCGGTCCAGGGGCCACACTTGGTGTAACAAAGTTCTGGGAAAACAGCTATGGGACCTTGGGCAAGCCATCTCACTTCTCTAGGCTTCAGCTTTCTAAGCTGCAAAAATTTTAAAGTGTATCTGGATCATTTCACACTCCTACCACACTACCCTGTTGCGACAGATTATCTGCAAAAATGGCTGCCAACAGTTCCCCCCTCCCTACCTGTCCTTCTGGGATGTGACTTTGCTGCTGCTCCCAGTGAGAGGTGGAGCCCCTCCCCTTAAATCTGACTTGTCCTGTGACCTGTTCGGACAACGACAATGTGGCAGAAGTAAAGCTATGTGACTTCTAAGTCTAGGACTGAGGAAGCCTGGCAGTTTTCTTTTGTCTTCTTAGAACCCAGCTGCCATGTAAAAAAGGTTGAGCCAAGGGCATCTGGGTAGCTCAGTCGGTTAAGTGACTGACTCTTGATTTTAGCTCAGGTCATGATCTCACAGTTTGTGAGTTCGAGCCCCACACTGGGCTCCACACTGCCACTGCCGGTGTAGAGACTGCTTGGAATTCTCTCTCCTCCCTCTCTCTCTGCCTTTTCCCCATTTGCACTACTTCTCTCAAAATAAATAAATAAACTTAAAAAAAAAAAAAAAGCTTGAGACAGACTGCTGAGTGGGAAAGAGGGAGAGGACTAGTTAGCCCTCAGCTCTAGGCACTGTAGCTGAGATGCCAGGCATGTGAGCGTATCCATCTTGGACATTCCAGCCCCAGCTGACCTCCTGGCTTTCACAAGTGACCCCAGATAAGAGCTCCTGCAGCCAATGAACCACCGTGCTAAGCCCCGTCCACAGAAATTACAGAAAAATAATAAGTCTCTGCTGTTTTAAGCTATTACGTTTTGGGTGGTTCATTACACAGCAATTGATAGCAAATATACATGTTCTGCTTGCATAGGAGATAACAGAAATTTTAAAAGCCAAAACACTTGAAAGAACTATTACAGAGGGGTGCCCGGGTGGCTCAGACAGTCAAGCGTCCGACTTCGGCTCAGGTCATGATCTCACAGTTCACGGATTTGAGGCCTGCGTTGGGCTCCGTGCTGAAAGCTCAGAGCCTGGAGCCTGCTTCAGATTTTGCGTCTTCCTCTCTCTCTGCCCCTCCCTCACTCACACTCTGTCTCTCTCTCTCTCTGTCTCTCAAAAATAATACACATTAAAAAAATTTTTTTAAAGAACTATATAGAAACATGCCTACCAACTACAAGGCAGAATATATGCAACATCTGACCCACACTTTTGGAGTAGATCTTCTTCATGAAAACCTGTTTTCTGTATTCAATTCCATTTAATACATATTTATTTAGAGCTGGTGGATAAGGTGAGAAAAGTTGGAGACATAATTCTAAGAAACTTGCAATAGATTTGGGAATACTAGTATTTTACAAAGAAAACAACTAGAAAATATGCTTCAATCAATAATAGTGCACTAAGCATATATTTGGGAATCAAAATATTTTAACATCAAAAACAAAATTCTGGGGCACCTGGGTAGCTCTGTCAGTTAAGCATCCAACTTCGGCTCAGGTCATGACCTCATGGTTTGTGAGTTCAAGCTCTGCGTGGGGCTCTGTGCTGACAGCTGGGAGCCTGGAACCTGCTTTGGATTCTGTGTCTCCCTGTTTCTCTGCCCTTCCCCTGCTCACATTCTGTCTCTCTCTCCCTCGAAACTAAATAAACATTAAAAAATTACAAAAACAGGGGCGCCTGGGTGGCGCAGTCGGTTAAGCGTCCAACTTCGGCCAGGTCAAGATCTCACGGTCCGTGAGTTCGAGCCCCGCGTCGGGCTCTGGGCTGATGGCTCAGAGCCTGGAGCCTGTTTCCGATTCTGTGTCTCCCTCTCTCTCTGCCCCTCCCCCGTTCATGCTCTGTCTCTCTCTGTCCCAAAAATAAATAAACGTTGAAAAAAAAAATTAAAAAAAAAATTACAAAAACAAATTCTATGGACACCTAGAAAAAGTTCAGTTAGTATATTCTGGAGTTATCAGAGAACAGTCCCATAGAGGAAGTTCAACTTAAACATAGATAAATGGAGAAGTAAAAACAAGTGTGTAATGACTGAGCAATGGTGATCACATCTGGTAGAGAAAACTGAAAAAAGTCAGCCCTACCGATAAATATATCCTAGAAAGTTCTCCAAGTCCTTTATACAGAGGATGACAATTTTAAATAGATTCTTAAAATTATGAATTGCTATGGCACATGGCATATATTATTTCACTAACCTAGTGAATTGGGAGGATCAAGGATATTATAGAATATATTCTCCAGAAAGAGAAACAGTAGAATTTCAGAGATGTCATGGAGGTAAAAATTGTGAAGGTGTAGTGGTAAAGCCAAAAGACGACTACATAGAACTTTGAGGTGAAAGGCGTACACAAACTAGAATTGGGAAATAAAGGATTTGATGTACGTAGTAATCACCTTTAGGCCTCTCATCCACATATCAGTCATAATGTGCTTCATTTGGGAAAATGTGCTGTATGAAATGGTTGCTATTTGTCATGTGAAACCTCAGAATTAACATTTTCCAATAATATTCCAATAAAATGAGTTTAATATTTATTTATTTATTTATTTATGAGTTTAATATTTATTAAGAATAAGATGCAAGAAAATATAAAATCATACTTATTTTTATCATATTTATAAGCATTTCCTGTAAGGAAATTATACACTTACAAATCATGTTTTAACTTTACTGGATAATCAATCAATCAATCTACTTTTTTAGAACAAGAAATTAATCTTGTAGGCAACTTCTCAAAACTCCATTTATCTATGTTATCATTTTGCTACCTCTTTCCCCATGAAAACTCAAGGGGAAAAAAACACACTCCTGATACACTAGTAATGTGAGACCTCAGAACAGTACCCATTACAGATGAAAGTTTCAATCAAAAATCATAGTTGAGGGGCATCTGGGTGGCTCACTAGGTTGAGCGTCTGACTCTTGATTTCGGCCTGGGTCAGGGTCTCTAAGTTTGTCGGTTTGAGCCTCACATCAGGATCTGTGCTGACAGCCCAGAGCCTTCTTGGGATTCTCTCTCTCCCTCTCTGCACCTCCCATGTGCTCTCTCTCTTTCTCAAAATAAATAAATAAACTTAAAAAAAAATCCTAGTCAAGTGTCTACATTTTCACAAAGAGACAGAAGACCAGCTTAGTAATGGTATAATGTTATGGCTCCACTAGCATATAGATCAGTGCCAGGTACAGTGTTAGTAAATAGAGTCATTAAATGAATGAATGTCAACGTGTGCATGCTTTCTCCAAAAAGGAGACATTTGAACACAGACGTGAATGATGAAACATTCCGGAAGAAGGGAACGACTTGCACAAAATGCTGAGTCAGAAAGGAAGGGTGATATTAAGAAATGATTATCACATGACAACAAAAATAGAGAAATAGAATAGTTAAAAATAGAGAAATAGAATAAGCAAAAAAGAAAAAGTAAACAACAAAAAATGAAAGATGTGATTACTGGAGCTGGCATTGTGTGTGAGTGTGCGTGCATGTTCCCTGCTTCGGGGTTTTGAGTTTTGTATTAGAAAGGGGAGACGGAGGGGCGCCTGGGTGGCGCAGTCGGTTGAGCGTCCGACTTCAGCCAGGTCACGATCTCACAGTCCGTGGGTTCGAGCCCCGCGTCAGGCTCTGGGCTGATGGCTCGGAGCCTGGAGCCTGTTTCCGATTCTGTGTCTCCCTCTCTCTCTGCCCCTCCCCCGTTCATGTTCTGTCTCTCTCTGTCCCAAAAATAAAATAAAAAACGTTGAAAAAAAAATAAAAAAAAAAAAAAAGAAAGGGGAGACGGTATCCCCCCAGCAAATATATTAAACACACAGAACTTCCAACCCATTAGCCTCAGTCTCCTGGGAGGATTGTGTTCAATCCCATCAGCAATTATCTGTAATATAGGATAACCATCTTTACCTGAGAGTAGGCTCTGAAAGGGCAAAGCACAGTCCTTGTCCGAGAAGGGTCCTTCAAGTACATGTTGAATTGCCTGGAGAAGGACCTTCTGACATCTCTGTTTGCTTTTCAAAGCACTGAGTTTGTCTGTGCTTTGTAACCAGAATAAAAGGGGGGGGGGCGGTTGTCTAAATCGATCTCCTCTCTGTAATTCCAACATGTTTCCCAGCTGTTTCCTTCTAGAAATCCACTTTACTCAAAGAGTAGAAGACTCCCTAATTACCATCTTTAAAAACCTCAGAAAATAGAAGTGCATACTGGAGGAAAATTATGAATGGGGAGTACAAATCAGTGGGGTTTGAATCATTGATTACTGTTGGATACACCTTCTTGATGTGCATGAGAAAAGCTGAGAAACTAACAAATATGATTCTTCAGGGACGTATGCATCCTGTAGAGAAAGGCACCCTCTAAGCTGAGCATCTCACAAGGGCACTTTGGTTTTATAAGCATTTGGCCATAAATTCATCCCAGCCGCTGAAAGTTCAGATGGAATAATAAATCATGTAAATGAGCCTCAATAAGATGTTTTTTTTTTTTTCTTCAAAGTAGGCTCCACGCCCAACATGGGGCTAGAACTCATGACTCTGAGATTAAGAGTCGTGTGCTCTACTGACTGAGCCAGCCAAGTGTCCCTCAATAAGATTTTGCTTTATTTGGGTATATATTCAACTCAAAACTTTGAAATAATTGCTTTTGTACATAATTAAGTTTACTGTATAGAGATAATTCATTGAGCAGCACTTCTAAGCCTTTTTGGGCAGGGACGAAGTCATATTCCTCTTTGAAGAACTGAAGAAAGCGATGGGCCCTTTAACGGAGAAGAATT
>NW_024420331.1:1657672-1681124 GCF_014898765.1 Herpailurus yagouaroundi
AAACAACTGACTCTTGATTTCAGCTCAGGTCATGATCTCACAGTTTGTGAGTTCAAGCCCTGCATTGGGCTCTGCACTGACAGCACAGAACCTGCTTGGGATTCTCTCTCTCTGCTCCTCCCCAGTGGGTCTTTCTCAAAATAAATAAATAAACTTTAAAAAAAAGACATCAATTCAAAGGAAATTTTTATAATATTAGTAATTCATTAGTAAATGAATTTTATATACAAAGAATGTATGTATTGTAATATAATATATATTAGATCTGTTAGAAATTTATTTGAAGATTTTCTGTGCAATATGGAGCTGAGAATGAATAAAGACAAACACATTCTTCCTCCTCTTTACTATTAGTGTCCAACATAACACTAGTCAATAAAACTGAGTATACTCAAGAAGTCTTTAAATAGCAGAGGTGTGTATCCCTGAATTACCAAATGGAAAGGAAATAAGTCACATTTTTAGTTGAGTACGTGTAATTCTTTGTTATATGTAAACAAGTAGAGCCACTGTAATTTTAAAAGTGAAATTAATTGACATGAGATGCAGACCATCCAAGCTGTCATGACAGCTCCAAAAATGAGTGGGCACTCAGCTCAGAATGACCAAAAGTCCTTTATGAGCTGTGGACAATGGTTAGCACGAGATTCCCAGTCATGGGTAGTTTGCCTGCCAGATGGTACCTGAACCTACCCTTTTGCCTCCCCACTTTTGACTCACACCTTATCCCAGACCTACCACAGGGAGATGAGGCCTTATGATGGAGAAAGGACATCCACTTGTTTATTTCCTGGTTGTCAGAACAGTCGGAATTTTAATGTTTTGGTTTGGGGGGGCCACATCAATGTATTCATGGTAGCATGAATACGTACCTGAGTCACAGCAGCTTTAACAACACAGCCGGGTTAAAACTATTTCATTAAAAGAATCTCTTCAAAATACCACGGGCCCATTTATGCTGTCCAAAGTCAAACCCAAGAATTTGGCCTATGTCATTCCAATTATTGCCAGTTCATCGATAACTGGCTTCAGAACATACTCCTTTTGGGGAGCCAGGGTGGCTCAGTCAGTTAAACATCCAACTTCGGCTCAGGCCATGATCTCACAGTCCATGAGTTTGAGCCCCATGTCAGGCACAATGCTGACAGCTCACAGCCTGGAGCCTGCTTCAGATTCTGTGTCTTTCTCTCTCTCTGCCCCTCCCCCCTCGTACTCTCTCACTCTCTCTCTCTCTCAAAACTAAATAAACATTAAAAAAATTTTTAAAAAAAGAACATACTTCTTTTGAAAGTCACTGATGACTGCTTTACAACTCTGCCCGTGTATATATGTACTGTAAGATTCAGCACCCTGGGCCACCCAGAATTTCTATTTGTTTGCTTATGGCCATTCTCAAGCACCATAAGTACTTACAGAGGGTTAAGGAGCTAGCTCTCCCTGTAGACTTTCAGTGTTTTCAGAAGAGGGACCAGGTCTACTCTTTCTTTTCCATCTCCTCCCCATCCTAGAGCTTAGTATAATGTTCCACACGTCAGACACATCTGTTCATTGTAACACAGTCTCTTCTAGAAAGGTTAGAGAACCCTTTGCCAGGATGTCATAAAAAAGGAATCTGGGTGGATGAGCACCCTTGAGATTACAGCATAAGCTAGATGGATCCCTCCTCTTACAGAAGAACAAGTCTTAATGGCAAATCATTGAGAATTTGGGTGAAAAAAAGTTTTTTTCCAGCTTTATTGAAGTATCAAAAGATGGATTATTCAATCAACTTCTAAGGCTCCGATTTCTATCTTTGTACCAGTGACCACCAATTTGAATTTTCAGCTCAGACTGGTCTTTATAGCACCTGTCTACTAGGCATTATTACCTCAGAGCCCCTTTACACTTCAAAACTGTCCAAAGCTTAGCTCATTTAGCCCTGAAAATGTCAGCTCCACAAGAGCTGGGACTTGATTTTGTTCACGGTTGGATCCCCGGGACCTAAAATAGTGCCTATCAGGCAGGTGGATGATTTGTTGAATGAATTGGTGGTGAACGAATGAGTGAAAAGATCTTCCCAGGAGGGAGAGTCTGCCATTAATGCTACACATGCTACAAGTGTGTTCTCGAGCACTTGACAGTTAAGATCAAACCCTGTACTTCTTCCCATTATCCCACCCCTGCAGCCTCTTCTCGCTTCCATCAAATTGCTGTCTCTGCCACCTCATCCCCCATGTGCCTCTAAATACGCCCAGAATCCACTATCATAAAACCAAATGTCCTTTTATTATACAAGGCTATCCAGAAATCTGTCCCCGGTCTCGGTTCTCCAGCTACACCTCACACTTCGTACTCTTGTCATCTTGGATACCCTAGAGCCCCCAACTTGTACTCACTTTCTCTCCTCTGTGCCTTTGTCAGGCAACGACTGGCTTGCTGGCTCTGCCTAGCTCTCTCTTTTTTACCCTTTATTCCCACTGCGGGCACCACCTCCCCTATGGAGGTTTCTCGGTACCTTCCTCCTCCCAGGCGACTAGGCAAAGGGGTCTCATCATACCCTAATCCAGGACCCCCCCAAACTTTTTCAGGTCTTGGTACACATAGAAGACGGTTGAGGGTACAGGGACAAGGCTGCACATGGCCATAAACAACTGGCCCGGGCCTCGGGACCCCACAATTCTTGCACAGCAATATCTGGGTACGCTTGTAACCCAGTCACATCAGACCAGTACGGCATGCCACACCAGGTGTTAGCTCTTCTCTCAGCGTGCTGCGATCACTGCATTCACCCCACTGCACTATAAGTATTTGTGTTTGTCCCTCAGTGCACCTATGAACTCCTCAAGGGCCAAAAGCTTGTATTCTCATTTTTCATGTTTTATTTTTTTTTTTTCAACGTTTATTTATTTTGGGGACAGAGAGAGACAGAGCATGAACAGGGGAGGGGCAGAGAGAGGGAGACATAGAATCGGAAACAGGCTCCAGGCTCTGAGCCATCAGCCCAGAGCCTGACGCGGGGCTCGAACTCACGGACCGCGAGATCGTGACCTGGCTGAAGCCGGACGCTTAACCGACTGCACCACCCAGGCGCCCCATCATTTTTCATGTTTTAAATTATCACATAGTAAATTTGACTTTTCGACATACTGTTCCATATAAATGTTATCACATGTATAGGTTCTTATAACCATGACCAAAATTAGGATACAAAATAGCTCCATTACAGAAGGTACTTTCACACACTTCTCCAACCTCTAACCCCTGGCACCCATCGATCTGTTCTCTGTCACTATAGCTTTGTCTTTTTGAGAATGTCATATAAATGGAAACGTACAGTAAATAACCTTTTGAAACTGGCTTCCTGCACTCAACATAATGCCTCTGACATTTATCCAAAACTGTTGTGTGTATCAATAGTTTGTTCTTGTTTTTTTGCCGAGTGGTATTTCATTGTGAGGATTTAACACGGTTCGTTTATCCATGCATCCGTTGAAGGACATCTGGGGTGTTTCCGGTTTGGGGCAATTCTGAATACAGCTGCTCTAAACTTTTGTGACAGGTTTCTTCTGTGAACGTGAGTTTTCATTTCTCTAGGGGAAATATCCACAAGTGGGACTGTAGGGGTTTTACGGCAAATGTACATTTAGCTTTAGGAGAAGTTACCAAGTGCTCTCCAAAAGTGGCTCTACCATTTTACGGGCACATCGTGCGGGCAATCCATGAGAGTTCCCGTCATTCCATACCCTGGCTAGCACTTGGCATTCTCAGTGTTATCCCTGTTTGCCATTCTAGTAGGTGAGGTTCCAAATGAGTCCTTTTTCCTACTAGAAGATTAGGATCTTCCTGTCAGAAGATATAGCCAAATAACCTATAACTTTCTCTCAAACTTAAACTGAACCTGAAGGCCTGTGATCCAGATTGTTTTTGAAAGGCTCCGCTATCACTGCTACTAACACGAATACTAAGAATGACCGTCGGTAATCAGATAACTGGCTGAGGCAGGCACTGTGCTAGGAGATGTTCCTACAATAACTAACTTAGCCCTCCATCCCCATGAGGTAGGCATTATCCTCATCTTACAGACATGAGGACTGAGGCTTAATGAAACTGACAAACTTGCCCAAAGCCATATAGGCAATAAATGAAGGCACCAGGGCACACAGCCAGGTCAGACCCGTTCCGGAAACCTGACCATTCTGTGTGGCTGCTCTACTGGGCAACCAGTTGCTCTTTAATCAACAACAAAAACAATCTCAAGTCGCTTTAATTTTAAAGGTTACAAACTTCAGGAAAGTGAATCATTCTCGTCCTCACTTCAGTCTTATGATAGCTTCTTCGGATCAGCAATGAGCAACGTGGAGAAGGGCTGCAGGGACCTCCCAGATAAGGGAGCCTGCGCTGCCTGACTGGACGACAGACTAAGGATTTTAGATCGTACTCCTGTGAAAAGTCAGCAGCTCAAATGAGACTCGATTGAGGGAATTGGGCCAGCCTCACTTGTTGCTCTACGAAGACCGTCCCCACCTACTAATCTTGAACCACATTTACATGGTTCTATACCTGAGAGCATCGTCCACTGCAGAAATGAGCTGAAGTTATAATAATGGTTGCTTTTTGTGTTGAGTCATAAAAATAAAATAGTATTTTATGTATAAAATTAAAATTAATAATCTATTAACTTGAATCATCTAATGACTAAGCACATCCAGGGATAACACGGAACTTCAGTCTTTACAGACACATCTAGCACTAATTCTAATAAAACAAGACACACTACACTTTTCACTGGGTACATGGAGTTAAAAGTATGGCCAACAAACTATCCAACTGGAATTCAATGGTTTGTCTTTAGTGTTCTGATTTAAAATATTCCTTATCCCTTTCATTACCTATTTTCTCCCAAACCTACAAACAACATGCTTCAGTGAGCTCGGAGCCGAATCTATTTCGTTTCATGTTACTAATCAGACAAGCAAGAGCCACAAATCTCAGGATCCTGTCTTAAGCGGCTGTTCTCTTTAGCCTAAGTATATTCAATCATTTCATCTTTCAGGTATGAAATCGGGAAGAAAATGTGTGCACTACAAAGAAAAGCTGTCCAATGAAATTACATCATAAGCAAACAGTAGTTTTTGGGAGATCACTGTTGCTCGCTCCAAAACATCAGGCTGTTTCGTATGTTCTAGTCCCAAAGAATGACAACGTCACTTTCTAAATTTTCCTTACAACGAAAGGAAAGAGGTTTCATTCGCACCCATGCAAACTGTCAAAACTGTTTTAAAACACATAGTGCCACCAAGTGATTACTATTATGGAAAATGATGACAACTCTAAACACATTTGGCTCAAAGTCCCAAGTGATAAAAGTCCAGGGTAATGAATTCCACCCATTTGGAGAGCTTCTCTTAACCTGTGGCAGTTCCTTTATAGGTGCCCCTTCACATAATGTTCTTATTGCAATGCTGCAACACTCGATAATCATAGAATCTGCCGAAAGAATATCATTTAAACAAACTCACAAGTACCAGTGATTAATGAGAAAGCATTGAATAGCACAATGACTGGAAACATTCCAATTTGCATTCCAAAATGCATGCAGCACTGACAAATTTCAAGAATTTCAAAATACTTGAAACTTAGACAAAATCAAGAAAGAATTATTTATATAAACCATCAGCCACTCATCAAGGATCTGCACTTTCTGTAAAATAGGTTTCCAAGGGAGAAACACTTATTTATCAAGACCACTGAAGATAAGCAATTAAATACAAACTAATTTGTATAGCCAACATAGCATTTTCTGCTTAACAATGAAAAGTTTTCATCTTGATAGATACATTTGTCATTGAGAAGATACCACTTTCAAAAGAAAATAAACACAGCACAACCCAATTTCTCTTGCAAAAAGTACACAAGTGCAGTCAAAAGTTTACTGTGAGTGATAGCCGATTAGACTACCATATATAAGGATGAGCAGCTAAAATCAGTTTCTCTCTTCCCAAAAGCATGCCTCTGGACATGTAGTCGTGAGGAAATAAACAGCCAGAGTAGTGTGTGACGTTATGCTTTTCTTTTGCAGGATATTCCTGCCTCACCTCCAAATATTCTTTTTGTAAAAATTACAGTTACTGAGACAAAACTCAGAAGGATCTCATCGCTTTTCTATCAAAGGCATCATTTTTGTATAATTCTGAGACATGGTTTTCAACCCTTGTCCAAATAAATCCATCCTACTGAAAACCAGGAGCTGATCTCAGGAAGCAATGACAGGACCCCTGCTATTTGTACTTGAGGACTGTTACTCACTGGCATGTATGTCCTCCTTCATCCTCTACTGCCTGGCCGAAGCCCCAGGGAATGGAAAAGGTCTGCCAAGTTTCTCCTTCAAGATCCTCGTCCATGGTAGGAAGGCAAAAAAGCCCACCTTTTCCTAAGGATGGAAAGAAAGAACTCTGTTCTTTATTCGTTTATAGGAAGAATGACCGTCTCGTAGCAAACAACTGCTAGGCAAGAAGAGTGAGAGAGGAAGGAGAGGAGGAATCAATGCTGAGAGGCCAATCATATTTCCTCACTCAGCTACTTGGAAACCAGATATGCTTAGACGATCACGTGTTTTGAGAGATTTGAGGATGCAAGAGAGGAGGAGCTCCGTCTTTTGTAAATTATTAACAGGGACTTTTTTTTTCCTGACCATGAGCAAAGATGTACAGGTTACCCATTTAAGAAAAAAGCAATCAGGTTTGCAATAGAGCACACAAACTGGCAAGTCAAGAAACAAGATTTCCGAAGTTTTGCCCACTGACCCCTATTGGCTCAAGACAACCCAGTGCAGTTAGAATCACAGTGGTGTCATACTGGGAAGGAACTGGCACCTTCTGAAGGTCTGAAGAGGTCATAACTGCAGTTTCAGCAATTTGCCTCTGACGAAAATGAGTATTTGCTCTTCCTCATCTGAGAACTCACTATGGGGTATTTTGCGCTATGAGCTGGAATAAAGCCACCTGCACACCATTCACACAGTTCTCTTAGATTTCAAAGTGCTGCTTAACTTGTCTCGTGGCTTTCCTGCATCTCATCCAAATTTGATATGTAACGTGTCTACCTTAATGCAGTTATTCAAAAATTGCCAATTTTAACACTAGATCCTACCTACCCAGTAATTTAAACTCAGTGGAAAAATCCCGATCTAGAAAGCTTTCAGAAAGCATTGGTTTCTCATGACAAAGACAGGGGACATGTGGGGCATATTGTGTTGAGCAGTGTGGAATGTCTCTTTCTCTCTAGAACAGGATTTCTCAGCCTCAGCATCATTGACATTTTGGGCTGGATACTTCTTTGTTATAGGGCAGCCCTGCACACTGGAGGTTGTTTAGCAGCGTCCCTGGCCTCCAACCACTAGAAGCCAATAGCATCTCCCCAGTTGTGATGACCAGAAATGTCTCTGGACATTGCCAAATATCCCCTTGAGGTAGAATCACCCCCGGTTGAAACTGCTGTTCTAGACCCATTGCTTTAGTGAAGTTGTTCAAAAGAGGAAGGATGCCATTTACATTTGAGATAGGCTCATGCCAAAGACCGGTGGCAGGCAAAGTCAAGTCAAAGTGGGTGAGCCACAGGACTCATATGCAGGTGGCCAATTTGATTTGTCCAAATTGACACACATTTTAAGTGGGGAATATCAACTCTCCATGGACTTTCGCTAAACTGCTCACTACCTGTGATGATTAATTCTGTGTCTCCCTGACTGGGCCGTGGGGTGCCCAGATATTTGGTAAAACATCATGTTACGTGTACCTGTGAGTGTGCATCTGAATGGGTTAACATTTGAACTAGTAGATGGAATAAAGGAATTTCCCTCCCCAGGGTGGGTGGGCCTTAGAGAATCCATTGGAGGTCTGAATCGAACAAAAGGTGGAGGAAGGGAGAATTTGCTCTCTCTGCGTATTTTTGAGCTGGGACATGGGTCTTCTCCTGCACTCTGACTGGAACTTATACCATTGGTTCTCCTGGGTCTCCAGCTTACAGATGGCAGATGATGGGGTTTTCTCAGCCTCCATAATTGTGTGAACCAATTCCTTATAAGACAGCTCTATGAACCCTTGTCCAAATATATGTGTGTGTGTGCGTGGATGTATTCTATTGGTTCTGTTTCGAAATAACACACTACTATAGTTTGCAAGTCTCCCAAACCTGCTGTTTAAAATACACTAGGGGCGCCTGGGTGGTTTAGTCAGTTAAGCGTCCAGCTTCAACTCAGGTCATGATGTCACGGTCCATGGGTTCAAGCCCCACATCGGGCACTGTACTGACAGCTCAGAGCCTGGAGCCTGCTTGGGATTCTGTGTCTCCCTCTCTCTCTGCCTCTTCTCCACTAGCGCACTCTCTCTCAAAAATAAATAAACGTTAAATTTTTTTTAATATGCTAGTTTCTCCTTTGTTACATATTCTTCATTTTACCTCAGTTTCTGTCATCCCATTGCAAGTAGGGTTTGTTCTGGCAAACTATTCTGAGCAGATCTTTGACAGCCAAACAAATCAAGGCAGAGATAATGAGGACACAGATTCCCTGCCTATTCGGGTAACCTTAACCAACCCAGTTGGGATGTTTTCTTATGAGCCTCATATTAGTGCAAAAAAAAAAAAAAGTCTTTTCAACTAAATACAATAACAGCAGTCTATTTAAATTCAACACCGAGAAAATGAGGCACATGGTTTCAAAAGCAAAAGTGCAGTTCAAGTCCACAGGCAATGGCGGACATCTTCTCATTAAGAATGGCATGCCTAAGGGAGAAATCTTACAGACAGAAAGTTGTCTTGGGAGAAAGAACAGTGTTCAGAGCCTCAGAATTTCCTTTCTGAGTAGGAGCGGGTGTGATCCCAAGGAAGGCGAGTTGCTCACATGGTCAACTGTGTCTGCACGGCTGTCTGTCCACTCCAGGGCTTATTTTGGAAATTGGTGTGAAGGGGTCGGCTCTGAAGGGCTCAGGTTTGTGCTCGGAGGTTCCTATGAGAAAGTACTGAATAGGCAGGGAAAGAGAGGTGCATGCCCCATCTGCTTTGGGATAGGAAGGAGAAAAGGAGTTTTTAATAAAGCAGAATGGTGTTCGGAATCAGGGAAAACCACGTCCTCCTCTACGGACTGGATTACAGGAGGAGGAAGCTGTCTGCCTTGGGAAATGTCCAGGCTGCTCAATGTGACCTGGATGGGGGAAGGACACTCCAGTTACGCGCAGGGTCCTAGAAGCAGGGGCTTTAAGAAATAAATCTATTTCTAGCCTATTTCCCATATTTATTGTTTGGCTGTGTGCTGTGGATTTTTCTTTTCTTGGAAGCACTCATTTTTTAATAATGTCAAGAGTTACCACCTAGATTATTGCAGTTTTACATCATCGCTGGAGAGCAAGGATTAAACGCCTACTGAATGGCCTGCACGGTGGCAAACGTGAAAGACTAAGATCACATGGTGCTACCCTCGAAAAGCTTATATTCTAGGATTATGTAGAAAGATGGTAAATATCCAAGAGCAGCAGATTGGAAAATGTTCATGTTTTCATTTGCTTTTACATCAAACTGGATTATTTTGCCTGCTTCAAAATACTAAGGTCAGTTTAAATTACTTATGAACATAACCATCTCTTTTGACTAGCCAATAGAAAAAGAAGTAAGCCTACTATTTTATAGTTGAGAAGATAATTACATAACACTCTAAGGAAGGTGTGGAAAATTATTTCAAGTCGTTCAGATAAAGTCCTTAATTTGGGGTCTGACATTCAAGGTCCGGCATTTCAGCACCACAATTTTCCACCTCCAAACATTTGTGTTTTTCCCTTTCCTCCCATCAGAACACCAATTGCCTTCTTCCTGACCCAGATCAATCCTTCCTCAAACACGTGATTCACAGCTTACCTCCTATGATGTCTTCTACTTTCTCCAAGAGAATTAGTGTCCCCACTTCAGTACTTCTAAAGGACACAGTACCTCTATAAAAGCAGCTATCACGTTCTGCCATAGGTTAGAGGTACTTGTGTACAATTTTGCTAAACTCACTTATAGTTCGTTCTAGTAGGCTTCTTGTAGATGCTTTAGCATTTTCTACATAGATGATTGTGTAACCTGCACATGAAATCAATTTCGCTTCTTCCTCTCCGAGTCCTTCTCTCCCCACTTCTTCCTCTTGTCTGAATGTACTTGTTGGAACCTCCAGTGCAATGTTGAATAGAAGTGGTGAGAAGGGGAAATCATTCTTAAGTACTAGAAAGAGCTGATAAACAGAACTTTAACAAAAGAAATTTTTTTAAAGCCTGGTCTTCAACAGTGTGGGTGCAGAGAAAATATTTTTGTGTTTCTGCAGAGGTGGGGATTTCTGAATAAATCTTGCTGAAAACTTGGGATCCAGAGCTAAGAGCAGCCTTGGGAAGGTAATTTAGAACTGTATAGATAGTGAGAGAACTCTGGAGAGATTCACTTAACTCTGGAGGTATGTGTTAACATTTCAAGGGAAAAATGAGGCTCAGGGCCTTGGAGAGCCAGCGACATTCAGGCTTATCTGGTCCTTAAAAAGATTTAATCACATACTAAAAGGTTAGAGTGAGAACCCAGGATCCTTTCATCCCATCCCCAGGAGGCAAAATTTTATTCCCTCTTTTTGAGAGAAGCGAGGAGGCAGCTATCTCATTCTCCAGTATATATGCAGAGAAAATCCATTCTTCTCCATTGCTCACCTATGGATCATCTGGCCCCTCACAGGACAGATTTTTCCACCTGACTTTCATTTTGAGGCCCCAGGGAGTAAGGTCTGGGACAAGAAGGGGCGGTCAATGCAATGATTGTTATGTAAATAACACTAATGACAGTCTGTCTCTGATTCAGAAACTTCGTGGACACAATCAGGATAAAATCAATGAGATGAATATTAAAAACCCAACAAAAAGACTCTGTGCTTTGCTTTCTGTCTCCTGCTGCAGGAGGCTGTGAAGAACAGGTCTTAATTTTCTGAAAATTGGTAAATGCCTTCAGGTCAAAAGCAGCTTCTGTGCTCATTTACCTGTCAGGTTTCTCCTTCATTTTTTTTTCCTTCTTTTTTTCTGTGATTAAATATACACAATATTAAATTTGCTGTTTTAACCATTTTTAAATGGACAATTCAGTGACATTAAGTACACTCACAATGCCATGCAGCCATCACCACTATCCATTTCCAGAACTTTTTCATCATCCCCAGAAGAAACTCTGTACCCCTTAAGCAACAACTCCCCAACTGCCCCTCCCCACAGCCCCTGGTCGTCTCTGTTCTACTTTCTGTCTCTATGAAATAGCCTATTCTAGGGATCTGGTATAAGTAAAGCCAGACAGTATTTGTTTTTTAGTGTTTGGCTTATTTTACTCAACAGAATGCCTTCAAAGTTCATCCATGTTGTAACATGTATGAGAATTTCATTCCTTTTTAATTTTTTTTTAATGTTTATTTTTTTGAGAGAGAGAGAGAGAGAGTGTGTGCGCGTGCGGGGGAGAGAGAGGGAGACGCAGAATCCAAACCAGGCTCAAAGCTCTGAACTGTCAGCACAGAGCCCGACGCGGGACTTGAACCCATGAACCTTGAGATCACGACCTGAGCCCAAGTCAGACCCTTAATCAAAGGAGCCACCCTCATTCCTTTTTGTAGATGAATAATATTCCATGGTATGGACAGACCACATTTTTATCCATTCATCTGCTGACAGACACTTGGGTTGTTTCCATCTTTTGGATATCGTGACAGATGTTGCTATGAATATTGGTGTACAAGTATGTTTGAGTTCCTACTTTCAGTTCTTTTGAATATACACCTAGGAGCGAAATTGCTGGATCATATGGTATTTCTATGTTTAACTTTTTGAGAAACTGCCAAACTGTTTTCCACGGCAGCTACACCATTTGTCATTCCCACAGCAATGCCCAAGGGTTTCAATTCACCACATCTTGGTCAACGCTTGTTATTTTACATTTTCCTTCACTTTTGTGCTTTGGTCAGCTCTTCAGTAATTTTAAGCTTTCTAAAAAGATTTTATCCAGAGAATTGGTCTGAATAACTGACCCTGCCACTCTCAGAAAGAGGAGACCTCCTTTTACTTCCTCTGCAAACTTCCATGAGAGTACCACACAGATTTGGTAATACACCTCAAAGTAACATCATTGGCTCCCTCAAATACCAAACATACAGTGGAGTAAAACTTAACGATTTAATTGGCTTTACTGAACGATTCATGAATTGGGCAGCATCCCATCTAGTAAGTAGAAAGGAGCCCAAGGAGCTATACAAAATGGAAGGCTTTTATAGACGGAAGGGAGCAGTGATAAAGAGTGAGCAGATTACCTCACCTCCCTTTGGGGGACAGAAGAGGCTCTATGTGGCAGATAACCTCACTAGTACTAATCAGAAGACTCCAGACTGACCCGGTAAGACTACACTCCCAGGGAAGTCGGAAACTGCAGTTATGTTAGGTATTAAGCCCTGATTTGGTGACACGGGACTAGCACAAGTGACTCCATTTTGGGTTTATGGTTTTCTGTTTTCTTTTCTCTATAGCATCGGAGAAGACTTTTACTTTTGATAGAAAGCTTAGAACAAGTACATCTTTAATTTTACATTAAAATGTATATTATTTTGAATTCCTAGGTGCATTTTTAGTACTTCTCCATATACAGATTTCTGCCCTTCTCATGTGGTTGACACACAGTTAACACAGAATGAGCATATTAACTCTAAAGATACATCATCTACAGAAGAAATGATTTTAAGTTGAAACCACCCTTTGGAGACCAGCCTGCTTATTGTTTCATAAAAACGTTTTTCTTGGGGCGCCTGGGGGGCTCAGTCGGTTGAGCATCCAACTTCGGCTCAGGTCATGATCTCACGGTGCTGACAGCTCAGAGCCTGGAGCCTGCTTCGGATTCTCTGTCTGCCCCCCAACTCTGCCCCACCCCTGCTTGTGCTCTGTCTCTCTCTGTCTTTCAAAAATGAATAAACATTAAAAAAATTAAAAAAAAAAACATTTTTCTCTAGTAACAATAAAAGCTGACTTTAATGAAAATTGAGGATGCGTTAGCACTACTTTTCTATTATCTAAATGCTGACGTTTATTTTTGTATTTCTCTTCATTTTCTCTATCAAAGAGTTAGGAAATATCACATCGCTTGCTGAGGATAAAACCAATCTTTTTCAACTTTGAACTTATAGCTAGAAATAATAGACCTAGGATGAGATTTTATCCTTCCTGCAGAAAGAAAAGGAAATGTCATTAAAAACATAAATTGATTACAATCTTCTGAAATTGAATAGGGAATTTTCATCCCAAACTCTCTGTCAATCTAAATGCTCCAATAATATTGGTCAAGGTTCAGATAAGTTAGCTATTAAGTAAATTAGCTTTGAACATACAAGTGGCATTCAAAAACCCGACTAGCCATGAAAGATTTAAGTTGAATTGTACCTGCAATGAAAAATGAGGAAAGGATTAGAAAAGCTCATTACTTAGAATTCACATAGCAATTCATATTTTCTATGCTTCTATAATCAGATGCAAGTCATTGCTCTAAAAGGCCCTGTGCATTTTTTAGTGGGCACCATTTTCCATAAAGCTCACAATGGCAGAATTTCTTATTTCCACCAATCTTCCTACCCCATCATTCATTTAATGTTTATTGAGCACCCAGAGTGAGCCAGGCACTGTGCGAGGCAATAGGGCTAGAGAAATCGATAACGTCTCGGCAAGTTCGCTGACTTTGGCACCTCCTTCCCCACAATGTTTGAAACTGCAGCTTGCAGTTTTCTTGTACCCCGTTTTTGCCTCCTTGCCCAAGCTCTTTGAATTGATCATTCCTTATCTACCACCTCACACCCATCTACTAGTTGGTACTCAACATGTCTTTATCTCTAAGCATTGCTATTCAGGTCTGCCTCCCTCCCTCCCTCTACACTCTATATCTTCTAAGCCAATCCCAATCACCCTCCTTTCCTCAGCCCTGGTGTTGGTCTAGGTGCAATGCCCACTGCTCCCAATGAGAACTGGGATTAAGGATGACCGATAAAAGACAGGACTCCCATTATATTTGAATTTCAAGTAAACAATGAATTTTTTTAGTATAAGTATACATTATGTAATATTTGAGATGGGATATACTTACACTAAGCAATTATTTGACACTATTTGAAATTGAGAAATAACTAGAGTTCCTGTATTTCTATTTGCTAAATCTGGTAACCCTAGTCCGGGTAAACAAGACACATTCCTCAAGGAACTGACCACTGTGAACCAATGCATGTGCTACTAGACGAATCACAATAGGACTTGCTTGGGATTGATCTTAGGGTGGATTCCCCCAGAAGCAAGCCCTGAGATAAGGATCTGATTGCAAGTGGTTCATTTGGGAGGTGATGTAACAGAAGGAAGGGAAGAAGTCAATGCAGTGTGCATTAACTAACCAGTTACTGCTTGTGGATAAGCAAGAACCTGCTTGAGAGATGTCTCCCCCAAGGAAAAAGGATGCTGCAATATCCTTCTTCAGTTCACATTTGGCATTAATTGAGGACCACTCCTGAGGATCTGAATTCCCCAGCATTTGCAGCCAAGCATGTCTCGGCAGCCAGATGAAAGCCTCTGGCAGAGCGATAGTGAAAGCCTGCAGAAACGGTGAGTGCCAAGGGGATATGAACACGCACTGCCGTGACAGCATCTGCTATAGTGATATCTCTGGATCAGGAGCCCTATATAAACTGAGTTAATTTGGGAATCAAATGTAAGTCCAAAAAGCATGGCAAGCAAGAACCGGGAAAGACCTCAAAGATAATCTAGTCCAACTCCCCTATTTCACAAATCAGGGTGTTAAAGCTCAGAGAGTCACTTACCCAAAGGCAGAGTTACCTATTGACAGGTCTAAGATGCGGTTTCTATTATTGCCAGGTCACCATCAAGCACTGGTGGATGATGTGCAAAGAATTTTCACATTTCAGAGATGCCCGTGCAAGCACTCTACACCCAAGGAGGAAGGAGCTCTTTGAGTTTGGTTAGGAGAGGGGGTGTTGGGGAAGCACCAGAGTTATCTGGGAATTGTGCAGTCTCAGAAGGGCCACTCTCACTGTGAGCTGAAAATCCAGCCTCCTGCTTGGGGCTGGAAGACAGAGTAGGGTGGAACTTAGGAATTAGGGCCCTTGTACCTTGTCACTGACCTTTTTCTGCTCCCTACCCTCAGATCAGTGAGATGGAGGTGCCAGGCGTTCGCCAGAGCACAACAAGATCCCTTCTAAAACAAAACAAAACAAAACAAAACAAAATCCTCACATGGAGGAGGCCGGAGTTTCTCCAGGCAGTCAGGCTGAGCTCCCATCTCCATTCCCTCACTCCAGTATTCCCACAGAGGGGTCCCACATAAACCTTAGGGGTAGATGGAATCCTGGTTCTGATTCCCTCCCAAAGTCTCGTGTGAGAACCAAGTGGGATCATGGTGTGAAATCTCTAAATTGCTATAGATGTGCAATCTGTGAAAGATAACATATACCTGAGATATTCCAGCTCCTGGTATAGAACTGCCACATAGTACATGGTCAGGAAATGTTGAAAGAGGGAGGGACAGAGTCCCAGAATTGCAATTCATTGCTTATCCTCTCATAAAAGTTCAATGTATTCTATTTTTGTTGTTGTTCAGTCTGTTAGAAAGTCCTGACTACGTGATCTGATGGTGATGCTCATTTTCTGTGATCTGTGATGAAGCATGCAGTCAACAGTAATTGGAGGAAGGCAAGCGGAAGGCAAGTATGAGGAGAAATACCCATTACAAGTTTCGTGACCTGAACAAAATCTTTGCAGGGCTGATGATCTTTCAAAGGAATCCAAGAGGCTTTTATGTACTTAAGCACTTATAATTTAAGCCCAAACAAGAAAACCAATCAAGATAGAGTAATTGATTCTAACTTAACAAAGACAATTTTTGTTTCTTCCCAGACCAGAATTGTTCTCCTGCAACATGTAGCAGTGAATAATTTTCTTATCTGGACCATGAAAGACCTCACAGTAAGCCAAGCTGAGATTTTAATGTTATATTTAACGTTATTTTTTACTTCTTAGCTCAATATACCAGACCCCCACTTAAAGCATTATAGATTGTAAGCAAACCCACTTATCAGTTTCTTTACAAACTCTTGACTTTTAGTTCAGCAGAGCCCTTGGCAAAAGCGGTGGGAAGGTACTAAGCAGCATAATACATCTACTCCTCCAAACGCTTAAACACCAAACCAGAGAAATGAACTCAACCTGCAACATTCCGTATGTCTTTCAGATAAATGTGGCAAAACCTGTATCTCCATTTAATGAAAACACAGTTTCATGAAATCATGTTTTCTAAGAAGACAGTGAGGGTAACCTTAAGTCCATTCACTTTGAGTTTCTTTAGGAACATAGTATCTTACAATCTAGAAAATGTGGATGTAAGCTTTGAGAAGGACCTTGGACATCACTGAGTCCATTCAACTCATTTTATGAATGACAAAATCAATGCCTGGAGAAGTTAAGTGGCATTCCCCAGCCCAGGGGTCAGCAAACTTTTCCTGTAAATTTCCAGAGGGTAAATATTTTAAGCTTTGTGGGCTATCTCATCTCTGTCACACCTACTCAACTCTGCCACTATAGTGTGAAAGGCAATACTTAAAAAAATGAGCATGACTGTGTTCCAATAAAACTTTATTTATAAAAACTGTGGTGGCCTGGACTTGGCCTATGAACCACAGTTTGTCAGACCCTGATCTAGGTAGCACAGCTGAATAATGTCAGAGCCAGATCAGACCCAATCCCCATGACTATGTTTATTTATTTATTCATCTAACTGATACCTATTAAGTGTCTACTGAGTACCAGACATAAGGCAGGATAGTAGGGAATTTAGGTACAGTTGGTTAAGTCCAAATTCAGAGTGTAATATTTTGTCTTCAGGGATAAAATTTAGCAGACTCTATTAATTGTGTCTCAAGAAAACATCTCCAGTTGGAGATCAAGTTTCTGATCGTGGAAATTATCTATGGAACACAAAAATTTGATCTCCTTTAGAGCTAAGAGCATAATTCACCTGCAGTTGTGAAGGTCTCTGTTCTCAGACACATAAGTGGACTAATCACTTCATTACCAGAAATAAGTCATCAGGATTTCCAGGACAAGCATCCCTACCCAATCCTTAGGGCACAAGTATTACTTCCAGGGAGTTCTCACAGCATCCAGCTTACCCTACAATCAACCACCCCATCCTTCCTAATACAGTGTCTCTGCCAACTGATGTCATGGGGAGGAACTGTTTTCAGACACAAATGAAAAAACTAGATCCAAAGGCACAGGTTCAAGTGAGGCAGAGGGACAGGAGAAATGTTGAATCTCTCCATAAATATTTACCATCCCCCAAAACATCCTGGGGATATGGGGGGTGGACTGTAGAGACAAGATCCCATTCTAGAGGGGCTTAGAATGTATGAGGGGGATTAAACAGATAGTGGTAAGTTCTGTGAAAATAAATAAATCAAAGAGAGCAACAGAACAGAAAGAGAATAGAGAGTAACTGGGGGCTATGGAAAGAGGAGGGGGCTCTGTGAAATACAGTAATCAGGAAGGCCTCTTCAAGAAGGTATCCTTTGAACCAAATCTTGCATCATGACAAAGAGCTAGACTCATAGGGATCAGGTCGGGTAAAGAGAACCACTGGTTCAAATGCCCTGAGACAGGAATCTGTTTGGTGTATTCAGTGTGATTAGGCCAGAGCAGGGACAGTTGTGTGAGATGAGGTCAGAACAGAAGGCAGGGGTGGCTGCCAGTGGACAACGTGCCTACAAAGCAGAGACTGTGCTCCACAGGGTGTGGCCCAACACAATCCACTGGGGTGCAGGATAAAAATATCAGCACTTTTATTTAAATGCATTTTTTTGGTCTAAAATAATAGGAAAGAAATTAAGCTTTGCTAACAGGTCATATAAAGATTGTCAGTGGCACTCTCTCTCAGTGGGGATGTCTAAAGGCCATGAACCTGGTACACTGCTGGAACTCTCCCGAGGGAAATGAGTTATCAAGGGGTCTGTCAGGCACCCGGAATACTTTTGTTCTGTTGCAGTTGATGTGGACCTTAAGCGGACCTAAGGTCCTAACGTGGACCTAAGTGAATTTACAGATTATATTCTCTACTTGTCAAGGACTGACACTAATGCAAATTACACAAGCATAATTGAAAAGTAAGAAAATAGAGTTTGGGGCGCCTGGGTGGCTCAGTCGGCTAAGCATCCAACTTCAGCTCAGGTTGTGACTTCACAGTTTGTGAGTTTGAGCCCCACATTGGGCTCTCTGCTGTCAGTGCAGAGCCAGCTTCCAATCCTCTGACCCCCCTCTCTGCTTGCCCCTCACCCACTCTGTCTCTCTCTCAAAAATAAATAAACATTAAAAAAACAAAAGAAAATAGGGGCACCTGGGTGGCTCAGTCGGTTAAGTGTCCGACTTCGGCTCTGGTCAGGATCTCACGGTTCTTGAGTTCGAGCCCTGCATCGGGCTCTGCGCTGAAACTGGCTCGAGCCTGTTTCAGATTCTGTGTCTCCCTCTCTCTCTGCCCCTCCCCCACTCGCACTCTGCCTCTGTCTCTCTCAAGATAAATAAATGTTAAAATTTTTTTTTAAAAAACAAGAGAAAATAGTTTACTTTTCTCTGTCACCTAGCATAAGCTCTTTAACAATGGCAAGTCCTGAGTAAAAAATAATGATCTAATTCAATATTTTCAAAAGTGTGACTGCCACATTTCACATCCTGATTCAGTATTTAGATATGTATCTATGGACATGTAAGTATTTACAAATACAGAGATATAGGTATATACACGAGATAAGAGTTTCTCAAAACAATACCTCTTAATTATGTACTCTAACATTTTCCCTTCTATTTTATTAAAAACTGGTATTAGTTACTATTACTATTATAACCCACGATAGGTTGTGATATGCAGTATTTGAAAAATACTCATGCGATCAGATCTGAGGAGAAATCAGCTACAGGACATCAAAATTAAAAAGACTCCCTACATATGAATTAATTAACATCCATTACTGTTAACCATCAATCACACCACAAAAGTATATTTCTACCTGAGAAATTGGCTAATGGTGGCACAAAGTCATCAAAATTTGTGAAATCTTTAAAAATTAAATATCCAGACTATAAAAACACACCACTAGCATATTTTTTCAGTAAAAATAAAAACCATGAGGAAGCAGGCTAAGTGTCCATCGATAGATGAATGGATAAAGATGTGGGGGGGAATATTATTCAGCCATAAAAAAGGAATGAAATCTTGCTGTCTACAATGACATGAGACATGAATAGAACTAAAGAGTGTCACACTAAGCAAAATAAGTCAGAGAAAGACAAATAACATCTGATTTTACTCATATGTGGAATTTAAGAAACAGAACAAAGGAAAAAAAAGAGAGAGAGACAAACCAAGAAACAGCCTCTTAACTACAGAAAACACACTGATGGTCACCAGAGGGGCAGAAGGGGGGGAGGTGCTATGGGGGAACAGGCGATGCAGATTAAGGAGTCCACTTGTGATGAACATTGGGTCGATGCACAGAATCGCCGAATCACTATATTGCACACCCGGAACTAATGTAACACTGTATGTTAAGTATATTGGAATTAAAACTTTTAAAAAACCATGAGACAACATTCAGTCCATTACTTTACAAAACTTTACTAAACTTGATGCTGTCTGGATTTCCGGGACCCATGAACTGAGAACTACGCTTTTCACCCTGTTTCTCCTGCTATTGCCTAAATTCAATGTTTGCAGTCCTTCATTACTCCAACTACTTGCCTAGAAACTGAACCTTCCTGGTGAAGTCCTTCTTCCAAAAGCAAGTAGTTGATGGACCTAAGATCTCGTAAGACCAGGCCGCATAGTAGTCATTCCTATGCCAAAGCCTTGTATGAATCAGCGCATTCTGATTCAGCTTCCTCTACAATCTGGATATCCTTTCAGAAGAATCAAATGTGTGAAAGAAGCTGGTGTTTTCCAATCGTCACTCAGTATACCAGTTATACAATCTGCCCTGGTTAAGAGAATTTTCCTTGGAGAGAGATAACAAACCTGGACTCGTTATACCAGATACATGAAGCTCAGCCAGTGTCTTAACCTCTCTATGCCTCAGTTTCCATATTCATAAAATGCTGAAAATAATTAATCTTATTATAAGGATTGATTGGAAAACCTATGGAGCACACCTTAGTACAATGTTCAGCATAGAATGAGTATGCCCTAGGCTGTGACTGTCACCATTACTGTTGTCACAGTCGCCTTTTCTATGCAGACCGAGTTCTGTGTTAGCACACCTTCATATGTCCTGTACAACTACAAAGCACATAGATGTGCTTTGTAATCAAGTCGCTGATGAATGGATAAAGAAGATGTGGTATATACATATATCCATCCCCCCCCCCACACACACACAATGGAATATTACTCGGCAATCAAAAAGAATGAAATCTTGCCACTTGCAACAAAGTGGATGGAACGAGTGTATTATCCCGAGCAAAATAAGTCAGTCACCGAAAGACAGATGTCCTATGATTTCACTCATATGTGGAATTTAAGAAACACTGCAGATGACCATAAGGGAAGGGAAGGAAAATTAAGATAAAAACAGAGAGGGAGGCAAACCATAAGAGACTCTTAAATACAGAGAACAAACTGAGGGCTGCTGGAGGAGAGGTGGGTAAGGGGTTTGGCTAGACAGGTGAAGGGCATTAAGGAGGGTGCTTGTTGGGAGGAGCACTGGGTGTTGTACATAAGTGATGAATCACTCAATTCTCTTCCTGAAACCAACACTACACTATACGTTAACTTGAATTTCAAAAAACTAAAAATAAATAAATGAATAAATAAAAAATAATCAAGTCGCACATTTCCACATTCATGAATAAGAAAACAATACCATTCTAATTATATTTGCAAGGAAACCAAAAACTTCTTTGAGTCACATCTGCACTGCTGTCTTGGCGACTTTGTTTTCACAGCCCCTAGATCAATTTTCAGAATGACTATACTCACCTGTATTTTTCCAAAATGAAGATGAAATAGAAGGGCAGGGTTTGGAGTCTTGCATTTTATTTTCCATTCTCTGGGTAAAGTTAGGTCACCAAGCCACTTATTTTTTTTTCTTGGTCTCTTTTCCATCCACCTATGAGATAAATGATATCTGGTTTTGATTATCTTCTTCATACAAAATGTGTTACACATTTTTAAAGAACAGTATAATCCACTCCCTTTTACTCATGGCAAGAACTCATCTCCTGAAAATGTCACAAACAGATGTTCTTTTGACTTTTCCTATCTCTACTAAATTTAAATAATGATTAACTTTATGAAACTACTCGTAACAATGAATAATAAAGTTTCTTCCACATTTTTCTACACAGGCACAGACATTTACTAGGGAAAAAGTCCATTTTACTACCCAAGGAAACACATTTTACTATAAACAGAACTTAAGAATGCCAACAAAATCAGAGTGAGAAGGTCAATGGAAAATGTCCATTAAACTCTTCAATTCTGGGGGCGCCTGGGTGGCGCAGTCGGTTAAGCGTCCGACTTCAGCCAGGTCACGATCTCGCGGTCCGGGAGTTCGAGCCCCGCGTCAGGCTCTGGGCTGATGGCTCAGAGCCTGGAGCCTGTTTCCGATTCTGTGTCTCCCTCTCTCTCTGCCCCTCCCCCGTTCATGCTCTGTCTCTCTGTCCCAGAAATGGATAAACGTTGAAAAAAATTTAAAAAAAAAAACAAAAAAAACTCTTCAATTCTGGAATGCAGCTTTGTTCTTAGGGGATTAGCAGATGAATGGAAGTCTCCATGGATAAATGAGGCACTGATTCTCTATAAAGTTCCCAGAGCAACAAAAGAATGACAGGATGGTTTTGCATATAAAGACAATAGGCCTGGCTGCTTTGGCCAAAAGCTCCCAATTCTCCAGTTGTGCACACGACTCAAAAACAATTGGCCATTTTCCCCTCACTTCTACTTACCCTGTTCATGGTCTCGGCTTATTCTTGTGGGGTCTAGGGTCCCGCAGATGGCTTCCTCCGTCCTCGGCCTTTGGCTGTGTCTGACCACCCATTTAGCGCTGCCACTGCAATGGCCTTCAAGGGCCGTCAGTCCTCTCCCAGACTCCTCTCTTCTTCCTCCCTCATTCCTTCATTCTTGTTAACTTTCTGAGCAGTCTTTGTTTATTTATGGCACATATTCCCAGTAGAAGTTATTTTCACAGACTCATGCAATGTGTGCAACATGCCAAGGCCGCGGTATGTGTGGGAATCCAGTTTTCCCTCCCTGCCTCTGCTTGGCAGCCTATTGTCTCCTCCTGTTAGCACCTGCAGCAAAGTCACAGCCTAAAGTTGTGACAGTACCATGATATCCAAGGCAACCAATGGCGAGGTCCTTAACATAGAATTATCTCAATGCAAGACCAAGCATAACCCAAAGCTGAGTAACAGGCAAACAGAGCGCATGCTTTAACACATGTCTTTATTAATACTAAATGGAGTCAAAGTAATTTTTGGCCACCACGAGAGTTCTTTCATGAATTATACAAAGAAAGAACATACAAATTAAGAAATTGTACAGCCATGCCATAATTCCTGACAAAATGTATTAAAAGGATACCGAGGAGAAAAAATAATGGAGAAAATAATTTCTAAACTGTCTTTGTCAAACACTTAACACGTTAGTTTTTTTTCTAAGTCAGAAGCGCTGAACTAGAGGCAAGAATTAGTGTTATTATGTAATAATAGTTAATGACTGAACTATGAAATAATCTGTGTCACCATTCCTGTAAGTCAAAATGTTTTTTTTTAATGTTTATTTATTCATTCTGAGAGAGAGAGAGAGAGAAAGAGAGAGAGAGAGAAAGCATGAGTTGAGGAAGGGCAGAGAGAGAGGGGGAGAGAGCAAATTCCAAGCAGGCTCTGCACTGTAAGCACAGAGCCTGATGCAGGGCTCAATCCCACGAACCGTTGAGATCATGACCTGAGCTGAAACCAAGAGTCAATTGCTCAACTGATTGACCCACCACGGTGCCCCAATAAGTCAAAACTATTAAGTGACTCCCACTGCCAACACCCAGGGTAACCTAGGGGGTTGCTAACAGACCTCTATAATTGCCACCAGTTCCATCAAAGGGTCTTCAAATATCTACGTGATCTAAATAAAAGCAGTGTGCTTGCCATACAAACACATCTTCGAGACAATTTCCCAAGTCCTACACCTCCAACCAGGTTGCTACCCTTAAACACCTTGATTTAGTCCTGGTCCTTTATCTAAGGAGCAGGAATCAAGCCAAGATTAAATATATGAGCATTTTGTTAATAGAAATGCCACGCAAAGGGAAATAACAGATGGGGTCAGGCAAGGTTAAGAGAGCTGACAGACCCAC
>NW_024420331.1:1681224-1731420 GCF_014898765.1 Herpailurus yagouaroundi
CAGAGCATGAACGGGCGAGGGGCAGAGAGAGAGGGAGACACAGAATCGGAAACAGGCTCCATCCAGGCTCTGAGCCATCAGCCCAGAGCCCGACGCGGGGCTCGAACTCACGGACCGTGAGATCGTGACCTGGTTGAAGTCGGATGCTTAACCGACTGCGCCACCCAGGCGCCCCTGTCTGGGAGTTCTTTATCCAAGGTCAACCAACAAAAGAGTTTGTCTCCTGAAACAGCATGCTTCAGTGTCCCCACTCAGTCATTGCTGGGGAGCAGCCCATGGGAGGCAAGAGCTACAATGGATTCCAGAGGGCGGAGGCTGGGGTCCTGGGACAATTGTCCCCCACCCCCACCCCTGCCCCCGTGCAGGAGGCCTATGAGGTGCATTCTCAGGGCCCGTATACCACTGCTACGTAGAAATTCAAAAGTTTATACCCCTGCAAGAAATCTTGAGTTTGGCACCCAAAGTTTCCCTGACCTCCGCATAACTCATGTGTAACCTTAGTTTCTGGCACTTTCTTTGTTGGCACTTTCACATTAGTCTAAGTAACCCCTTGGTCTTCATATCAGTCCCACTGGTGACCAAAATGCTTTCCTTCATACTATTTCCTCCCTGTAATACTTTTCCCACCTCAAAACCTCTTTTTAAGATCTTAGCTACTCTGTAAGGTCATTCTGAAATGCCAACCCAACGTTAAGACCATCTTCAAAACTCCTGCCTCCACCCCATCTACTTAACTGCTACCCTAGTGGAAACGTTCTTTCCCTCCTTAGAACATCCATGGAACTTCATATACTCTTGTACTTAGAGTATTAAGCACTTTCTACTTGCTTTAGTTCTTACAAGTTTTATCTCCATAGCAAATCCCAAGGAGGAATGTCCACATTTCAAGTGTGTCTTCCCATAGTATTGTGCAAAAGATAAACTGAAAAAAGCAAATGAATTAACGACAGACAAATTTTGGCCTGGTGCATATCTATTGATCCAGGCCTAAAAATAAGGCTAAAAGACCATTTTTATTTCTTATTTTCATGTTTGTATTAATTATTCATTTATTTATTTTCAATTTTATTTAAATCCAAGTTAGTTAACATATAGTGTAGTATTGGTTTCAGGAGTAGAATTTAGTGATTCCTCACTTATATACGATACCCAGTGCTCATCACAACAAGTGCCCTCCTTAGTACCCATCACCCATTTAGCCCATCCCTTGTGTTGACTTTAAAAAAAAAAAAATTGGGGCACCTGGGTGGCGCAGTCGGTTAAGCGTCCTACTTCAGCCAGGTCACGATCTCGCGGTCCGTGAGTTCGAGCCCCGCATCGGACTCTGGGCTGATGGCTCAGAGCCTGGAGCCTGTTTCCGATTCTGTGTCTCCCTCTCTCTCTGCCCCTCCCCCGTTCATGCTCTGTCTCTCTCTGTCCCAAAAATAAATAAACGTTGAAAAAAAATTTTTTTTTTAAATTAAAAAAAAATATATAGGATAACAGGAACTATCAAACCCAAGGTAATAGTGATTCTAAAATTCAAGGCAAAAAAAACCCAACTACCTGGGAAAGGACATCATCACTGCTGCAGTCATAGAGAATCCACACAGTATAATTAGCTGACATAGGAAACTGACCCAATAAATGAATATTTTGTGAGACTGAAACATAAAATCTTATTAAACAAGGAGGCTGTTAAACTGAGTAGGCTCTAATGCCGTGGCCTACAAAAGCAAACCAAAATCTAAGTCTCTAAATGCCTCACAGTTATAAAATCAAAACGCTAAGGATAACCCATCACAAACAGCCACCTAGGCTTAGAGTGACAGCCCATCAATAATTTCCGTACTTTGCTTCCATCTTTTCTTCACAAAAAATCTCTCCCCGAGCTCCTGTGAAAAGAGTGCTTCTAACCACTTCTGGTTTGGTGCAGCGCGATTCGAATTGATTTTTGCTCAAATAAACTCTACAGTGTTTTAATATGCCTCAGTTTATCTTTTACCAGTTCCAGAGCAATGAGAGACCAAACACGGAAAGCAAACATGAGCCCCTGGAGCATGCTGCTTTCCTGCTGCCTGTGGAGACGGTGAGCAAGTCCTACTCGGATCCTGGATCCAGGTTCCACAGCTTTCGCGTTATGAGCTTTCCCACTTTATTTCAACATTTCTACTTCCGGACTGGGTTCAAAACTGCTGGAAATGGACTAGGTCGGACTTAAAAACTGGACTGGGTCTGGAGTCAGACTAGGTCTGACTTAAATGAACCAGTGCTTTGGGGCGCCTGGGTGGCGCAGTCGGTTAAGCGTTCGACTTCAGCCAGGTCACGATCTCGCGGTCCGGGAGTTCGAGCCCCGCGTCTGGCTCTGGGCTGATGGCTCAGAGCCTGGAGCCTGTTTCCGATTCTGTGTCTCCCTCTCTCTCTGCCCCTCGCCCGTTCATGCTCTGTCTCTCTCTGTCCCAAAAATAAATAAACGTTGAAAAAAATTAAAAATAAATAAAATAAATAAATAAATAAATAAATAAATGAACCGGTGCCCACGTGAGGCCTCAGGTGAATAAAACTTTCTTTTAAGACTGAACAAGTAGGTTAACCTTACCAAAGATAATCTTCAATTATACTGGCTTCAGTGGGAAACTTTTACCCATTTTAGATAATCTTATCAATTTACAAGGTGCCCTGATAACAAGGGTCTCAGCCAGACACTCACTATAAAGAGTAGAGGGAAAATTATTCTTCTTCCTCTATAATTTCTGCTGGCCAGGATAAGACCAGCTGGGACACCTTACTCACAATGCAGCCATGAAGAAGGCATTCTGGGAAAACTGGCAGAAGCCAGCAAAAGGTAAGAATTCTTACCAAAGTCAGCCCTCCCAGATGACTGTCTGTGGTGCCTGGCCAAGATAAGAAGGTAAATTTCACATTTTCCCTTCCTTTCCAAATTTGGATCAGCAGAAAAAAACATGGGTTATCCATCCTTTCTCAAACAAGGATAACTATTGCCTTCTTGTTTGTCTCATTTTGTACCCTGAGAACTTAGCTAGGCAACTGTCAGATTAGGGGCCCCCAAAAGATGGCTGAACATAAATCTGTGTTACACCCTATTTGTGGCCAGATAAGGCTGGGCAGAAATGCGGATGGCATTCCATTTGCAGCTAGGGTCTACCTACCAACTGTTACAATACCCCAGCAATTGCGGCTCTCAGGGGGACTGTCCAGGTCTTTCTTTCTATTGGGTATTTTTCACAGTGGCTCTGGATTTGGGTAACTAGTATCATCTGCACCTCTTTGAGAACCCCTCTTAGCTCCATGGGGTGGTTTAATACTGCCAGAAATATTTACTGCTTGTTCCAGCTGAAACCTGACAAGATACTCAAAAGGATTTTTTTAAGTAGCTCTGTGGTCATAAATTAGCCAAATTGGAAGCTGATATTCAGAGCCTGATAAGAACTTTTTTTAGGCCTTCTCCCCTAAGTTAAAACGAAACTATTTACCCAGAAGAAAGAAAAGCATTGTAAAGGCAGTGTGGAAGGATTTACTAAAATGTTGTAAAGAAACCCAGCTGTAAATCTAGAACATACAAATCGTTTGGTTTGTTGCAGATCTTCTCCCTGACACAAAGAAGCAAATGGAGGCTCCCGTACTTTGATGGCTGGGTCAGGGGCTACACATTCAGATTGCAACCTTATTCTTTGAAGAATTAAAAACAAATGTACTCATCTTACAGTATCAGTCTTTCTAAGAACAGACATGCAGCTCTAGAAACAATACAAAGCCCAACTATCCTCTCTACCAATCCCCCTCTATCCATCTCAAAGGCTTGCAGATATTGTAAAAGATTTGGATTCAGACAGCAAAAGCCCTTCTTGGAGAAACTTACATCCTTTCTCTGTGCCTTTGAGATGTAGATGTTCCACCTGGTTTTCTCTAGGAACTCAGAGCCATCTTTTTTTAACGTTTATTTATTTACTGAGAGACAGAGCGAGAGAGAGCATGAGTGGAGGAGGGGCAGAGAGAGAGGGAGACACAGAATCTGAAGCAGGCTCCAGGCTCTGAGCTGTCAGCACACAGCCCACCCAACCCAGGGCTCAAACCCATGAACTGCGAGATCATGACCTGAACTTAAGTCAGACACTCAACCCACTGAGCCACCCAGGTGCCCCGGAACTCAGAGCCATCTTAAAATGCAAACTTCAGGAAGATAATTCTAATTAAAGAAAAAAAGAAGAAGCTATTTGATGTCTATCAAGTGATGAATGGATAAAGAAGATGTGGTATAATAGCAGTGAGCCTAGCTGGCTCACTTGGTTAAGCATCCAACTCTTGATACTGACTTGGGTCGTGATCTCACAGTTGTGACATGGAGCCCCCTGTCGGGCTCTGCCCTGAATGTGGAGCCTGCTTGGGATTTTCTCTTTCTCTCCCTCTGCCCCCCTCCCCAGCTCATGTGCTCTCTCTCTCAAAATAAATAAACATTAAAAAAAAAGATGTGGTGCGCACGTGCGCGTGCACACACACACAATTGAATATTACTCAGCCATCAAAAAGAATGAAATCTTGCCATTTGTAACAATATGGATGGAGCTAGAGTGTATTATGTTAAGTGAAATAAGTCAGAGAAAGACAAATACCATGTGATTTCACTCATATGCGGAATTTAAGAAACAGATGAACATGGGAGGTGGGAGAGAGAGGGAAACAAATCATAAGAGACTCTTAACGATAGAGAACAGGGGCGCCTGGGTGGCTCAGTCGGTTAAGTGTCCTACTTCAGCTCAGGTCATGATCTCGTGGTTCGTGGGTTCAAGCCCTCTGTTGGGCTCTGTGCTGACAGCTCAGAGCCTGAAGCCTGCTTCGGATTCTCTGTCTCCCTCTGTCTCTGCCCCTCTCCCACTCGGACTCTGTCTCTCAAAAATAAAAATTAATAACAACAATAATAATAATACAGATAGAGAACAAACTGAGGGTTGATGGAGGGAGGTGGGTGGGGGATAGGCTAGATGGGTAATGGGTATTAAGGAGGACACTTGTTATGATGAGCATTGGGTGTTGTAAGTGATGAATCACTAAATTCTAATCCTGAAACCAATACTTCAGTGTAGGTTAACTAACTAGAATTTAAATAAAAATTTGGGAAAAAAAAGAAGCTATTTGAAAATTAGGTAAATGAAAAATCTTAAAAGTCTTTTTCACAAATATTAGTAAAAGCTTTAGCCACCTGAGCAAGCAAACTTATTCTATCTGCCAGAAACACAATTTATATACAACCATTCTTTTATAAAGTTCTGCATTATCATACCTAGTTGCTAAAATGTTATCTTACATTTTTATAGCACCTCTTTTCATCTTTTATTACTTTTATTGTTTCAAATTTTTCTGTATTTTTTTAAAGATTTTTTTTTTTAAGTAATTTCTACACCCAACGTGGAGCTTGAACTTACAACCCCGAGATCAAGAGTCACACACTCTGCCAACTGAGCCAGCCAGGTGCCCCAAAATTTATCTGTATTTAAAAACAAATTTTTAATGTTTATTTATTTTCAAGAGAGAAAGAGACACAGTGTAAGTGAGGGAGAGGCAGAGAGAGAGGGAGACACAGAATCTGAAGCAGGTTCCAAGCTCTGGCTGTCAGCACAGAGCCCAACGCAGGGCTCTAATTCACAAGCTGTGAGATCATGACCTGAGCTGACGTCAGATGCTCAACCAACTGAGCCACCCAGGTATCCCGTGTATTTTTAATTTAAGTATAGCTGATATATAATATTTCAGGTATACAACATAGTGATATGACAATTATGAACATTATGAAATGCTCACCACAATAAGTGCAGTTACCATCTGTCAGTATACAAAGTTATTACATTGACTAAATTCTGTACCCATACTTTCTATCCTCATGACTAATTTATTTTATAACTGGAAGCTTTATAACTTGGAAGCCCCTAATCTCCTGTACCTATTTTGTCTATTTCCTTCCCTGCCTCCAGCCAACCACCAGTTTGTTCTCTATATTTGTGAATCTGTTTCTATTTTTGTTTTGTTATTGTTTCTTTGTTTTGTTTTTTACATTCCACATATAACTGATTTCATATGGTATTTGTCTTTCTCTTACATTTCCCTTAGCACAATACCCTCTAGGTCCATCCATATTGTCACAAATGATAGTATTTTTTTTTTAATGTTTACTTATTTTTGGGAGACAGAGAGAGTGCAAGCAGGGGAGGGGCAGAGAGAGAGGGACACACAGAATCCGAAGCAGGCTCCAGGCTCCGAGGTGTCAGCACAGAGTCTGATGCGAGGCTTGAACCCACAAAGCACGGGATCATGACCTGGCCTGAAGTCAGACACCCAACCAACTGAGCCAACCAGGTGCCCCATAAATGGCAGTATTTCACTCTTTTTTGTGGCTGAGTAATATTCCATTGTGTATATACACCATATCTTCTTTATTCATTTTTAAAAAAAATTTTTAAAGTAATATCTACACCCAATGTGGGGCTCAAACTTACAACCCCAAGATCAAGAGTCACATGCTCTTATGGACTGAGCCAGCCGGGCGCCCTATTCTTGTTTTAATGGATACTTGGGTTGCTTCCATATCTTGGCTATTATAAATAATGCTGCAATAAACATAGAGGTGTATGTATCTCTTCAAATTAGTGTTTTCATTTTCGTTGGGTAAATACCCAGAAGTGAAATTATTGGACCATATGGCAGGTCTTATTTTTAGTTTTTTATGGAAACTCCATACTGTTTTCCAGAGTAGCTGTGCCAACTTACATTCCCACCAACAGAGGATGAGGGTTCCCTTTTCTCCACATCCTTGCCAGTGTTTGTTATTTCTTGTCTTTTTGGGACTAGCCATTCTGACTGGTGTTAGGTGATATCTCATTATCATTTTGATTTGCAAATTTCTCTAATGATTGGTGAGGTTGAGCATCTTTGTATGTGTCTGTTGGTCTCATGGCTAAAATTTTTAAAAATGAAAGCTATAAGATTTCTGTGTATGTCTATGTATGTGTGTTACAGATATATGATATTTTTCTACCTCCAGATGATATTGCCAAAATTAATTTGTAAAGGGCTTTATTTAATAGGCTTAAAGTCAAAAAGGTATTTACATAAATCATTATACTCTCAGAAATATAGGAACTAACTCAAATGGTTTTCAAGTACAAAGTGATCTAGGATAATCTTTGGTAAATAGAAACTAGTTTAAGTGCGTTAGTTTAATTAAAATAAGCACACCTTTAGAGTCCTCAGCATCAAATATAATACTTTTGTTCTACCTAGGTTTACTAAAAGTGAATAAGCTCATATTAGTTCTGTTATAGAATATGTCAGCAAGAATGATGTTTAGCTGTTTAATGCCTTATAAAATTTTCATAAGTAATTTAAACATAATTAAGAATAAGTAAATTAAATATATGTAAGGAAGATAAAGGTTTATAAATGCACTTTTCAATAATAATTATACCTAATGATATATCTACCAAAAAACAGCTTCCCAAATCCAAGGGGTGGGAGGATATGCAAAACAGGTGAAGGAGATTAAAAGGTATAAACTTCCAATTATAAAGTAAGACACAGGGATGAAAAGCATGGCATAGGAAATATAGCCAGTAATATTGTGATAATTTTGTATGGCAACAGATTGTAACTACACTTGTGGTGAGCACTTCATAATGTTACCATTGTTGAATCACTGTCGTACTCCTGAAACTAATATTACCTGCCAACAGTACAATTAAAAATAAAAATAGAAAGATGGGGTGCCTGGGTGGCTCAGTCAGTTTGGCGGCTGACTCTGGCTCAGGTCATGATCTCGCGGCTCATGAGTTCAAGCCCTGCATTGGGCTCTGTGCTGTCAGCTCAGGGCCTGGAGCCTGCTTCGGATTCTGTGTCTCCCTTTTTCTCTGCCCCTCCCCCACTCATTCTCTCTCTCTCTCTCTCTCTCTCTCCCTCTCTCCCTCTCTCTCAATCTCTCTCTCAAAAATAAACACTTAAAAAAATAAAAATAAAAATAAATAAATATAAATAAAAATAAAAAGATAATGCAAACAAATCTATATAGTATATTAAGAAAACAATGAAATGAAGAACTCAAGCCATTTTTATAGTATGAACTGTGGTACAATTTTGTTACGTGTTTTATGTATATCTTTTTATTTGCCAAAACTCATCTGTTCTATTACTTTAGCGGTGGAAAAAAATTATTTTTAAGATACAAAACAAATGTAAAATAATGTGTATAATTATCAATAATACAGTAAAACCTTGGATTGTAACTTGTTCTGTGAGTGTTCTGCAAGACAAGAAAACATTTCTAATAAATTTTAACTTAATAAATGAGCGATATCTTGCAATATGAGTAGTATGTGACACTGAATGTCACATGATCACAACTGGGCCAATGGTTCTTGAAATTCACTTTGATATACAAGTGTTTTGGATTACAAGCATGTTTCCAAAACAAATTATGCTTGAAAGCTAAGGTTTTACCATATATGTATTCTTGGCAATTATATATGTATGTTTCTCTGTGGGTTATGTGTGTGTGTGTGTGTGTGTGTGTGTATACACGTAGGTATTTGTGTGTACATATATTGGTACACATTTCTTTTTTATTTATTTACACCCAACGTGGGGCTCAAACTCATGACCCTGAGACCAAGAGTCACATGCTCTACGCACTGAGCCAGACAGGCACCCCTAATAGTACATATTTCATAGACTCAATATGAAAATTAAATATAAAGTGCTTGGAACATAAAAAACACTATAGATTTGAGGCACCTGGGTGGCTTAGTTGGTTGAGCGTACAGTTCTGGATCTCAGCTCAGGTCATGATCTCACAGTGTGTGGGTTCGAGCCCCACATCGGGCTCTACACTGACCGAGTGGAGCCTGCTTGGAATTCTTTCTCCCTCTCTTTCTCTCTGCCCATACCCCATCTGTGCTCTCTCTCTCTCTTTCAAAAATAAATAAATAAGCTTAAAAAAAAACACTGTAGATTTTGTTAATATTATGATTATCAATGATTAATACATTTTGAGGGGTCAAAAAAGATAGTTTTCAAAATCTTTTTAGTAACTCGAAACCTGAAAGTTATACTGAGATAAGCTAAATGAGGGTTATTCACTGACTATCTTAGTCATTCCAAATATGATAAAATACTAAAACAGCAAATACTGAACATGGGTTTATCCACTTTTGCCTTTCTTTTACAGAGGAACTAAATATATCGGGATCTATTAGTAAATATCTTTTGTGCCACACTGAAAATTTTACTATGAGAAAGAAGGTACTTCTAGAAATTGTGAAATGTATTTATAAATTTCCCGAATCCATAGAATGCTAGTGTAACAGACAGTCACATCGCTGACTTCCTAGTTTTCACAAGGAATAAAGGATCCTAAGGGGTAAGAATTCTAATCAACATAATTAGTAATTACAACTACTTAGGAATAATAAGGGTGCAAGGAAACCACTGGGTCTGTCTGTAACCTGAACCGGGCCCTGAACTCTCCTAGTTTCCTCAAATGTCTGGCTACAACTCTCCAGACTGACATTTCCCATCTTCTCCCACCCTTCTGACTTGGAATCACTAAGCACAAAGACTGCCCTGGAATCTCCCTGGAAGAAACCATCCCAGGTCCTTCTCACTGCCGACACCACAGCCAAACTTCAGGGACTGGAACCCTGGGTCCACATCTCCCCATTAAAAAGGGCTCCCCCAGACTCCTGGAACCACACACCAGCTGCAGACCTAAAATTAAAGTTGACTAGGGAGGTTCCTACCCAGAAGCAGATGGACTTTCTTGCTAAGATGGTTTCAGATAATAGAACTGCTTTAGCTTACTTCTTGGCTGAAAAAGGAGGAGCTTGTGCCACAGCAAATACCTCCCACAAGACCTGGATCAACACCTCTGGTGTTGCAGCAAATATGATAAATTAACACATCAGCCACTCGGCTAAAGCAGGTTGATGTCCCTTCTTTGATTTATCTGATACCAATTGATTTGGCTCATGGGGGCCCTAGTAAGGAGTATACTTCAATCTCTTGGTATTATCCTTATAATAAGTCATCATTTTAGTCCTCTAGTATGCTATTTTCTCTCTAAGGTCTTAAATGCATGTTCACAGCCATCAGCAGTACATCAGATGGTTTCACTGGGCTTAGAGAACCAGAAACAAGATGATTAATGAGATGAACAGCAAAAACATTTCTTTCATGGATCTGACATCATAACCTAGGAGTTTCACAGTGAGACAAGAACAACTTAACTCTGATGGTGGTTAAGAATAGTACTAATACTGGGTCACCTGGGTGGCTCAGTCAGGTAACTGTCAGGCTCTTGATTTTGGCTCAGGTCATGATCTCATAGTTCGTGAGTTTGAGCCCCATTTTGGGCTCCACACTGATAACGCAGGGCCTGCTTGGGATTCTCTTTCTCTCTCTGCCCCTGACCCCCTCTCTCAAGATAAATAAATAAACTGTATATAAAAAAAGTAGCATTAATACCGAGAACCACGTGGCTGGCTAGTTGGTGGAGCATGTGGCTCTTGTTCTCGGGCTCGTGGATTTGAGCCCCGTGTTGGGCATAGAGTTTACTTCAAAAAGATGTTAAAAACGAAAAAAAAAAGAGTACCACCAATACCAAGACATGTTCAATCTGTCATTCTGAGAGGATGACCAAAAGGAGAAATTGTTAAATTAATGAAACAAGGAGGTCATTAGACTGAGGTGGCTGTCATAATGTGGCAGGCTACAGAAGGAAACCAAAATCTAGGCCTATAAAACCAAAACACTAAGGATAACCAAGCACAAACAGCCACTAGGCTTTGAGGTACAGCCATTCAATAATTTCCTTACTTTGCTACGTTGCTTCCTCCTTTGCTCTACAGAAGTACCCCCTCCCCCGCCCCGCCCCGCAAGCTCCTGTTGGCGAAGGGCTCCTAACCACTTTCAGTTTGGTGCTTCCCAATTCCAACTGATGTTTGCTCAAAGTCTTAAAATTGTTAATATGCCTCAGTTTATCTTTTAACAATCCTACTAAAACCCCTTCAGCTATCTATGTCCTTTTTATCTCTGTATCACACATCTTAGCTCTCAGTCTCCATCTTCTGTTGGGCCTTTGGCTCTTGTTCAGCTTTGTACCAAATCCACAATTAATACAAAGAAATAAAATCATTAAATGGCTTGAATTTGCTTAAGAGTCTCAAAGCAAAGATGTAACTGTTGTATTGTTTTTAAAATTAAATCCTTTGAGAAAGTATTTCAGTTGAATTCAAGAGTATCAGACTCAAAAGAAAATCTCCAAATTAATTCTACTCTTCTGTAAATAGAGAACCTTGTAAACTTTTCAATAAAAGAATAATCAGTAGTAAATGAAGATCAATCAATCCTTACCTTCAAGATAACCTTACCTTCCAATAACCAGGAATTTGAGTTTAATAGAAAGCCCTTAAAACTCAGCTCACCATACCTGAAGCAATGAACAAACCATCTATCCCTAACTTGGTTTAGAGAAAATCCAACTGCTTTATAAAATTATCTCTTTCATGCGTTCATTTATAATCAGGTTTCAAGAACCTCATAAGATGCTTTCAAGGCAGAAACGTTTTCTCCAAGACAATTCGTCTTTTTAAAATATCATTCAAGTGTGATTGTCACAAAGCCCTTAGGGAACTGACACACAGAGGGAAAAGAACACATCACCATTAGCTAGTCAGGTACCAACCGACTCTCTTTCCTGGAAAAACCAAGTATGTCTGAGCAAACGGAACATTGATGATTATCGGGAGACATTCTCTGGTATCAATATACTGCTGGCAAGGGATGAATCAGGATTACAAATACCACCTGAGGCATGGAGTGGTTCAAGCACACAGTCCAGATACACTCTGGAAGAAGCTGAACTTTAGACCAACATCCCATAGAAAATCCTCAAACAGAAAGTTCTTCAATCTCAAGAAGGTGATCAACCTGAGAAATAGTAACCACATGTAGTACGTTTGCACAGAATAAAACAGACAACCCAGAACTACAGCAACGCATTCTTGGAGAGAAAACAATAAATTGAGAAACTATTATTTCCACAATATATGCCTATTCTTGTAGCTGTCAGGTGCTCTGGCAAATATGTTCTTAATTTTACACTGTCCCAAGAAGTATCCTTGTTGCATTTAATTGCGAATTTGAGTCATTAAGTCAACCATAATTCTTGGAAGTTTGCAACACACGAGGCAAAAGTCAAGCAAAGTCAATAGAAGTGACAGTCCAAATCCTTTTGAATATAAAGACCAGACAAAGCACACGGACGATAGGAATATATCTCCAAAGAAGGAGAAGGACGCAGTCAGAGTGAAAACATCAAGAAACAGAAGGGATAATTTCATTTGAAGTGGCAGCAGCAGCAGCTAGCCTAAACTTGATGGTAAGCCAGCTGATGTAACAAGGGCAGACGCAGTGTGGTATATAACTCCAAAAGCAAAACTCTTAGGGCGCAGTCAGTAGAGGTTGTGACTCTTGATCTTGGGGTTGTGTGTTTGGGCCCCATGTTGGGTATACAGATTGCTTAAAAATAAAATATTATTTATTTATTTTAAAAAAATTTTAAAGGTTTATTTATTTCTGAGAGAGAGAGCATGAGCGGGGAAGGGGGAGAGAGAGAGAAAGAGAGACAGAGACAGGATCCGAAAGCAGGGTCCAGGCTCTAAGCTATCAGCACAGAGCCGGACACAGGGCTTGAACCAACAAACTGCAAGATCATGACCTGAGCTGAAGTTGAACACTCAACCAACTGAGCCACCCAGGCACCCCAATAAACATTTATTTTAAACAAGGAGTTTTGCTGGGGCACCTGGGTGGCTCAGTCGGTTAAGCATCCGACTTGGGCTCAGGTCATGATCTCACGGTTCATGAGTTTGAGCCCCGCATCAGGCTCTGTGCTGCCAGCTCGGAGCCTGGAACCTGCTTCGGATTCTGTGTCTCCCTCTGTCTCTACCCGTCCCCTGCTGGTGCTCTGTGTCTGTCTCTCTCTCTCTCTCCAATGTTTATTTTTGGGAGAGAGAGAGCGTGCGTGCATATTGGAAAGGGGCAGAGAGAGACAGAGACAGAGGATCCGAAGCAGGCTCTGCACTGTGTAGGGCCCCAAGTGGGACTCAAACTCACAAACCATGAGATCATGACTGGAGCCGAAGTTGGACACTGAAACATCAGCTGGATGACTGAGCCACCCAGGCACCCCAAAATGTTTATTTATTTTGAGAGAGAGAGAGAGAGAGAGAGCGAGCATGGGAAGGGCAGAGAGAGAGGGAGACAGAGGATCTGAAGTGGGCTCTGTGCTGACAGCAGAGAGCCTGATGCAGGGCTGGAACTCACGGACCACAAGATCATGACATGAGTCAAAGTCTAATGCTTAACAGACTGAGCTACCCAGGCACCCCAGCAAAACTCTTAAAATACATGGAGAAAACAATTTTAGTAATTCTTCCCTGACCTTCAACATTATTTCTAAAGAAGTGATAAATTGAATAATAAAGCAGTCTAAACTATCTAGCTTCTAAAACATTAAAAGGCAAAAATTCAAAGTCTTATAAAGAGGTCTTCCTTACTTTATGCAAAATGAAGGAATTCTGTTGTCCTAACATGGATTTTATTTTTTGTAATTACTCTGGAAAATGTCCACCTCATCTCAAGACTTTATCTGAAAATGATCAATTCCAAGTTCAAATCTCAAAATGATCAATTCCAAGTTCAAAGGAACAAAAGTAAATATATTTTGCAAAATTTTGTCACGTGAAAACCTGAAATTTCTTTTTAACACTGCATGACAAAGCCTCAAAACATTACATAATGCTATGCTTTGCCTCTTTGTGCTTCCTACTTTTACTTATTATCAACTTCATACTGAAGAGAATAAAAATTGATATCCTGGATAATTATGTCCTTGTCTGCCAGTATAGTCTGCCACATTTACTTCCCATGTGCAGTAAATGAATAATTTTTTAATTAAATAAATGTCAAATAGCTTAGTTTAGGCATGGGAATGGCCTTACTAAGCCTCTGTTGTGTACACAAATGTTGAAGAACACTTTGAGGAAGAAATAATATTTTCATACCTTCAACTGTTTATTAAAACCAGGGAGAGGAAAAAATAAATTATTTTGACAGCTACATTTTTAAGGATTTCTGCAAGTATAATATTTGCTTTCGTAATAATCTGCATCATAAATATGCATCTCCTTGTTAAATTTACCTTAGGAGAATAGAAAGAAGCCTCATTTACACAAGGGTATCATAAACATTCAAAGTACATTTCACAGGCTACTTTACAGTCTGAATCAACTTCAGAAGAGTTTCCTGGTATTCTTTTAAAGGACATATGAAAAAAAAAGTACACATGAAACATTCCACAGGATAGACTATAGACTGGGCCACCAAATAAGTCACAATAGGGGCACCCGGAGGGCTCAGTTGGTTGGGTGTCTGACTTCATTCGGCTCAGGTCACGGTCTCACCATTCGTGAGTTCAAGCCCCGCGTCGGGCTCTGCGCTGACAGCTCAGAGCCTGGAGCCTGCTTCGGATACTATGTCTCCCTCTCTCTCTGCCCCTCCCCTGCTTGCACTCTGTCTCTCCCTCTCTCAAAAATAATAAACATAAAAAAATTGTTTTAAAGTCACAATAAATTTGAAAAGTGTGAAGGTGTACAAATGGTGTTCTCACCATAGACTCTGAGAAAATGGAGTGGGTCCATTTTACTAATGAAGCCTGGTGATTCCTCCTACTCATATAGAAGTCATTCCCAAATAGAAGGTATAACTATGTGCCCCAAATGGCACGAAATGCCCAAACGAGAATATCCACTTTTCAGGCAACTTGGCTGGCCTCTTATTTTCAGCTAATACGCAATGAAGAAGGAAGTCTTGCAACTGGACCACAACTCTTTTCTTAGCCATACCAGATGAAAGGATTTCATTAACTTCCTTGTGATAAAGAATCAGAAGTTGAGAACAGAACCTTACTGTATATCTGTTAGAATTGGGGTTTTTTTTGTATATATTTATACCTGATATTATAGGTAAACTATATATAATTTGCATTCCAAGGTATGAGTTTAGCCATTCTTGAAAATTTCTACTGTCATCATACCTAAGCTAAACCCAAGTATTTCCCCAAATCCTTTGTTAACAAAATCCATAAGAAGAGTTCAAAAATTAAATATTTATTTTTTTAGTTCTTTCTATCCAGAATACATAAAGAACTCTTACAACTCAATAAAAACAAGTCAATTTAAAAACTGAATGAAAGATAGAGGCACATGGGTGGCTCAGTCAGTTCAGTGTCCAACTCTGTTTTTAAATTTTTTTAATGTTCATTTATTTTTGAGAGAGAGAGAGAGGGAGAAAGAGAGAGTGGGAGTGGGGGAGGGGCATAGAGAGAGAGGGAGACACAGAATCCGAAGCAGGCTCCAGGCTCCGAGCTGTCAGCACAGAGCCCGACTCGGGGCTTGAACTCACAGACTGTGAGATTATGACCTAAGCCGATGACGGACGCTTAACCGCCCCAAGCATCCAACTCGTGATCTCAGCTCAGGTCATGATCTCACGGTTCTTGAGATCGAGCCCCGTATTGAGCTCTGTACTGACAACATGGAGCCTGCTTGGGATCTCTCTCTCCCTCTCTCTCTCTCTCAAAATAAATAAACAGAACATTAAACAAAGTAAAAATGAGTAAAAGATATAAATAGTCATTTTACCAAGAAAGACACACAAATAAATAATAAGCACATGAAAGGATGTATATCACCAGTCACTTGGAGAAACTAGAACATTTATATACTGCTGGGAAGGATAAAAAATGGTACAGCCACTTTGTAAAACAGTTTGGCAGTTTCTTTAAAAATTAAATTTATCATACAAACCAGCAAGCCTACTCCCAGGAATCTACCCAAGAGAAATGAAAACATATGTCCACAGAAACACTTGCAGGTGAATGTTCATAGCAGCGTTCTTCATACTAGTCACAAAGTAAATTAGTGCCCATCAACTGCTGACTCCATGAACACAATGTGATGCACCCACACAATGGAGTGGTGCTTGGCGATAAAAACAAACTACTGACACATGCTACAATATGGATGAAACTCAAAAATTATGCTAAATAAAAGAAGCAAGATGCAAAAGACTGTATCTTATATGATTCCGTGTATATGAAATTTCAGAAAGGCAAATCCATTCTAGAGATAGAAGACAGATCAGTGTTTGCCTGGGCCTGGTTGGGGCAGGGGTGGGGGCATAGGGCTAGGACTTGCCTACTAATGGGCTCAAGGAAAATGTTGAGGGTAATGGGAAAATCCTAAAACAAGATTGGGATAATGGTTATACAACTCTGTAAATTTACTAAAATTAAAAAAGAAAACCACTCGGTCAATTTAATCCAAAATCTTTATTTAAAAATAAGAAAATTGCCTTCTTCAGCCCATAAAAATGTCTGAATATCCTTCTAGTACCTTTGCTTTGTGTCTTGTATTTGAACTCTGATATTGCTTTCTAACTTTTCATGTTGAGGGTCCTATTTCCCATAAGATGAAGTAAATATGAGGTAAGAATTTGTGACAAATTATTGATGAGTTAATTTGAACTAAACTTACTTGGTTTAAGTTCATCGGAATAAGCGTGGTGAAACCGAGCCATTCTCCTGAATCGGATCAAACATAGTGGCTTTTCTACTCCTTAATGACTCAGCTTGTATCGTGAAGAATTCTGCAAACATACACAAGAATACTTATATCCAGGGACAAACAAAAAGTAGACTCTAGGATAAAAACAAGAAACAACCGGTGCCTGGGTGGCTCAGTAGGTTAAGCATCCGACTCTTGATTTCAGCTCCGATCATGATCTCAAGGTTCGTTGGATCGAGCCCCATGTCAGGCTCCACACTGACAGCACAGAGCCTACTTGGGATCTCGCTCTCCCTCTCTGCTTCTCTCTCTCTCTCTCTCTCTCTCTCTAAATAAATAAGTAAATAAAGTTAAAAAAAGAAACAAAAAAAAAAACAAACCACGAGCTGTAATCTCATTGTGGATTAATATTCATTTCTGCTTTTCATCGTTAGCAGCATGGAGAGTTCTACATGTAAAATGAGGGGACATGCCAGATGAGCTCTAAGCTTCCTTCCAGTTCTAACATAAATCATGACCCCCTATTATTCCTGACTATTATTTATCATTTCTACCCATTATCACCTATTTCTGTAGTAGCTGAGCATAAATCTATTTTTGTCACACTATTCTTTTACCAAGAATAAATCCTTAGGAAAGTAAGATTTTTTTTTTTCAAATCCAGAATAGAAGAAACAAAATCTCAGCTTTTTAAAAGCTGAATCCAGGAACATTTCAAAATAGCTTTCTCAAAATCCAACATCGACATAAAGATTTGAGATTCCTAACGTAAAGCATTAACCAGTAGGATTTTTTAAAAATAAAACAGAAATGCATTGAAATACAACTCTTTTTTTTTTCAGTTTAAAAATGAACTCAAAGATAAACTAAAATATAATTCATAGTCAGAAATAGAATTTATAGTCAGAAATAGAATTCATCGTCAGAAACGTATATCCAGTCCAACATGGCCATGGGCTGGCAGGATGCTTTAATTGTACCCGGAAAAGCTGGGAGAAAAGTCATTTATTATTTTAAGGATTAAAGTTAGGAATTGTTGGGCTCACATCTTTTTATTTGACATCTCCTGGCATTAAGGAGTAGGACAATAGAAAAATGGAAAAGTGGTTCTCTCTGAGGGATGGAATGGGGGATATTATTGAAACATGGATGTGGATTTCGACTTTTTGCTTTGCTTTTTTGGACTGTCAGACATTTTTGTCATGCACATATACTTCTTTTACGTTTCAAAACCTAATAAAAATTATTCAAGAACAGAGAACTTTTCCATTTCCTCATATGTATGTCCCTTGAAAGAAAGGAGGGCCATAGCAATAATGAACTTGAAAAAGCCTAATTTCAAATTCCACAGCCCACCAGGTGTGTATTTGTCTTAAGCTTTCACTGGAGCATAATTGTTAGGTTTATCTGTCTCCTCCCTAAACAGTGAGCAACTCTATAATCGGTTCTTAGTCTCATTTATTGCTTTCTCTGTGGTGCCGAACACATGCTTGGTATCTATTAGTTATTCAATACGTGTTGATTAAGCAAAACTAAAGCGTTGATGTTTTGCCTCTCCAGCTCCCATCTTTGTGATCTTTAGTGAGTCAACTTCGCACAGAGTAGGAATGATAGAACTACCTCACAGGGATGTTCATTAAATGACACAATATGTAGAAAGAACTTAGCACAGTGCCTGCTATATAGCAGTATCCACTCCCCTCGCCTCTTCTTTTAACACAAATTTCTTCTCAACGAGGAAGAGTAATAATTTTTACAAGATAAAAAAAATCAGCAGTCCTTTTTCTGAGTTTTAAATGCCACTTTGAAGGCCACAAAGATGGACCAGATAAAACATTAGCTTTGGTATGTGTTTCAGGAGTCCTAAGACCACTCATACCTTCAGTGATTTGCTAGAAGGACTCACAGGATTCAGAAAGAGTTGCACTCAGGGTTATCGCGTATTACAGCAATCACCAAGAGGGAAGGACTCATCAGGAGGTGTCTAGAGAAACCCGGGCCCACGTTTCCTGCTCACCCCCCAGCAGCGGGAAGGAATGTGTTCCTCTAGCAATGACATGCAACGACATGTACCCAGTGTCCCACCCCGTGAAGTCTTCTTGAGACTCAGAGTTCAAGGTCTTCTTGGGAGTCTGTCACATCAGCATAATGACCCAGGACAACTGCCAAACTGCCAGGTTTCCAGAAGGGAGGAGGTGTTTCGTGCCCACCACTTGAGAATGTTCCCAAATGTTCCCAGGTGCCAGCCAAGGGCCAGCCTTGGAAAGAAGGCAGCCTCAGGCTTCCTGCACACATGGCAAGTGACAGACTGGGAAAAGAGGGCAGAAGCTTCAGGAAAGAAGAATAGTAAGAACTGGGGAAAGCAGAGAAAGGACGAAATAGGGGAAAGGAAAGAGAGAAAATGAAGTAAAGGAAAGAAGGCGGGAAAAGGAAGAGGGAGGGCAGGAAGAAGAGAAAATAATCCCCGGGCTCACCCCATGTGGCTTCCTACCCCAGCCACCTGGCCCTCCAGCTCCCTGGCTGGGCTCTGCTCCTCCCAAAGCCCCAGCTCACTCTCCACTTCCTCAGATGCCACAATGCTGCCTTGTATATGCTACTTTCATCCCCTGATTTTAGAAATATACATATACATATACATATACGTATATATATACGTGTAAATATAGCTGTTCCCTTTACCCTGCTGGCTTGGTGTAATCTAGCTGCTTTGATAAGGAGAAAAAAGGATGAGGGAGGGAAAGCCCAATAGTGAGGAGATTAAATAGGAAAAGGCATTTGAGTTAAATGGAACAAGATGGCAATAAGAGGCTCCCAGAGCCCCTCCGAACTTTGAAAGAAATATATAGCCCGTCTGGCTTTAGAAGACAAGAAACACTGGGAAAATATGGCACAATGGGCTCTTTTGAATGCACAGTTGACACTTGAACAATGTGGGCATCAGAGGCACTGACCCCTCACCATGCAGTAGAAAATCTGCGGATAACTTTTGACTCACTACTAATAGCCTGCTGTTGACCAGGAGCCTTACAGATAACATATGTTGATTAACACATAGTTTTCATGTGTACTGTATACTATATTCTTAAGCTAAAGCAAGCTAGAGAAAAGATAACATTATTAAGAAAATCATAAGGAAAATACATTTATAGTACTGTACTGTAAAATATCTACATATAAGTGGACCCATGCAGCTCAAACGAGTGTTGTTCAAGGGTCAGCTGTACTTGTAAATTATGGTGGCCTCCTTGACTTCTGAGAGGTCATTGGTTACTTCTCTCATTTAAATACCTAGAACAAGTTTTTTTCAAAAAGTTAAAAGACACTAGGGTTTTATTCTTCCAACCCTCCCTTTTTTTTTGACTTTATGAGTTCATAAAAAGGAAAAGAAGATAAGCAAGCTATTTCTTGCCCTAGTACTTTTGTAATTGAAAAATATAACAGATCCTTTTCTCCTTTTCTCACATTTTGTATTTTAAAAATTGCTGTCAGACTAAGGCTTTGCCAAGTTTCAACCCTAAGTGAAATCTTACCAAGAAAACTGAAAGATATATAAAAAGCAGATGGATTATAGGTATAATCATACCGCCTACACACATGTTATGGTTTTTTTAAACAAGTTCATCTCTCTTGTGTTAAATGTATAATATTAATTATACTTATGTACTGAAATATATATCCTTCTATCATTCCATTTTCACATTATCAAGAAGGTTTCACTTTCATAAAAATATATATGTATACATCTGGATAAAAACAGATCTTCTACGTAAGAGAAGAAATTAGAAAGAACATGATACCTTTCCATCTTCAGTTACCTAGAAGTCTACCCCATGGAAAAAGAAGAAGATATTTTGACAAGCCCAGAGAATACAGGCTGAACAAACAGAAGACAATTTTCATTAGGCACATTAAACTCACTGAAGGAAAAACTTGGTATCTGCTATCAGTTAGTTCCTCTTAGACAAAGAATGGCTACCCCATTTATAATTGTCAAGTGAAGGGCATTGTCACTGAGAGAGCTCAAGAATGCCGTTATTAGTAAGACTCTGAGAAATCAGCGGAGAGCCAATGGAAGGACTGGACAGAAGAGTGAGCAAAGAGATTCCCAAAGAGCCCAAAGACAAAGATTGGCTACAAAGAATGAATTGGGAGACTGGGAACTCTTATTGACATGGGACAGATTCCAAAAGCCTTGTGAGAGGGTCAAGTTGCCCAACATAACTAAAGAGCTCTGAAGTTGAAGTTTAGCATAAACAGAGAAAGGAACTGCAACTGGTTGGAGAGAAAGGGATTGAGCCCCAAGAGAAAACTTAAGGGTCGGCAAAGAGAGGCCAGGTTAGGCTAGACGATGTGGAAGTAACAAATTAGCCCTGGAATCTTGGTGGTTTAACACAACAAAGTTTATCTTCTGCTCAAAATACATGTTTTAGGGTGCCTGGGTGGCTCAGTCAGTTAAGCATCCAACTCTTGATTTCGGCTCAGGTCACGGTCTCAACGTTCATGGGATCGAGCCCTGCATTGGGCTCTGCGCTGACTCTGTACTGACAGCATGGAGACTGGTCTCTGCCCTGCCCTCCCTCCCTCCCTCTCCCTCTCTCTCTCTGTGTCTCTCAAAATAAATAAACAAACATTACCAAAAAAATACATGTTCCAAAGCAGGGAGGTAGGGAGCTCTGTTTCCCAGAGTAATTCTGAGGTCCAGGCTCACAGAGGTCTGTCTCATGCTTTATAGCTGCTTCCACCGTATCACAGAGGCTCCAATTTCTCTGAATATAAGAAACAGGAAAAGGCAGGAGCACATGGACTCTTAAGTGACCGAGAACTAAAGTGAGGCTTCACTTCTTCTCCTAAGCTCCTTGGAACTTAGTCATATGCTCCAGCCCAATTATGAGGGAGGCTAGGAAATGCAGGGAAGGAAATGGACTTCAGTGAGCTCAGTTACTGGAGGGTGCACTGCCCACAGCCGAGATAAAACCCTTTCCAGGCAGAGATGCCACAAACATTCTTTACCTCAGCTTATTACCTTATAAGGCTTTCCTTGCCAGCCATTAAGTAAGTTCTGAATTTCTGACATGGTGGATTACCATTGTTTGAGCATTCAAACAGAAGCTGGGAAATGGCCAAAACCCAAAACACTGACAACACCACATGTGGGCAAGGATGTGGAGCAACAGGAACTCTCCCATTCATTGCTGGTGGGAATGCAAAATGGTACAGCCACTTTGGAAGACAGCTTGGCAGTTTCGTACAAAATTATAAATACTCTTACCATATAATCCAGCGATTGTGTTCCTTGGTATTTACCCAAATGAATTGAAAACTTATGCCCATACAAAAACCTGCACATAGATGTTTACAGCAGCTTTATCTAAAATTGCTAAAATTGGAAGCAACCAAAATGGCCTTCGGTAGGCGAATGGATCCATAAACAGTAGTATATTCAGACAATAGAATATTACTTGGCACTAAAATGAAAGGAGGTTCTTCCATGGCTTTTTATAGCTGGGTGATAATGATGTATCAATGTAGGTTCATCAATTGTAACAAATGTACCACTCTAGTGGGGGGGGTGTTGATAGTGGGTGATGCTATAGAAGTATGCAAGCAGGGGGTATATGGGAATTCTCTGTGCTTTCCCCTCAATTTTTCTGTGAATCTAAAAGGCTCTCAGAAAAGTTTATTAATAAAAAAAGTAGGAATGTTCTTCATCAATAAGGCAGTAGAAGGGATGTATTTATTCAGTACAAAGTGAATCAGATGACCTCTTAAAGTCCCTTCCAACCCTGAGGTTCCCTGATTTCTATGCCCTGTTTGATACTGAGAGACCACTGACTCTCAGGACAAAAAGGGATTTTAAAGGTTATCCAATGGATGAATTCTTTTCTCTGTGGCATGACTGCTGAAAGGTCATCTAATCTATGCTGGACGATCTTCAGAGAATGGAAATTTGGTGCCTCTTTGATTAACTCTTTCAATACCTCCTCAAATCACCCTGAGAGTCATCTTAGCATTGAACCAACCTGTCTCCCCATAATTCCCACTCTTTAGATATATCAACCGGAATCAGAAAGATAGCAGTAAGTGTCTGGAGGCAAATCTAATATCTATTCAACAGAAATCCCACCAGTAAATGTGAAGCCTTTGCCTTACAGGTAGACTTTTCAAGAAAATGAAGCAGGGATCAGGGAAAACCAGACAGCAAGCTAGACTCACAGTGACCTTGAGGTCCTAAAGGACAGAGGCAGGACCTCACTTTAGGTGCTTGTAAGGTTATCACTGTGTAGGGCCACAGGCAAATGTGGGCAAAGAGCACATTCATTTGTTCTTTGGGAGGGTCATCATCCTATTGACGACTATTGAGCCTATTTCAACTAAACATTGCTGTATCATTCCTTCTCCAAAAGGTTCTTTTAAATTGATTATAGACAGAAGGATCTATCTCCTAACAAGTTCACAGCCTTACTTAGAAAATATAAAAGAATTTTGCCAAATCAAGGGGATACTGCTCATTCCTTATTTTGCTTGGTATTCCTTAGAAATCTATACTAAATACTCTTGCTTTGATGCTTTCCTCTTCCTTGCCTTAAAAAAACATTCTCTTAATGTTTATTTATTTTTGAGAGAGAGACAGACAGACAGTGTGAGCAGGGTAGAGCAGAGAGAGAGGGTGACACAGAATCCAGAGCAGGCTCGACGTGGGACTCGAGCCCACGAACCGTGAGATCATAACCTGAGCAGAAGTCAGATGCTCAACAAACTGAGCCACCTAGGTGACCCCCCCCCCCCCCGCCCCACCTTCCTTGTCTTGACCTTCTTTGTCTCCGGCCTATCTTCTCTCAACCTCCTTCACTGGATTCTCTCCCCTTCCTTCTAACAGTGGTGGTTTTCCCAAAGCCCAGTCCCCAGCCTTGCTAATAAAACACCTTTGCTGAGCAATCTATCCACTCCCATGCCTGTATCTACACTTACATGTTGATGCATCCCAAATGCCTATCTCCCCAAGAGCTTCTCTCCTGCACTCCCAATTCATCTCTACCTAAACAGGGCACGGATGCCAAGAGTATGGGTGCTCACAATGGATCCCATTGTCATTTACTCCCCTGTTCATGCATTTTCAACTTGGCACCATATTTACCCAGTCTCCACACCTGGGAAATCAGAAGTTGTCCTGTACTCCTCCCTCTCCATGAACTTTCATAATCCAGGCATGAAGTCCCATCAACTCTATCTTCAGGCAGTTCTAAAATCTGCCTCTTCCTTCCATCCTCATCACCAACAACATGGTTCATCGTCTCTCGCTTGGGACTACTGTAACATCCTGCTTTAACTTTTACATATTTCATTATACTATACTACAGTTTTAGTGCTTTTATAATGAAAAACAAATTTCTTCACTCGATCTTATCCTGTTCCAGTCTAGCTCCCTACAAGCTGCTAACTGAAACTATTACAGGTATTTGATCATCTGGTAGTTGCCACAGTATCTTTAGATAGTATGTTTTATGTCACAACTTCTTGGTTTATCAAAATAAAATTTCTATTAATTTTCTGCTACTCTAAATGAGATTTAACCTATCTCTCTGACTCCCAAATCTCCAGGAGCCCTTCTTCCCCAAATTCTGTATATACCCAAATATAAGGCAAGATTTTTCCTCAAAATTATCCCATCATAAATAAAGTCCTAAAAAAATAAAATCAAGTCCCTATTAAGATTTTCATATTACAGGCAGTAGGCAGTCTCTCAATTACTCAATTACTTACTTTTGAACAACAAAGTGCTATTTGGGGAAGATACATTAACCTGAAATGACCTCAATCAAACTCAGCTTCAATGCTTATAGAGGTCACTTGACATGATGGGGGAAGGTAAATAAATTTAACACAGATTGAGTCACCATTTCTAGAGAAATGACTTCAAACTGCAGCTCTGGGTACCCCAGCGTATAAGCCTTTTTAAAATATCAGTTTATTACAATACATTAAATGCTTACGTTGTGAAGCTTAGTACAGTGAATGGGTATGTGTGAATCATGATAAACTCTCTAATGGCAGCATCATGCTCAGATTCAAAAAACGCTGCTATCAAACTGAGTGGAAGCGAATATGGCACTGTCTTCAAGTGGCTCTTGATGAAGGAGAAATGAATGTCGATGTGCATATGTGGAGTTTGAAAAAAATTGTATCATGAAATGTGAGTAAAAAAGAACAGTTCTGTATATTTTATATAGCATGAGATTTAAAACACATAGATATAATTAAAGTTCAATTAAATATTGCCAGTAGACATTTGGCTATTTAAACTCCTTCCCTGAATATTGTATATTCAAGTTAAGGGGCGCCTGTGCGACTCAGTTAGTTGAGCATCTGATTTTGGCTCAGGTCATGATCTCACCACGGTTTGTGAGTTCGAGCCCTACATCGGGCTCTGTGTTGACAGCTCAGAGCCTGGAGCCTGCTTTGGATTCTGGGTCTCCCTTTCTCTCTGCCCCTCCCCTGCTTGCTCGCTCGCTCTCTCTCTCTCTCTCAAAAAAGTAAATAAACATAAAATTTTTTTTTAAATATTGTATATTCAAGTTGAAAAAAAAAGAGTTGTTTTCAACTCTCTCATTTGGGAGAAGGATGTTTTCACTTATAATCAGGGCCCACTTAGCTCTGGGCATATATTGCAGTTATACCTCCAGACCAAGACCTCCACTGGTCAGTGCTGCTAGTAAGTACACTTCTGTTTCTCTGTTCCATGTTCTGTCCACCAAAGGCCCCATCACTTGTCTCTTCATTCTGTAAAAGAAGCAGTAACGCCCTCTCCTTTCCCCTCTGCTGATCCTTCACTGTCCCCACCAGCCTGATTCCATAACAAAACTCATCTGTGATTTGCCCAGCAAGTGTCGCAAACTGTTGGCCCGAGTGAACAATGACATAGACGTTTTTTCGTTTAATTTAAATGGAAATTTATAAATTAGTTTCCTAGTATTTTAAGCTGAGGAATCTCACCTGTAACTGAAGTACTATTTTCTTATTTCTTTTGTGCTTCATTGTTTTGCCTTCTGAATTTCATGACCATCACCTTGGCCTGTTCAGTCATCTAGCTGCCTGGAGACAGACTAGAATTCATTAAAGAAAAAATCTGAAGAGAAAACCCAAGGAAATATCAATCTCTTGGTCTTCAAAATCAGGCTTATAAAACAGGACACTAATCCTCCAAAACGAGCTCTTTACTTGAGAGACGATTTTCTAAATTACTTTATGTCCCTCTTTAGTCTGCTAAGGATCAAGCTTTGAGGACCGAGCCTCACAGACTTCTACAGTAGCCTGACAGTAGGCAATCCATCTCAGCCAGCTGGACACACGCTACGGCAGTCAGAGGACGTTACAAGGAGGGTCACTATACAGCCCAGTTTGGCTTGCACAGTCCCAGGTTACACTTGTCCATTCATCCCACCCACGCAGTGACTCCTTTCAACTCTCAAATGTGTTCCAGGTCACGTGATACATTTTATGGGCCATCCTGGTTCTAATGGAAGTAAAGGGGCAGCCCTCTGTGATGGTTAATTTTATACATCAACTTGACCGGGCCACATGGTGTTCAGCTATTTGGCCCAACGCTATTCTCAGAATTTCTGGGAGGGTGTTTTGGAGCAAGGTTAACACTTAAACTGGTAGACTAAGTAGAGCAGATGGCCCTCCTTAATGTGGTTAGGCCTTGTCCAATCAATGCAAGGCTTAAAGACAACAAAAAGGCTGACCCTTCCCCAAGTAGGAGAGAACTCTTCTGGCCTGATAGCTTTCAAACCGGGACATTGGCTTTTTCACGGCTGTGGACTCTAACTGAAACACTGGCTCTTCCTGGGTCTTGAGCCTGCTAGCCTTCAGACTGGAACTACACTCTTGATTCTCCTGATTCTTAGTCCTTTGGATTCAGACTTGAACCACATCATTGTCTCTCCTGGGTCTCTAGCCTGCCAAGTCACCCTATAGATCTTGGGATTTGTCAGCCTCCATAATTGCATTAGACAACTCCTTAGAGTAAATATCTTTACACACACACACACACACACACATACACATACACCCTACTGGTTCTGTTTTCCTGAAGAACCCTAACTATTACACCCTCCTGCCTTGTGATCTGAGGAACTGTGAGAAAGAAAGAGAGAAAAAAGCAGGAGAGCCAAGTGCAGAGTTGGGTCTCCTGACTTCTTTATCTTGTGCCTGGCAAAGGAGAGACATCATGGACAAATGTGGGAGAATAGAGAGAATCTACAAGTCTGAGAGGAGGCTTCCTCACCCCACTCTGCAGTGCAATCGTATCACCTTGCCTGATAACCAAGTCATGCAAGAGAAGACCCTGAAATTCAGCTTGCTCAAGTTGCCCTGGGTTCCAACATGGAAAACAGCGGAGTATCTAGATGTAGAGTTTGCTAAAGAGAATGGCCGTAGTGGGGGTAAGGTGGTAGCTACTGGAGATTCTATAGAAGACCACTTAAGACTGCTACAGTCTCAATGTTTGTGACCTGCCCCCCAAATCATATGTTAAAACCTCAACCCCCAAAGGTGATGGTATTAGGAGGGTCCTTGGGGTGATTAGATCATGAGGCTGGAACCTTTATGAATGAGATTAGTGCCCTTATAAAGAGATCTCACAGGGCTCCCTAGCCTCTGCTACCATGTGAGGATACAATGAGAAGTCTGTGACCCAGAAGAGGACCCTCATGTGACCATACTGGCACCTGTATCTTGGACTTCCAGTTCCCAGAACTGTGAGAAATAAACTTTTGTTGTTATAAGATACCCAGTCTTTGGTATTTTATTAGAGCAGCCCAAATGGACTAAGGGCCAAATGAAAGTCAGGGTCAGACCACAGATGAATCTGCAGTGACAACAGAGGGAGATCTAAGGCCAAAGCAGCCAGAGCCACACAAGACCCTCACGAGCCAAGAGTGGCCACATCACCAATTCTCCCATCAAAGAAGTGAGCCCAGAAGAAGATCCAAAGAGCCTGACACTTCCCTCCTGCCAAGAGGTTACAAAAGTTACACCCTGCCCCACCAACCTCAGTGCTATTCTAGGGAGAAAAGAAGTAGGAGACTGAGTATTTTTATATTAGTTTGAACCAGAACCATATTAGTTGCCAATTTTCAACCATTTGTTAAAATGGTTGAAATCATCCATAAAATATGATAATAACATATGTTTCAAACTATATAAAAACCTTACAACTCAATAATAAAAAGACCTAACCCATTTTTAAAAGTAGGTAAAGGATTTAAATAGACATTTCTCCAAAGTAGATATACAAATGGCCAGTAAGCACATAAGAAGATGTTCAACATAAGCCATGAAGGAAAAAAATCAAAACCACAATAAGATACCACTTCATACTCACTAGGATGGCTATAATCAAAAAGACAATGACAAGAGTTGGCAAAGAGGGGGAGAAACTGGAACCCTCATTCACTGCTGAAGGGAATGTTAATTGGTACAACTGCTTTGAAAAACAGTTGGGCGGCTCCTCAAAAAGTTAAACACAAAGTTCCTATTTCACCCAGCAATTTCACTCCTAGGTATATACCTAAGAGAAGCAAAAAGATATGTCTACATAAAGACTTATATGTGAACATTCATAACAGCATTATTCATAATAGCCAAAAAGTGGAAACAACTCAAATGTCCATCAACTCACAGGTAAACAGGATGTGGTCTAGCCACATACAATGCAATACTATTCTGACATAAAAAAGAATGAAGTATTGATACATGTTACACACGGATAATTGCTAAAAAAACACTGTACTAAATGAAAGAAGCCAATCACAAAGAGCCACATACCGCATGATTCCATTTATAGGAGATGTCTAGGGCACACAAATCCATAGACGCAGAAAGTAGATTAGTGGTGGCCAGGGGCTGGGGTGAGGAGAGTGACTACTAATGGGTATGGGTTTTTTGTTTTTGATTTTTTTTTTTTTTGAGGTGATGAAATGTTCTAGAATTAGATAGTGGCAATTGTTGTACAACTTTAGGAATATACTAAAAACCACTGAATTATAAACTTTCAAAGGTGAATTTTATGGCATTTGAATTATACCTTAATACTTTAGAAAAGAAGAAAACAACATTTCCTAAAATTTCAGAGTGCAGTAACACTTACACAAGATTGACGCTCAGGTGTTGCTGGTATCTTCTTACGGTTTTTCCCTAACGAGAGGAAGGAAGTGGGGAGAGGCCAAAATTATGGACTATATAAATAAGCTTAATTTCTTCATATCTACAATGTGGTGTGAAAGGGATTCTCTGACCCTGTGATACACATCAAGATCCAGCTTTCTGGAGTGCCTGGCTGGCTCAGTCAGTGGAGCGTGTGACTCCTGATCTCAGGATTGTGAGTTCAAGCCCCATGTTGGGTGCAGAGATTACTTAGAAATAAAATGTACTAAAGAAAAAAAAAAAGATCCAGCTTTCTCCTTCTCTTGAAATGTCTTTATCTGGTAACAGGGGTCGGTCATCCTGTATGAAAACAACCCTCTTAGTCCAGCAGCAGCCCACTTTAAATTGGCTACTTGCTCTCCAGGTTGTCGTGAGCTCTTTCCTAACCAACATCACTCACTCACATTGCCTATCTAGCTCTGAATATATTTGAATTTGTGATTCCTGGTAAAGTAGTCAATTTTCAGTAAAAAAAAATTTTTAATGTTTATTTTTGAGAGAGAGAGGGAGGGAGAGAGACAGAGAGAGAACGAACAGAGAAGGGGCAGAGAGAAAGGGAGACAGAGGATCTGAAGCAGGCTCTGTGCTAAGAGCAGAGAGCCCAATGTGGGGCTCGAACTCATGAACTGTGAGATCATGACCTGAGCCGAAGTCAGACACTTAACCAACTGAGCCACTCCCCTTAAAAAAAATTTTTTGAGAGTAATCTTTACACCCAATGTGGGGCTCAAACTCAAGACCCTGACATCAAGAGTTGTCTGCATAACCGACTGAGCCAACCAGGCACCCCTAAATGAGTCAATTTTAAGTGTTATTGAAAGCAGAGTTTACATTTGTTTCAGTTAGGAATATGTTTAGCTGCAAATAACAAACATCTAAATAACAGTACCTTTAACGAATAGGGGTTTTGCCTTTCATAAATCAAGAAGTTTGGAAGTAGGTAGCTGCTCAAGTCGGATCAAAAGCCCAATGACAATGAGATCTCAATGTTCAGAGGCTACTGGCTGTCTACCAGATATCTATTTTCTCTTTTCTGTATTACTTGAACCTTGAGATTATTTGAAGGGATAATGTGACAAGCTAAAAATGACATTTCCTGTTTCCTTTACAACTAGGAGTATTTGAGAGAGTCCTGGTCAATGCGATGTAAGTAAAAGTCACTGAAGGGGACTTCTAGGAAGGCAATTTTAGGGGTTTGCATATACCTTCTTTTCTCTTTGCTCTCCCCCTTCTTTATGCCCCAAATGAACATACGACGGCTAGAATTCTGACAGCCCTTTTGAGAACAGGAGGACAAGGATGTCAAAGCACAGAGTCAAAAGGAGTATGGGTCCCTAGTTATATCATGTAACTACCATAACAGTCTTAGACAACCCACTCTGGACTAATAAAGCCATACTTTAAGCCACCTTTTTATGGGATTTTATTACTAGCGGCTGAATGCAATTTCTGATTCATATACTGTCAATGTACCTATAACTCCTCTGGCCTTTTCATTAAAGTATTAAAATTGACGCTGCCTTGCTTATTACAAGAATATGGAGAGGGGAAAGGGTCTGTCACAGACACAGCTTTCCTGTTCAGTTAAAGGAAGGGTAAGCACTGGGGCATTATTCAGAAACTGAATGGACTTCTTAACCAGTTGTGGTTGAGGTCAGGAGTACACTAACTCTTCATTGAATAGGTACTACCACACTTCCTGTTAAGGAAGGGTTGCTAGTTGGAACAAATAAAGATGGTATCTCTGCAGAACATCCCCTGGAACTCACAATTTGCCACTGATGTTCTAGTTCAGGTTCTTTGTTGTTGTTGTTGTTGTTGTTGTTGTTGTTGTTGTTGTCATCGTTGTTGTTGTTAAGTTTTATGTATCGAGAGAGAGAGAGCACACAGGTGCACGTGCAAGCAGAGGAGGGGCAGAGAGAGAGAGAGAGAAAGAGAGAATCCCGAGCTCCGGTGGGGCTTGATCTCAAGAATCGTAAGATCATGACCTGAGCTGAAATCAAGAGTCAGACGCTTAACCAACCGAGCCACCCAGATACCCCCTAGTTCAGGTTCTTTGAATTCCATGTTTCCAGCTACCCTGTGCTGTGGAATAAGTCAGTTTTCTTATCCACTTCCCTCTATCCAAACTAAAGCAAAACTCTTGTCTGAATAGTTCATGTGGGCATGGCTATTCGATAACATACAGGTTCATCCAAATCACAATACCAAAGCTATGGAAACAACTTAAATGTCCAGGGATGGATGGATGGATAGAGAAAGTGTGGTCGATCCATACAATGGAATGTTATTCAGCCTTTAAAAAGAAGGAAATTCTATCATTTGTTACAACATAAATGAACCTGGAGGACATTCTGCTAAGTGAAATGAGCCAGTCACAGAAGGGCAAATACTTTATGATTCCGCTTATATGAGGAACTTAGAGTAGTTAAACTCATAAAAGCAGAGAGTAGAAGAGTGGTTGCCAGGGGCTGGGGGAGGGGGAAATGGCAAAATCCTACTCAACGGGTATAAAGATTCGATTCTGCAAGATGAGTGAGCTCTAGAGACCTGCGGTACGACACTGTGCCTACAGTCAACACTACTGCAACGTGCACTTCAAAATTTGTTAAGAGGGTGGATCTCATGTTAAATGTTCTTACTGCAATAAAAGAAATTTTTTCATACACACACATCCAGAGAACTAGAAAAATTACATATTTACGTGTGCATATGCATACATATAATTTCCCCCTAACGAAGACACAACCTTTCTACATTCTTGTGGCAAACGACACACTCCAAGAATGCGTGCTTTTGAAGGCCCAGTTTGGGACATGATGTCCTACATGGTTAATGATCCCCCTCTTACTCCTTTCTCTGAACCTTGCATGTGCCTCTCTCGCCGTGCTTGCCATTTTGTAACGCACTTCTTTGTTTTCTCATCTCTTTCCTACTTGTCTGGGAGCCTTTTAAGGTCAGCAACTGCTCTTCTCTATTTCCTTACAGATAAATCTAATTACTTAACACTGGATAGAATGTTCTATAAATACTGGTTGCTCTGAATGAAGCTCTAGATAAAACTCATCACACTTTGAAGGAGGCCCATCAGTACGACAAATTTGAAATTATCTTTACTTGCAATTTGTACGATACACAAAAAAGGAAAATCCATTAAAAAGTACTCGAGTCTTTAAGAACTTGACTTTGATGGCAAAGAGCAAGGAAAGAATGTTGTTCCCCTTGACAGGTATTTATTATTTATCCTTCCTATCAGAACCCATAGATTTTGTTTATCCTTCCTGCTCAATCACCACCAAGAGGTGTAATGGTTGTGAAAGGTCCCTAATGTCTTTGGCACCCTCCTTTCAGCCTCCTATTTTAGGGTAGAACCGATGAGCTCATTTACAGAAAGGCTTGCCAGGCTCTGCATATGGTTTGTAATATAAATAGATCACATCTCAGGCATATCAGCAAGATAGAGGAGGCTTGCCTTCCCCAAAGTCTGCTGAAGTAGAAATTCTCACCTAAAAAAGTACATAAGCCACCTCTACTTTCTACTTCTCGGGGAATTTAAGGATGTGTTGTGTGAAAATTTCAATCTTTGGCAAACTTAGATGAGTCTTGGACCATCCAAAAATAAAATATTCCAAGACTAAAGGCTAAATGGTAATCCTGTTTAATTTCAGACTTTCACCTGTCATTGGGCTGCATGACTGCATATTTATTAAGATCAATTCAGGTTCACGATCTGGGTTATAACCTATTGCATTAGCCTAAACATACAGTGATTTGATTCTGCTTGGTCATTTATAAATAAAACCTCCTAATTCGGTTTACTCGTGATAGGAATCTCCATTGAAATAAAAAATAAAATAAAAATGAATCTACGACAAAACAAAAGGATCCAGAGATGCGCAATAGTCACAAACGGCCGCTTTTCAATCTATTTTAAAATCTCATTCTTTGGGGTTTTAATACTTTTTTATTTGACATAGTTTAAGACAAGAAGTTGCAAAAACAATATAGAGTTCTGTGTACCTGCAGCCAGCCAGCTTCCCCAAATGAGAACATCTTCCATAATTATAGTACACTGTCAAAACCAGAAATTGACATTGATAGAATACTGTTAACTAATAACCTTAATTGGATTTCACTCTTTTGCTATCCTGTTTTCGGGGTGGGGATTCAGTGTCTAGTTCTATGTAATTTTATTACATGTTTAGACATGTGAAACCACCACCACAACCAGGATACATGTTATTATTTTAAAACATTTATGAAAGCCCAACTAGGCACTAGACACTGTTAGGCAATTTTACATAATAACCTCATGACGTAAACTTACGATCTCCTTTTTGGAATGAGAACACATATAAAAAAAAGGAGAAAGCATACATCTCCCCTTGTTTTGGTCCTTTACCATCAGGCATGTGCCTAACGGGAACTCTTGTCTGATGACATCAATTTCAGTATGAGGGACTGATTTTTAAAATCTTTATATTGGGCCTTCATTAAGTCATAGCTCTTCAATTTTCAAATGTATAAAGAGAAAGTTCACACAAGTTCACACGTCTTCACTTTTTTTTTTTTTTTTTTTTACTACCGTTAGACACGAAGTGAGTGAAGAGATCACAAAACAAAGACGATCCATCCTGCAGCTCAGGACAGCAAAAGCCCTAGGTCTTGAGTTCGTGTTGCTTTGGTTTAGGAGGAAAGCAAGTCTATTTCTGTTCTTGCTTTTCTCCTGCACCCAGACAATAACATTTTTATCCTCTGAGGATTATTTCTAAAAATAAAATCAGAAAGAAGAAGAAACACAGAAAGGTCTCTATCTTTGGTTTGTAAATGTTACTTTTAACCTGCTATTTAGTTTAGTTCCCCTACCAGAAAACACTCTGTCCACTGCAGTGTCTTCAGGCTCCGTGCAGTTAGAAAATGTATGACCTTAATGCTCCATGTGCCCTTGTCCCTTCTACTACCACTGGGGGTCCCAGGAAGGAAACATGGTGGAGCTCAGCGGGGGGCTCAGCCCTGAGCTATGGGCCATTACCTCCACCTCTGCCTTTCATCAACTATTACACCAAGTCCAGCCTAAACAGCTGGGGACTCACAGCTGGGTTTTTCTCCTACTTCACTGGCCATTCCTCTCAATCCCTTTTCCCGTCTTGTCCTCTTCTTTTTGACCTCCAAAGCTGTGGACCTTTGGGACCACCCTCAGCCTTTTCCTTAAGACAGTGATTCTCTCTTAACCAAGGGTGATTTTCACCCCACGGGACATGTGGCAGTGTCTGGAGCCATTTTAGGTAGTCACAGCTGGGGGTGGGGTGGGTAGAGGCCAGGGATGCTGCTAAACACCCTACACTGTAGACTGTAGGATGGGACAGCCCCCACGACAAAGAATTATCCCCATCCCAGGTGTTAATAGTGCCAAAGGTTATGAAATTTTGCCCTAAAAGCTCTTACTCAATGCTATGATATACCCAGATCAGTGCACATGCCAACCACTTCTAACATTTATTTATTTTTTTGGGGGGGGGGACAGAGAGAGACAGAGCATGAACGGGGGAGGGGCAGAGAGAGAGGGAGACACAGAATCGGAAACAGGCTCCAGGCTCCGAGCCATCAGCCCAGAGCCTGACGCGGGGCTCGAACTCACGGACCGCGAGATCGTGACCTGGCTGAAGTCGGACGCTTAACCGACTGCGCCACCCAGGCGCCCCTTCAACCACTTCTAAATACAATCTCTAGTCCTGCCTCGCCCTGCCAATCCCAGGTTCTTACATGCAACTGTCTCCGGTTATGTCTATTACGGCCTCAAACTTAACTTGTCCACAACCAAACTACTGCTGGCATACACGAACGTGCTTCTCCCCCCGTCTTCCCCACGTGGACGATGGCATCGGCCAAGGAATTGTCTTAGATTTCAATCCCGATTTTATGGAAATTGTTTGGTGCAGGCATACTATGTGTAGAATCAAAGAACAGTGGAGCTGTTAGGGGTATGTCTCATTCAGGAGATGAGGCGAGCGAGACCCAGAAGTTCTTGAGATGTATCTACATGTCTACATTAAACTTGATGGCACAGTCAGAATGAGGAGTATCATTTCCTACGGCTTCTGTGTCCTAAAGGATTTAATAACCTTTCCTGTAGATGACTTGACTTCCTCAGGTAAAAGACACAGCTCAGTTGCTTCTACTTGTTTTTAGAAGTCATTGCTAGATACACACTTTTGTGGAGGGCAGGGCCCGGCCAACTACAGCCTATGGGCCAAACCTGGGCTGTCTCCTGCTTTGGGCCTTTAGTATGTATGGCCCGTGAACAGAATGACTTTACCATTTTTTAAATAGTTGGGGGGAAAATTCCAAAGGACAATGATAACTCATGATACGTGAAAATTATGTTAAAAACAAATCTTAGTGGGCGTAAATAAAGTTTTACCAGGGCATGGCATATTCATTCGTTGCCGTATCGTCTATGGCTACCTACGTGCTCTACCAGCAGAAACGAGTAGTTGCAACACATACCATGTGGCCGGCAAACTGAAAATACTATCTGGCCCTTTACAGAAAAAGTTTGCTGACCCCGGCATACTGATACAGGCTCAAATTTTAGAGTTTAGAGACAAATATCATAGATTTCAAGTTCACCTCAGCTGGCAATGTGATGTTTGAATATGATCCAACATGTGTGAGCCTCACGTTGAATGAGAATAATAATACTTTCCTTTAAGGATTGGCAGGAGTATGAGAAGTAATGCCTGTAAAGGTTTGGAGCATAGTAGGAACCACTACATAAATCCAATAAGAAGAAGAAGCAATATTAACACAAACTTTACCCCTCAAAATTCTCCCTTTGATACGCTTTGAGTTCCTATGTCAAATGCCTTTTCCTAAAATCCAGGCAAATACACAACTTGAAACGGCTGTCCTGGTCCCTTTCATCCATTAGTTGGGTGATGACAGAACAAGTTCTCATCACATCATGTTTTGAGAGCAAACTGGAGGAAGGTTAATATCTTAATAATTCAAATGTCATTGTACCCAGTCGTGAATTCCCTGAGTAATTAGTTTCCTGGAAAACTGTCTCCTGAGTGATAAAGGTGACACTATCTGAAAAAGGAAATTATCATGACCTGCCCAATCCTCTCTCCAACTCTGTCTTCCCAAGAATGTCACAAAATAAGTTAACAGAAAATGGGGAACATTAAGTAAGTAATTAGCATGTAGAAACGGCCTCCAAGCTACCAGAACACCACTCTTCCAGATTTCCTGGAAGACACTCAGAGTGGCCACATAAACAAAGAATGGCCTTGATGTTTGATTGGCATCCCCACACGCTTCCAGGAGTAACAGACGGGAGCATGCCTGACACTCACCTTGCCTGTAGCCTCCATCGGGGCCTTGACCTCAGCCCTGGCCGCCTCCAGTCCTTCAGAAGATTCTGCCATCCCGGGTGGCTTTTCAGCCTCAGGCTTGTCTCCCGGCTTACATCTCATTCCTGGAGTGGAAAAGAGGTCAATTCTAGCTCTTTTTCTTTGTGCGACCCCATCCTTTTGCCCTCTTGCATCCTGCCATTTTCCCCTGCTCTCTAAGGTGGTTTCAGCTAGATAGTCACTTCAGCCTCCTTAGACTTTCTCTTCGTGCTGAACTGCCCTTTCTATGGTACTTTCTGGGATGATCCACATCTCTCACGAGTGACAAGACGTCATTTTGCTAATTAACATATGGCCTAATTATGGCTGTGTTACACTTTAGAAGACAGAATTAAAGCCTGAAGTGACCTAAGTAATTAGGAGGGGTAGACAGAGACAAATGAAAGCAGCAGCTATAACAGTGGGGGTGAGCAATGACTTGGCCATGTCCTAGGAGGCTGAGAACAACTGGCCATGACTCAGGTGCATGGGCACCTTGGGATCGGCTCCAAGCAGGCTTCTGTTGTAAAAAGGGAGCATCCTATCTAGGACAATATGGGGTTTTCTTTCCTCCTGCTGCTCCTTACCCTCTCCTCCACCATCCCTGGTGCAGCGGTGGTATTCAATAAGAAAGAATATATGAACCAGAAAAAGTCATACCCACAAGGTTGAATTTGAAAATGGTGCTACAGAAGAGACAGGACGGTGGGGGTGGGAGGAATGTGATAGGGGAATTGTTGTTCCTAAGTTGACATGGCTAGAAAGTGGTCCCTGCTCTGCTCGTAAGTCTGTCCTGGGATCAGCACAAACAAGCATGTGATGTGTGCATTGGGTGGGCTCCCCCAAAACTTCACTTTGGGTCAAGAATGTGAGTATAAGTCATTTCTTTAGGACATTTTGGAAACACTGGCAGGGAGTGAAAGAATGAGACAGGGAAGGGAAAAGAGTTGATAGAAGGTATGTTAGCAAGCAAGCTAACACTGTGGAGCTCAAGCCAGCTGGGGAACCAGGGGAGACAGAGTACAACAGGGCTTGGCTCAACTTTCCCTGTAAGGGCAGAGAGTGAATATTTCAGGCTTTGGGAGCCACACGTTGTCTGTCACAAAGGCTCAATTCTGCCACTGTAGACCAAAAGCATGGATAATACATAAATGAATGGGTATGGCGGTGTTCCAATAAAACATTAGTTACAAAACCAGGCAGCCACCCCAACGGCTATAGTTTATCAACTCCTTGCCATAGAATAGCGTTTCTCAAACTCCCATGATGAACTAATTCTTAAAAACTGCCCACTGTCTTTCTTACCGGGTGAGGAGGTTGGAACAGTTATCCACTGATACCCACCCACCATTTTCAAGGGCTGATCTCCCAGATATTGACTCCTGGTCTTTCTAGACTACTTGGCACATGGGCCAAGAACACCTCTGCAGTCTGAGAAGGTGGAGAAGCAAAGGGGCTCTCGATAGGAATCCGTAAGCATGTATGCCACGTATGTGAAGAGTGAAAACCAAGAGGTTGTGGACAAGGCACTGTCAGTGTTGCACCATTTTGACTGATAGGGTAGAAAGACCGCAGGCTTTGGAAGTAGAGAAATCGAGGTGAAAGTCCTGCTTCTGCCACTTAACCTCTGTCTTTCCCTTTCCTTATTCTAAAAATGCATATAATATGGTAAGTGTTGGGTTGAGTTTTGGGGATCTTCTTTGAAGATTTTTTTAGAGTAGTTGTAGGTTCACAGCAAAATTGAGAGGACAGTATAAAGAATTCCCTTATATCCTCTGCCCCACACATGCACAGCCTCCCTCATTTTTAACATCCCCACCAGAGTGGTACATTTGTTACAGATGATGAACTTACACTGACACATCGTCGTCACCCAAAGTCCATAGTTTACCACACAGTTCACCCTTGGTGTCGGACATTCTAAAGGTTTTGACAAATGTATAATGACACGTATCTATTACTATAGTATCATACAGAGTAGTTCCACTATCCTAAAAGTTCTCTGTGCTCTGCCTATTCGTTCCCCACCCCCTCTGCCCCACTCCCTGGCAAACACTGACTTTTTTTTTTTTTTTACTGTCTCTATAGTTTTGCCTTTTCCAGAGTGTCATATAGTTGGAATCCTACAGTATGGACCCTTTACAGATCAGCTTCTTTCACTTAGTAATGTGCATTGAAGATTCCTCCATAGCTTCTCATGGCTTGATAGCTCATTTCTTTTTAGTGCTGAATAATATTCTATTGTCTGCATGGACTGCTGTTTGTTTATCCATTTGCCTACTGAAAGACGTTTTGGTTGCTTCCAAGTTTGGGCAGTTACAAATAAAGCTGCTGTCTATATGTGGTTGCAGGTTTTTGTGTGGACATAAGCTTTCAACTCCTTTGCATAAATACCAACAAATGCAAGTGCTGGATCATATGGTAAGAGTATACTTGATTTTATAAGAAACTGCCAAACTGTCTTCCAAAGTAGCTACAGCCCTTCACATCCCTACCAGTAATGAATGAGAAAGCTCCTGTTGCTCCACATTCTTGCCAGCATTTGGTGTTGCCACTGTTCCAGATTTTGGCCAAAGAGGCCTGTTGTTCTTTTCATTTGTATTTCCCTGATGACATACGATGTAGAGCATCTTTTTATATGTTTAGTTCACCATCTGCACACTGTCTTCAGTGATGTGTCTGTTAAGGTCCTTGGCCCATTTTTTAATTGGGTTGTTTTCTTATTGTTGAGTTTTAAGAGTTCTTTGTATATTTTGGATAGCAGTCCTTTATCAGATATGTCTTTTGCAAATATTTTCTCATTCTGGGTTGAGTTTTAAATGGCATAACAAGCCCTAGCATATGTGGAACATTTGGGCACATTAACAAGAGCTCAGTAATAACTCCTTCCCCAGAAAATTCCAAAATCACATAAAAAGTTAGAGCTAAAAGGGATCCAATGGATCATCTCCATGAACCACTATTTTTCTCCCGTATCCTCCATTTTACATCAACTGTACTCACTCACCCAGGTTAAGTGTGGTAAAGGTGGTGAGGATGAGTCACAAAGGAGATGGGGCTGCAACAGGAACCTGGGAAAATGAATGGGAGGATGAGGTCGAAATAGTAAATGTTTAGTAAGCACCTATTATATCCTAGGCTCCATAGGGTATACATTTAAAAAGAATGAACCGTCATTATGTTTAAAGAATTTATGGTTTGGGGGTGGGAGGGAGAGGAGGGTGGGTGATGGGTATTGAGGAGGGCACCTTTTGGGATGAGCACTGGGTGCTGTATGGAAACCAATTTGACAATAAATTTCATATATTAAAAAAAAAAAAGAATTTATGGTTTAATGAGGGTAGACCAAAAAAGTCCTAAGATGAACAGTGATATTCAATTGATGGCCTACTAAGTGTCAGGGATCTTCCTAGATTCTTTGTATACATCAGCTATAATCCAACTGACAACCATGCAAAGAAAACTGTTGACTTCGTTCCAAAGAGGAAAGTGATGCTCAAGGAGACGAGTGACTCACTCCAGGCCATCCAGCTAGTGAGAAGCAGAGCTGAGATTCAAGCCCAGGGCTGTCCGATTCCAAAGCTCACGCTCTCGCATACCAAGCTGCTGAGGAAAAGCGTGTAAGACAAATCACACATCACGTCACCGTGAAAAGTGCAACCTGGACTGGGAAAAGGACACACAAAGACTTAAGATCAAAAACAATCAAGCTATGAAAAAAAAAAAACAGCCTAATGTTATAACTTAAGCTGGTGAAAAATGGAAATAGGAAAAGTGGGACCACAAGATTGAGGGCTTTGACCGCATGCCTATGGGTTTTGAAGGGCTTTTCCAAGGCAACAGACACCAAAAACTCTCAATGGGATTTCCCCAGGAGCTAGAAACAATAAATTAAGACTCATCTGAAAATATTAATTAAGAAAATAAGTGAAAGTATAATAAGTCCAAGAACTAATATAAAGTTATATGTCAACTATACCTCAAAGGAAAAACAAATTTTTTTTAAAAAAAGTTTAAATGTTTAAAGTATGTACTATTTTAAAAAATAGTGTAGGTGCACCTGGCTGGCTGAGTCAGTAGAGCATGCAACTCTTGATCTCAGGGTTGTGAGTTTGAGCCCCATGCGGGGTGTAGAGATTACTTAAAAATAAAATCTTTAGGGGCACCTGGTGGCTCAGTGGCTTAAGCACCTGGCTCTTGATTTCGGCTCAGGTCATGATCTCACAGTTTGGGAGTTCGAGGCCCATGTCGGGCTCTGTGCTGACAGCTCAGAGCCTGGATCCTGCTTCAGATTCTGTGTCTCCCTCCCCTCCCCTTCCTCACATTCTGTCTCTCTCAAAAATAAATAAACATTCAAAATAAATGAATCGGAATGCAAGCTGGTGTAGCCACTCTGGAAAACAATATGGAGGTTCCTCAAAAAACTAAAAATAGAATCACCCTACGACCCAGCAATTGCACTACAAGGCATTTATCTAAGGGATACAGGTGTGCTGTTTCGAAGGGACACATGCACCCCCATGTTTATAACAGCACTATCAACAATAGCCAAAGTACGGAAAGAGCCCAAATGGCCAATAATGAATGAATGGATAAAAAAGATGTGGTACACACACACACACACACACACACACACACACACACACACACAATGGAGTATTACTCAGCAATCAAAAAGAACGAAATGTTGCCATTTGCAGCTATGTGGATGGAACTAGAGGGCATTATGCTTAGCGAAATTAGTCAGAGAAAGACAAATATCCTATGACTTCACTCACATGAGGACTTTAAGAGACAGAACAGATGAACATAAGGGAAGGGAAACAAAAATAATATAAAAACAGGGAGGGGGACAAAACAGAAGAGACTCATAAATATGGAGAACAGAGGGTTACTGGAGGGGGTGTGAGAGGGGGGATGGGCTAAATGGGAAAGGGGCACTAAGGAATCTACTTCTGAAATCATTGTTGCGTTAGATGCTAACTAATTTGGATGTAAATTTTAAAAAATAAAATTAAACAAATAAAAAGTAGAGGAGTTGATGCATAACAAAAAAAAATAGACTCGTTTCTGAACTTAAATAAATAAATAAAACCTTTAACAAAAAAAATTATTTTTTAAAGTGTAATAAGGGAGAAGACTAGTCCTCACAGGAACTTAAATGTATTATAAAGCAACAAGAATTCAAGTAGTGCAGCAGTGGTTCAAGAACAGACAAAAGTTAATTAATACAAGAGGAGAATCAGTAGCCCAAAAATGAGCTTATTTTTTAATTGAAGATTTAATAATGCATGAAAAACAACAGAAGAGAAAAAAATCATGTTACATATGCTGTTGGAAAAAATAGATTAGGAAAAAAGTATATTCTTATTTTGTGTCAGCTATCAAGTTAAATTTCATGTGGACTTAGGAGATTTTTTTTTAAGTTAACTACAAAAAAATTTGAAGAAATTCAAAGTCCGGATGTAATTTCTGATACAATAGCCTTAGAAAATAATGAAACCTATGAAAAAGGGAAAATACAGAAAGCATTTCACACATCTGATGGTCAAATGAAGGTGGAGTTAAGGAATGACAGTACTTCAGCCCCAGAGAATAAGATATGCCCATTCAAATAATTATAAAAGCTATAGCAACGTAAAAAATATTCAGGCATGATATACTATGAGAAATATGACGTATTAGTTTTCTGTCACTTCTGTAACACATTACCACAACTCTGCTGCTTGAAATGACACATATTTATTAGCTTACTATTTTGGACTTTAGACGACACAGGTCCTACTGAGCTAAAGTCAAGGTATGCAGCCAGGCTACCTTCTCTTCTGGAGGCTGCACAAGAGAATCCATTGGCTTTTCACAACCTCTGGAGGGCACGCACATTCGTTGGCCCGCGGCCCTGCCCTCCTTCAAAGTCAGCAAAGGCCAGTTGAGTATTCCCGTCAAATTGCTCTGACTTCCCTCCAGTCACATTTCCCTCAGAGTCTCCTGCCTCTTTCTTCCACTTTAAAGGACTCTTGTGATTACACTGGACCCACCCAGATAATCCCGGATAATCTCCATATTTAAAGTCAACAATAAGCAGACTTTTTCCTGCTGCAACATTAATTTCCAAATTTTTATGTCACCTGACAAATTACCAGCCTCAAGGAATTAGGACATGAACATCTTTGAGAGTCCATTATTCCGCCAATCACATATGGTTTTCAACAGGTAGAAAAATATACATATATAAATATAACTATATAATAGGGCAGTGGGATGGTGGGTGAATATTTGCTATTCTATTTTCCAAACCCTTTGCATTGTTTAATAATACTTCTATAATCTTCTTTTTAATTTTTTTTAATGTTTATTCATTTTTGAGAGAGAGACAGACAGCATGAGCAGGGGAAGGGCAGAGAGGGAGACAGAGAATCCAAAGCAGGCTTGAGGCTCTGAGTCGTCAGCACCGAGAATGATGCAGGGCTCGAACTCACAAACTGTGAGATCATAACCTGAGCTGAAGTCAGCCGCTTCACCGACTGTGCCACCCAGGTGCCTCTATAATCTTTTGCAGACAAATGAGTGGTGGCTGATGGGGGCAAAATCTGAGAAAGATTGGCTCAATTTCAGCCAGTGTGGTGCTGGGCTAGCACATTAACATGTATTACATTGCTGCAGTCCTTGCTTTCTTTCTGAATGTTTGTAGATTCCTCTCGGTCCGGGACCACCAGGTGCAGCCCTGACCCATCAGAGTGGTCAGCGACTCTTGCCAAATAACGTCCCACTATACCCAGCAAGGGCACGCGACCGCCATTCATTCTTCTGGGCCATTAAATCTCTGTGTGGAGCCTTCCTGTCACGGTGCCGTGCAGAGGTGATGCTCTGGCCTCCCACATGTTTGCCAGAAGACGCTGAGGAAGAGAGCTAGCCAAGGTGGGAGCTGAGGGAAGTGAGTGGGAAGCAGGGAAGCAGGAAGGTAAGCAGATGTTTAGGCATTCGCCTTCTTTACATTTTTTCACAATGAATGTTCTGGAGCAGAGCCAAGTAGTATTTCCATTCAGGGATGTACAGAGGAATATTGCAAGGCAGGCAAGTCACGCTGGGGCAGGGGACGGCAAAGAGCAGGTCACTGACTGGCAGGGACCAACCAGCAAGTCAAGGCTCAGGGGGGAGCCAGCTCTAACGGCCGCCATCACCTCCGACAAGACCGGAACAGAGAAACAACCTCTCAGGGCTATCCGACCTTTGCTATTCACAGTTGGTGGCCCAGGGGCCACGGTGCACCCGTCAGCTGGCACCATGTTAAAATGCAGATTCTGATACAGAGGCCTGCCGTGGGCCTGAGAATCTGTGAGAGTCTGCACTGTTAACAAACTACCAGCTGATGCCGATGCTGTCGGCCCATGGACCACACTCTGAACAGCAAGGTCACCTGGGAATGAGCAAGAGCTACAAAGATTCATGTCCCACCTCCAACCTACAGAATCAGAAACATCCCCAGAGGCATTTTGGGTTTTTGCTTGTTTATTTTGGTGACCAGAATCTTTAATTCCCCCAAATGGGAAATCTTAATTATTTACCTACAGGGTTTATAAGCCCTTTTGTAAGGAAATAACAAAAACAAAAAATCGACACGTCTCAACCATTTAATTTCGAGCACTGACTATACATTCTGTTTGATACCCGAGTGCAAAACATAAAAGGCCTCCCTCGGCTGTGGCTGGTCCTCATAATTGGCACAGCCATTAGGCTGACGTCTATGACAGGTCTTTTATGGATATATGTGGCTTCCATGAAGGGATCCTGGTAAAACATACCTTGCTTAGAAAGAAGTCCAAGCTTCAGCTACCCAGAGGATGCTTTTGCTCTGAAAGGGCAGCTGCGGACCTCAGAGCTTTCTGACACACTCTCTCAGACAGGACGGCGGGGGCTGCGGGTGCTGTCATCCTGCAGAGGCAGCAGGACCACCCCTTGCACAAGCCCGGAGATGCCAAGAGGTAGGAGACACGGGAGGCAAGGCTTAGGAGGGAAACAGCAGAAACAGGGAAAATTATCTTAGTGCGCACAAACCCCTCTCCCAAGAGGAGCATGATCGATGCAAAGATGGCATCTGTAGCTACAGGAATTTCTTCCTTGTTTATGCTCCTTAATATTTGCTTACAATTTCCATATTTACCACCAACATGGTAATAAAGTTGGTACGCATGCATCTGTCTCCCCCTTCGAACTCTAAGAACCCACATCCTCAGAACCTTGTACATGGGTGGAACTGAATAAGGAGCATTCTCAGTATGTATGCCAATCCATAAAATAGGTATTGAAAACATTACACAGGTAAACACATTTCCAGTTCACTTTTCAAAAGGTCTTAACAACTGGGTATGTAAGTGCCCTCCCGTTGAAATGGTGTTAATTTTTTTGTCTTTGCATATACTATTTTCTCTGCTGAAACAAACTGGGAAAAAAACAAACAAGTATTCAACATTTACTAAGAGAAAAACGTGTCTCTCTGGATCCGCCTGTCAAGGTGGAAAACTCTATGCAACATTGCATGTTCATCTGCGTCAACGTAAATCATAAATTACAAGTTGCATTTGCATTTGAGCTAATTTGCATTACTCTGACCTAGTCAGAAAGCTGGGATTCCGTTATGTGAAGCAAAATCATGGCTCTCCTGTTTAGGAGTTTGAGAAATCTATTTTATATCCAAAAGAGCCAATTGCTGACTATTAAATCTGTCCTAAACAATACCTCTGTAGAGGATGATCGATTTAAAATACAGTACAGGGACCGCCTGGGTGGCTATGTTGGTTAAGCCAACTTGATCTTGGCTTAGGTCATGATCTCACAATTCGTGAGTTTGAGCCCTGCATCAGGCTCTGTGCTGACAGTGTGGACCCTGCTTGGGATTCTCTCTCTCCCTCTATCTCTCCCCCTCTCCTTCTCTCTCTTTCTCTCTCTCTCTCTCTCTCTCTCTCTCTCTCTCTCTCTCTCACACACACACACACACACACACTCTAAATAAATAAATAAATAAATAAATAAATAAATAAATAAATTTAAAATTCATGTTTAAAATTCTATGGGCCACCTGACTGGCTCAGTCAGTGGAGCATGTGACTCTTGATCTCAGGGTTGTGGGTTCGAGCCCCTTGCTGGGTGTAGAGATTACTTAAAAACATAAAATGTTTAAATTTTTTAACATTTATTCATTTTTGAGAGACAGAGTGTGAGTGGGGGAAGGGCAGAGAGAGAGGGAGACACAGAATCGGAAGGAGGCTCCATCCAGGCCCTGAGCTGTCAGCACAGAGCCCGAGGTGGGGCTCAAACTCCCGGACCGTGAGATCATGACCTGAGCTGAAGTCGGATGCCCAACCGACTGAGCCACCAGGCATCCCCAAAACATAAAATCTTTAAAATAATCTATTAAAACACTTAACAACTTTAAACTACAAAACTTGTCCTTAAGGAACATCTAATATACATAAATCAAATAATTAACATCGCTTGGTAACACAGTTAACAATACTGTCAAGTGTTTGAATTTGAGGCACCCGAATTCGAAACAAGGGGAAAGGCTCCATCATTTTGTGGGAAAACAATTGCATCAGTCTTTTAATTAGACCAGAAGTAACGATACAACATGTATTTTGATAGAGAACCCACAGGTTTCAACAACTCGGTTAAGCTGGGAAATACAACTGTGGCACCGAGAAAACGCACAGGGGACTGCACTTGTAGCTGCCCTGTTCTTCCCTCCTCCTTCTCCCCAGCTCAGTAAATGGTAACTCCCCGGGGTTTAGGACAAAAAACATGCAGCGATTGCTGATGCTTCCCCTTCTCTCACATCCAAACCTTGAGAAAATTCTGTTACGTCTGTCTTCAGAATATATCCAGAATGTTCTCTCCAACTTTCTTGCTATCGCTCATGATTTCTAGCTTGGATTATTACCATAATATTTAATCCTAAAGTATTCATTCGTTCAAATGTTCATCTATCCACCCGTCCAACAGCTACTGATAAACAATCACTTAAATCAGACATTTGGGTACTTAGGTACACAGAGATTGCCCTTTTGGCCTTTACAAGAGGAATTATTTCTGACCCATCCCGAATCTTCCTATGGTGCATTGTTCTAGGACATAACTGCCAGGTGCTAAACAGTCAATACTGAGAAAATTGATGACTAGGTAGAATCATTTTTCAAGTTGGGATTCTAGTACTTTACTTCTAAACCAGATTAAATTGGAGCAGGTAACTGATATGTCATTAAGTTATCCTGATAGATCACTCTAAATGGTTTTTGACATATAACTCAGAAGGAATAAAAAGAATTGGATGACATTACTATATTAAAATTCTTTTTGCTCCTATCAACTTGAATGAACAAGATGTTCTGCCCTTTACATAACTAAAAATAAAAGAGGGGCACCTTGGTGGCTCAGTCGGTTAAGCATCTGACTCTTGATTTCAGCTCAGGTCATGATCTCAGGGTTCATGAGATAGAACCCCATGTTGGGCTCTGTGTTGACAGCAGGGAGCCTGCTTGGGATTCTCTCTCTCTCTCTCTCTCTGCCCCTCCCCTGCTCACACATGCCCTCACATGCCTGCTCTTTCTCTCTCTCTCAAAATAAGTAAATATTAAAAAAATAAATAAAAATAGGGGCGCCTGGGGGCTCAGTTGGTTAAGCATCTGGCTTCGGCTCAGGTCATGATTTCACAGTTGGTGAGTTTGAGCCCCACACTGGGGTCTGTGCTGACAGCTCAGAGCCTGGAGCCTGCTTCAGATACTGTCTTCCTCTCTCTCTGCTCCCACCCTGCTTGCACTCTGTCTCTCTCTCTCTCAAAAAACAAATAAATATTTAAAATATTTTTTAAATAAATAAAAATAAAAGAGAAAGAACTGATGTTGAACTCTTGTCAGATTCTAACAATGAATACTATCTATCCATGGAAACTTAAGCTAAATGATAAAAAGCCCCATCTCATTAAGAAATACATTGTAATCAAATATTACTTTCATAGTTATTCAAAATTGGGATATTTATACTTTTAATTAGCTATATACTAGTAATAGTTATACAGGTTTCCCTCACTATCCGAAAGTAGAGCATTCCTATGAAACCTTTCATAAGCCGAAAGGGCATAAAGTGAAGAAGCAATTACCATTAATTTACATTGAAAAATTTGTGAGTGTGCCCAGACCCAAAACAACCACTTCTCTTAGGCTTTTCTGATACCTTAGAATATATCTCACCAATAGATGCACAAAATAGATGAAGATATAGCAGAGTTGCTATTCAAAAGCTATGGCTGCTTGATGCTGAGATGCTGAGTGTTATTCCTGGGGAAGGAGCCTGGTGGCGCCACTCTCCCTCGGCGTGAACCCTGCTGAGGGAGGGGAGCTGAGGCTATTTTCTCTTTTCACCTCATTAGTAAAAGCAAAAATCCTCTTGGGATTTCTTTCGGTTAGCAAAAACAAGTGCTAATGTAGGTCTTTTGAAAAGCAAAGTGGCGGTCACGATCTCGCGGTCCGTGGGTTCGAGCCCCGCGTCGGGCTCTGGGCTGATGGCTCAGAGCCTGGAGCCTGCTTCCGATTCTGTGTCTCCCTCTCTCTCTGCCCCTCCCCTGTTCATGCTCTGTCTCTCTCTGTCCCAAAAATAAAATAAACGTTGAAAAAAAAATTTAAAAAAAAAAAAAAAAAGAAAAGCAAAGTGGCATAACGTACACTTTCAAAAAGCAGAGGATACTTGTAATGATTACAAAAAAATGTTTCTCTGGATTGACTTAACATTTAGAACTTTACGACCGCAAGATATGCAATAAATTTAAATACACACACATTTTTGCTGCAGGAAAGAATGATAACCAGTAAGACTTTCATTCCTGAAACCACACTACATAAGAGTAGAATTCTGTAGGTCACGGCTTCTCAGCATAGCACTAAGAACGTTTTGGGCTGGTTAATTCCTTGTTGTTGGGGGTTGCCTTATGCACTGTAGGATGTTTTGCAATACCCCTGGCCTCTTCCCACTAGATGCCAGTAGCCTCCACCCCGTAGTTATGACACCAAAAATGTCTTCAGATATTGCCAAATGTCCCCCAGGAAGCACTAGTCCCTAAATCAGAACCACTGCTATAAAGGATAGAATAGCAATATAATATAAAGCTTTGACTATCAAAGAGCTAGTTCGCTTTTTTTAAGTGGATGACAGGTATGAAAATAATTCCGTTGCATACATTTACGCAAGAGTGTAAAATAACATTTTATAATGCACTGGAAATTATGTTATTTGCCATTATTTAAACTTATGGGAAGAACTTTAAATGTTGGCTTCAAATCCATTAGCCAAAAGCACCCTGATTTTAAAAATTAGGTGGGTAAGGTACATTGACATTCACTTACTAATCTTTTTTTGAAACCCTAATAAAGTACTTTAAAACACTCTCGAGTTTATCTCCTATGGCTCTAATCCTTTTTCCCCCCTTGAGGAACGTATTAAGTTCTTGAAGGCTACCTTCTTGACAAAAATGTAGAAAACTGAAATGAAAAAAAGTATCAGGGCTTTTCAACAAATGTAAAATATTTAGATACAAAGCAAATATTTTTCAAGATTCAATTTGTATAGACTAGTAACCTTTTTTTTACTTCCACTCTCCAAATAACACCTATTCAATTCCAAAGATTTGGAAGAATAGTTTTTTAAAAATTTTTTTTAATGTTTGTCTATTTTTGAGAGAGACAGAGAGCAAGCCCTAGGCGGGGCTTGAACTCACTGAACGTGAGATCATGACCTGAACAGAAGTCAGAGACTTAACGGACTGAGCCACCCAGGAGCCCCCGGAAACAGAATAGTTTAAGAAGTCCAAAGAACTTTTCCATACATCTTTTCCTTAAACCTGTTACACTCACCTAAATAGTGTCTCACTAAGCCCTAATTCTCTCAGCTCAGTTTACTGACAAGAATGCCAATGGAATAATTCATTCTAGCCAAAAAATAAAAATGTATGTAGCGCTTTTATTGTCTTAAAGCGGTTCCACATAAGTTATCTAATATTAATTGAACCTAACTACACAACAGGTAGAAAAGATGTTAGGGGTAAGAAATTCGCTTAGTTTGCAATTCAGTAGCATTTACCAGAGCTGACATCTCCAGACCAATTACACCAAACTCTTCTTCTTTTTTTTTTTTTTTTAACGAAATCCTCATCTAAGTTTCTGCTCATAACTTCACAAGGTCTGGAGTTCTGAGGTGCCTGAAGGCAGATTAAATCAACCTACTGCCCAACATGGCAGAAAGTCTTCAGTTGTAGCAGCCAAGTTTCTTAGTCACTTTACAAGGCTTTGAACACTAAATCTTCCCATCTATATTCACTGAGATATCATTTAATTCACATTAAAAATCACTTTAATTTTGATATATTATCCAGATGTCCTAAGGTTGTTCTCAACGTTTGAATCCTTCCATCACGAAGGACACAACATTAACCTCAACAGGGCTTCTCAAAAGGATGGCCCTCCCTTTTACAATCAAATAGCTGTGGACAACCATACAGATAATTGATTTTGATAATCCAATATAGATCCTTCTCATTCAGCGTCAGTAGAGCTGATCTACATGCCAGTTACTAGGGTCTTCTAAAAACCATTGTTGTATCCCTAAAATTAACTCAGTTAAGGCCCAGACAATACCGTGTCAAGAATTACTTGTTCCTCAAAATAACAACTACTCCCATTTTAACTACTGTAGCGCTAAAGTAACAAAATGCGTTGTAATTATATATTCCCAGCTACTGCTAGAGTCCAGGTCCCCTAAAACTTATACCAGAGCGGGGCGCCGTACTTCAATATTTCTGAGGGTTGGGTTTTTTTTTTTTTCCTTTTTTTTTTCTCAGTGTGGCGTGAATCCGACCTAAACTGACCGTGTGGAGCGCCAGGGCCCAC
>NW_024420331.1:1731820-1739505 GCF_014898765.1 Herpailurus yagouaroundi
GGGGCGGCGGGGGCGAGGGGGCGGCGGGGGCGAGGGGGCGGCGGGGGCGAGGGGGCGGCGCGGGGGCGCCTGCTGCTCCTCAGGGACCCTCAGGGATCGCGCCGGGAAATTCCCTTCGCCGGAAACAAGGAGCCGGCTGCAGAGCCCGGCTGGGAATGCAGGCGGGGAGAGAAGCAGACCTACACTTGCTTTTTTTCGTGCCCACTGAGGGAAACTTAAGATGTCTCCACGGATACGTCAGACGCCACAACGCATGCCTTTCCCACGCTCTGCGCAGGCTCGTCCTTGACCCAGAGGCTCCGCCCCGCTCCGCCCCGGGCGCAGGCCGTGATGACGTATCCGGCGCAGCAAGGACGTGCCCGCCCGTGCTGCGCGCGCCGGCTGGAGGGGAGGAGCTGCAAGAGACTTCCGCAATTGGCTTCTCTTTTTCTCCCCCCTTAAAGGACCCCTGGCCCAATAGTGAGAGATGGGCCCTAGTAAAACTCGAGAATCATAAAAGATTAACTATTACTAAAAGGCATTTCGCCACCAGAGCTCGCGAGTTTATCCCTCCTTCAGAAGCTCGCGCTCCGGTCCCAAGGAGCCGACCCCCGAGACCGCCCCGCCAACCCGCGCTTTAGCTTTCCGGGCAGCTTCCAAACGCGCGTGCTCCGCCCCTTCTCATCAGCCCAGCCAGCTCGCCCCCTGGCCCCCTCCGTCTTCCTGGGAAACCGGCGCGTGGGAACTGGGGTGAGCGGCCTCAGGGAGCGCCGGCACCTCCTCTTTCCTAGCTTCCTACACTGTTGCTTTTCGGTGTGAGATCTTCCTCCTTCTCTCTCCGTAGAGCGCCTGCTCGCTCAGCAGGCGGTCCCCGCAACTCTCGCTCCCCGCTAATCTCTTTTATAAGCCTTCCAGGTGATTCCGATGCATGCTCAAGTTTGAGAACCACTGGTCTAAGGACCCCGAGCCTTCACAAATCCAACTCCTGTCTCCCCCAACCAGTATCTAGAAGGGGGATCATGGGACGGACGCCACCGACCCCATGGCCAAAGGGTGAACACGGAGCAAGAGAGGACAAATGAACCTCCCCTTCTCTCAGGGCCAACATGCTGTTGGAGCAAGTGTCAAGCAGCAGTTCCCCTCTACAGCACCCCCACATACTGCTGTGTCACTAAAATATTAGAGCAGTTTCACCATAGCTGTGTAATATAGCCTCACTTCTCCCTCCTCTCCTGTTCGTATAAAACTGGGAAAGAGGTGTGCCATTGGCCACTTCAGAGCATGGAGTGTGTGTGTGAGATTATGTCACATGGGTGATGTGATCAATTTTGGGTGCTCCAAGTGAAAAGGGATTGGGAGCCACTGATCCATAAACAGTGATCCTCCAGCAGGGCAGCTGCTCAGGCTTTAATGGGCATATCCCCAGGAGACCTTGTAAAAGTGCAGGTTCTGCTTCAGTAAGTCTGGGGTGGGGCCGAAGATTGTGCATTGTAAATAAACTCCCAGAGGATACTGATACAGTTGGTCCATGGATCACGTTTGAGTAGCAAGGTACTGCAGTACACCCAATTCCCAGTGTTCCTGGCTTTGAGAAAGATACCTGGGTATAGGGTGATCAGCCGTTCTCCTTTGCCTGGGATTGAGGGTGGTGCCAGGATGGTGTTCCTGGTTTTCCTTGCTAAAACCAGGAAAGTTCCAGACAAAACCAGGAAGAATTGGTCCTCCAACCTAGGTGCCTGACAGTCAGTAGTCAGGGAGCAAAAGGCAAGCTGACACCCTGCCAGCAGCAGCCCCCCACCGCCCGCCAGCATTCACATTCCTCAGGTATTCCTGGCCGCCCAAGAACAAAGGAAAGGGAAAAACCAATGTTTAACTGATAAAGATCACAGTCATGCAGGCCAGGAGTCTCCATCCGTTTACAAATATCTTAGTAAATTATAAGAAGACAATCTTATCAATAGCCTAATCTCCAGAAACCTACAGACTCAGTTTCCTGAGCCCTAGCATCACCCTCCCCTCCACAGTGATGCTGGGAACAAAGGCCAGAAGGAAGTGGTAGGTTAAATTAAATTTCCTTACAACCTGCAGCCCATTGACAGATACTTGAGATAGGCCCAGTGTAACAGCCTTCCAGGAGTTTCTTACTGTTACAATGTTAATACCTTACCAGAGGGAAAACAACCTTAGCTTGACAATAGTGAGGCCTCAGGTAGCTATAGGAATCCTCTTTAGCATATCAAGGTCCTTTTGGAGGCCTCCCTTTTGCCTTTATCTCTCCCCAAACTCATACTATATAACCAGTCATTCTTCACGACCCCAGTGCTGCTCTTTCTACCTACGGGTCTTGTCCCCACGCTTTAATACAATCACATTTTTGCACCAAAGATGTCTCAAGAATTCTTTCATGGCCATCAGCTCTGGACCCCCACCCCCCAACACCACTCCAAAACCCCGTCATCAGGACTGACGTTTACTAGAGAGAACAATTCTTGTCAAGTATACCCTACCCCCGACTAATCTCTAACTGATCACAACTCTTTTGCCTGTAACAGAGCCTAGACTTGGCCTCCTTAGGATCCTTCTCAACACTGAGTTCCAGCAACCACTACGAAACAATTAACATTGGCAAAGGAAACTGTAAGGGTTAAATTGTAGTGTAGGGCTAACCTGTAGCCTTGAGAAATAAAAGCTTTGTTTTGACACTAGGTTAAGAGATTAACAGCCTTGTCCTATCAATCAAGGGAACAAAAGTTCAAGGAAAATCAACTGGATTAGTGTTTGATTGGATTGGGGCAAGGGCATGTCTGAACTGTTTCCACCCCCGTCTGGGAACTATTTCTTTGTTCTGTTCCCAGGTGATGATAAGACAATGTGGTCAGCTATAAAAAACTGTACCCCGGCTGTTCCAGGCCACACTCTGATCAAGAGTGTCGGTCGGCCTTGCCTCTCATTGCAATAAACTTTGTTGTGACTGTCACTGGTGCCCGTAGCATTCTGTTTCAAGAGTTGTGTGGATGCAACAAAACGAAACCTATTTCCAAATATTAAAAGGAAAATCACAGGCCCCAAATGGAGCCACTTAGGCCCAAACACTAAACCATGGCTTAGTACCTAACCTAATTGCAATTTCCACCTCCCCCAGAAATGTAGTCCAAAACTGGTCAGTCAGGAAATTTCCCCATAAGCACCAATGAGGTAATCTGTCACATGGCCCTCTTCATCCCCCACCAAGGATACAGCAGGTAATCTACATGCTAATATCTTCTGGTCTTAACCCTAAGAGAAAGTAGCCTTGCCTGGAATAATGTTTTTTTGTTTGTTTTGCCAATAACTTCCTTGCCTCATCTTCTTTTCCATAGACACCTTCCATCTTGTAGAACTACCCTACGACCCAACAATTGCACTACTAGGCATTTATCCACAGGATACAGGTGTGCTGCTTCAAAGGGACACATGCACCCCCATGTTTATAGCAGTGCTATCGACAATAGCCAAAGTATGGAAAGAGCCCAAATGTTCATCGACAGATGAATGGATAAAGAAGATGTGGTATCTGTGGGGTGTGTATATACACACACACACACCATATATATGTATACATATACCTACCATATACATATATACACACACATATATATACATATATGCATACGTATACACATATACATACATACACCCAATGGAGTATTACTCAGCAATCAAAAAGAATGAAATCTTTCCATTTGCAGCTACGTGGATGGAACTAGAGGATATTATGCTAAGCGAAATTAGAGAAAGACAAATACCATATGACTTCACTCATGAGGAATTTAAGATACAAAACAGATGAACATAAGAGAAGGAAAGCAAAAATATAAAAACAAGGAGGGGGACAAAACATGAGACTCTTAAATACAGAGAACAAATTGAGGGTTGCTGGAGGGGTTGTGAGTTGGAGGGGTGGGCTAAATGGCTAAGGGGCACTAAGGAATCTACTCCTGAAATCATTCTTGCACTATATGCTAACTAGTTTGGATGCAAATTTAAAAAGAAAGTAACAAACAAAGAAACCTTCCATTTTGTACATCTCTTCAGAGCAACCCCTCTATTTGCTGGATGGGATGCTGCCCCATTCATGAATGGTTTCATAAAGCCAACTGGGTCTTCAAATTTACTCCATTGGATTTTTGTTCTTTAGCAACTGAAGTTGGAACTAGAAGTAAAAGAAGGGGTTGCATTGCTTATTGCTCTCTCCACAGAAATGATAGACATGATGGTGATGGTGATGGTGATGGTGATAACTCAGCAAACCTTGGTGTGTATTAAGGGGGAGAGGGGTCATTTTTTATATTTGTGTGGCAGTAAATGTAGGTGGGAATAACCCATCCAGATCACAGTGATTGGTTATAAATGCAGCCTGGCATACTGGAAAATTCATATTTAGGAAAACACAGGCTAGGGTCTGAACCAGTGACGTAATTGCCAGGAGCCTCTCCCATCTGAAGGCTTGATGGGGAAGAATCCACCTCCAAGCTTACTCAAGTGATTGTTGACAAGATTTACCTCCTCAAGGGCTGTTGGACGGAGAGCCTCAGGTCATCACTGGCAGTTGGCCAGAGGTCACCCTTTGTTCCTTGCCACTTTGGCCTCATCCAGTTTGCTTCATTCAGAGATGGCCCATGAGGTGAGTCAAAGAGAGTGTGACTATTTTGTAAATAAGTCTTATAATACCAGAAGGACATCCAGTCACTTTTGCTGTATTCTGTTGGTTAGAAGCATATCACTAAGTTCAGCCCATACTCAAAGGGAGGAACTTACACAAAGGCATGACCACCAGGAGCTGGAGATCATTGAAGACATCTTAGAGACCACCTACTACAGGTATCTCTTACTGAAATTACTGTTTCCATTCCTGCTTCTAGAAATGAAAGCACAACTACTCCTCTGTCACACCATTCAAGGAATAAAAAGAAAAGATGATGTGTACTTTATTTGTTGTCATGGTGCCGTATCAAGACAATAAGGTTGTTAGAGTTAAAAAAAAAAAAAAACAACTAGGATTGTTAGGGGAGCAACCATGGAAACATCAGTCAGTGTGTAGTTTAGGGAAATGTTTGTAAGTTGGCCTTTTGTCTTTGTTCATGCACAGTCCATGAAACCTCCTCCTCTTAGTTGTTACATAGACTTCCCTGACTTCCCAACTTTGCTAAAATCTCAACTCCTCTGAAAGTGTTCCATGATTAACCCTCTCCAGTTCCAACCATTCTATTCATTGAATAACTTCAAATAACTCATGAATAATGGTACCTATATGTCAAGAGTCAGCTATGTCGCTTGAGAATGCCTTCTCCCCATGAGTGTAAAATATTTTCATATTATGGACTGTGGCCACCAAAATCATTGGCATTGAAAATAAAAACAGAGTTGGAAAGGATCTTAGGAATTATCTCTTTACTAGTTCTCAACCTTGACCGAATATTTGGAATCACCAAGGGGGACTTTTAAAAATCTTGATGTCCAGGGGCGCCTGGGTGGCGCAGTCGGTTAAGCCTCCAACTTCAGCCAGGTCACGATCTCGCGGTCCATGAGTTCGAGCCCCGCGTCAGGCTCTGGGCTGATGGCTCAGAGCCTGGAGCCTGTTTCCAATTCTGTGTCTCCCTCTCTCTCTGCCACTCCCCCGTTCATGCTCTGTCTCTCTCTGTCCCAAAAATAAATAAACGTAGAAAAAAACTTTTTTTAAATAAAAAATAAAAAATAAAAATAAAAATCTTGATGTCCAGTGCACATCCCAAAACAGTTATATTAGAATCTCTAGGGGTAGGACTCAAAACATTAGTGTTTTTAAATCTCCCCAGTACTATAATCAAGATTTAGAACCATTGCTCTATTTTAGAAAACAGATGTCCAGGAGGTAGACTGACTTTCCAAAGATGACACAGCTAAATAATAGCAGAACCACCAGCACTGTGCTTTCTTTAGAGCTGGTACTAAAGGACTAAATTCTATGCTGGGTATGATCCAAAGCATGGTCCCAACTTTGGCTGCCTAATAGAGGCACATGGAAGCCTCTTAAAATACAAATTCCTGTCCCCACCCCAACAGAGATTCTGATTTAAATTTTTATGAAGACTTCCAGGTGATTCCATTTTTTTTAATATTTTATTTTTAAGTAATCTCTACACCAAATGTGATGCTCGAACTCAGAACCCTGAGATCAAAAGTTGCACGCTCTACCAACTGAGCCAGCCAGGCGTCCCTCATCAGGTTATTCTAATGTGTAGCTAGGGTTGAGAACTAATGCTGTAAAATTTTAGCATATGTGTTATATTTATTAACCACAGACCACAAAGTAGGAGGATGTGTCTCCTTCATGTCCAAAGGACTTTATCAGAATGAAGTCATATCACTGAATTCTTAATATCCAGAAGGAAAATGTGGAATAGACATAATACATTAAAACTATCCCCAACTTAGGGAATTCCTCTCTGAAGAATGAGGAAGAATTCCAACAACATGCTTCATTGTTTAAAGCCTTAATACCAGAAGAAAATATAACACTGATCATGTGAGAATCAATCCAAGGCATAACTTAAGGGAATTTATAAAACGAATATTATTTTAAATATGAGATGTTCGAAAGTAATGGGAACTGCAGATATGCTCCTAGGAACCTTGAGTGAGTCAGGATGAAGACTTATTAAGGAATGAGGATGTGGAAATGCCCAAATTGGGATTCAACCAAGGAAAGTGTATTAGGTATCTGTTGCTACATAAGAAATTACCCTAAAAATAAGCAGTCTAAAAATGTTTATTATCTTACAGTTTCTGTGAGTAAGGAACTTGGAAGCAACTTAGGGGACTGGTTCTGGTTCAAGGTCTCTCATGAGACTGCGGTCATGATATTAGTTGGGATATAGTCATACAGTCATCTGAAAGTTTCACTGGGGCTGAAGGATCTATTTCCAAAAAGGCTTATATGGTAGACAAGTTGATGCTGGCAACTGGTAGGAGGCCTCAGTTCCTTGCTACATGAACTTCTTCAAAGGGCTGCTTCCATGCCCTTATGACAGGACAGTTGCCTTTCTCCAGAATGAGCAATTCAAGAGTGGGCAAGGAGGAAGCCTCAGGCCATTTAATGAATTAACTCATTAATTATTTTAGTTCCAGTATAGTTAACATATGATATTCTACTAGTTTCAAGTGTATAATATAGTGATTCAACAATTCCATTTATTTCCCAGTGCTCATCATAAGTGTGCTCTTTTTTTTATGCTTTTATATATTTTAGATTTTTTTTTATTCTTAAGTAATCTATACCCAACATGGGGCTTGAACTCACAGCTCTGAGATCAGGAGTTGCACGCTCTGCTGATTAAGCCAGCTGGGCACCCCACCCCCCCTTTTTAAAGTAAGCTCTACACCCAGTGTGGGGCTTGAACTCACAACCCCAAGATCAAGAGCTGCATGCTTGAGACCTATCTATCTATATGCTACATATATAATATAGATAGACAGAAGCAGCCCAAGTGTCCATTGATACACAAATGGATAAAGAGGTTTTATATATATATATATACATATATATATACATATATATATTTTATATATATATTTAGCTATTGTAAATAATGCTGCTAATATATATATATATATACATATATATATATATGCTGCTAATAAATATATATATATATATATATATATATATATATATATATATATATATA